>NC_090443.1:502643783-502959947 GCF_031143425.1 Pleurodeles waltl
AAAATGAAAATGAAGCAGTCTACATTAAAACTGAATTTGTCCTGGGGGAAAAAAAAATGAGGATGGAGCCCCAATGTCCATTCGAGAAACCCCCCCCCCTGCACAGTTCTACACCTGAAGCTCTGCTTTGTTTAAATGTAATTGTTGAGTTGGTTATCCAAACAACTAGGAACCCAACCAATCCTCTTGTGCTTCAGAAAGAGATTTAACACCCATTTGTCCAATCTGTCCTCACACTAAACTCTACTTTTCAATTTCTTTGGTAGGCTAACCCGTCTGATCGATTTATATCTTTCGCCTTCCATCTCTCTCTTCTTCCACTCCCCCCATCATGTTCCCCCTAAACATTCTCTTGTTATTTCCTCCAGGAATCTGAATTTAGTAGCCCCTTCACTCATATCCACTTCTTAAACCAATGTTCTTCCTTTCTCCTGTTTATTGCTATTTGTGGTCCTTCATTTAATCTGTTGTTATGATGTATCATGCAGTAATACTGAGTGCTTAATTCAAGCTGGTGTTTGAAGGTGGGGCCTGCTAGCACTCATGTTTGGAGACTGGCACTTATTTTTGCTCATCAGACTTGAACCCAGCGCAACAGTGTAAAAAAACACACAAGGCAGAAAGAAGAAGGAAGAGAAAGACGGGAAAATCGTGACAAATGAAGAAAGTTTGAAACTGAGTGCGATAATGGGCAGGGAGTGTCTGATGGCAGACTAAAGATGCATGAGGTGGATTGAAGATGACACAGCCTTGGTTGTCGGCATGCGGACATACAATAACACCAGCCACGGGATTCTGAGCAAAGCTTTGGGCCCTGGTACTTATTCTTTTACAAATTTACCATTGCTAATACAACTAGGTGCAGCAGCGCTACATTAGCGCTACATTAGATTGTTAAATAATAATTTTAAAAAATGAGATACCCTTTCCAATTTATTACTACATGTGTCTTTCATACTTAGCTCTGAGCACTAAGGAGCATATTCATACTCCATTTGCGCCGAATTTGCGTCTTTTTTTTAAGCAAATTCAGAGCAAAACTAACTCCATATTTATAGTTTGATGCTAGACCTGTCTCAAAATATTGGAGTTTGCACCATTTTTCAGATACATGTGTCAATAAGATGCAAGGTTGGCGTTCCCATTCACAAAATGGTGCTAACCCCAGAGCCCCATATTTATCCCCATGCTAAAATGATGCACGGGCGTGGAGGGTCTAAATAATGGTGCAAAGCTTGCTTTGCATCATTATTTAATGCCTGGGTCAGACCAGGCGTTAGGGGACCTGTGGACCTATTTCCATGGTTGAACACCATGGAATGGGTCCACAGTTGCCCTCCTCAAGCCCCAGGAACACCCCGACCCACACCAGAGGGACACAGGAAGATGGGGACCTCTCCCCAGATAAGTAGGGGAAGTGTAGGCAAGTATTTTGTTTTATTAAATGCCATCAGGGGCCGAACTTGGGGCCCCCTGCATGGCACAGGGTTCAATGGCCACACCCAGGGGACCCTTGTCTCCTGTGCTGGCCACTGGGGTGGTGGGCATGACTCCTGTCTTTTCTAAGACAGTAGTCATGTGGTATGGAGGGTTTTGTGTCAGAAAATGACTCTAGACGGGGTTGAGGCATTTTTTTTGCCTCTAACCAGCCTAACGTCATTTTTTGGTGCAAAACCCCCGTCTCCCTAACTGCCACCCCCACCTGGCTAACGTTTTTTTATTTTTTACGCTGGCCAAACCTTTGTGTCGCATTGCGCCATTCCATAAATTTGGCGTCTGTCTGGTATCCTGGAATGGCGCAAACCGGTGCTATACATTTTGATGCAAAACTGTGCAAACACAGTTTTGCTTCAAAAAGTATAAATATGGGCCTAACAGAGCTCCTGTGCTCGCACAGCAAATCTATAGATCATGGAAAGGTGAAGTTTTAGTCCATAGATAAAGGACCCCAAAATAAATGCAATGTAGTGGCTGTAAATTCGTGAAAAAACTGTGTTAAGAATGCAATAGAATTGTTTAATTTCTTAAGCTGAGTAGGAAGTTCAAAGGCAGTAAAATAATGTTGGCGAGATATCTTACATTAAACTTGCAGGGCTATCTCAAAATACCAATGTCTGTTAGAATGCAGAAGGATATTCAGCTATTTGGCTCTGTTGTTTAACTAAGATACGGCATGGCAAAAATGTAAAAAAAGGAAAAAAATCATTTTTTTTGTATTGTGGATAGGCCAACCCTGACCTATGCATTGTGTCTTTGTCCAAGTCTTCAGAATTTGAGAAAGGTTTTTGAACAAATATTTTCTGGGGGCATCGGATCGAACCATAGAAGAGGACTTTGAATTTCTTAACAAAACACAATTGAATTAAACTTGCAGTTAATTTTAAGGTCATAGAAATGACTGCACCTAAACTGTGGGTGATGTATTCTGGATTTTAAACTATTTGAGGTATAAGCAATTACTCAGGGTCACACATAGGACTACTGGATTCTTGCTGAAAACATTGGGAACTTTAGCTTTGATTACTTTAAGTATACATATAAAGTATAATAGTGTTTGTAGGATTATCTTTTTAATATCTTAATTGTGCTATATCTTCAATGCACTTACTTAGTACCAATCTACTGTTTCTCAAGCTTTTAATGTATATTCTTCTAAAACACTTTATACCAATGCCGCCACACAGAGGTTTACCCCTTTTTGGCCTTCTATAAACAGCAAGTGCTATGCCAGTTGCTGTGTAATTTAAGCAGTTGATCATGTAGTGTTTATGTGTTTTATTACGTGTACGATTTTGTATCTTACGATGATGACTATAAAAGTCTGACTAAAAAAACTAATGAAGCATTACTTTTTTACTATTATTATCAAGATGCTTAGTGGCAGGGCCCCAGTACTGGCAACCTAGTAAGATTTTGGATAGTGTCCAACTGACTCAAAACCAGGCCTGGAGGACATCTATTGGCTTACTTTGTGCTAGTGGCTGTCTTTCATATATCTACTTTAATTTAATCAGTTGTATCAGTTGTAGGTTTTCAGGCTCTTCTACTGGCTTAGAGTTTAGTGTATTATCTCAATGGTGCTCATACCCAGTGTTAATGATAATCAAATCTCTTCATGTGTCAATTATAAGTGTGTGGGTTTCCATTCTGGTATAGTGGTAGAAA
Source organism: Pleurodeles waltl (assembly GCF_031143425.1). Lineage (NCBI taxonomy): Eukaryota > Metazoa > Chordata > Amphibia > Caudata > Salamandridae > Pleurodeles > Pleurodeles waltl. Next base: position 502,646,949 of record NC_090443.1, read on the forward strand.
AGTGTGGATTTTAATTTGTGAACCTTAAATCTTAAGTCTTAACTCTTTTGACTGCAAACGTATCACAATGAATAATTGATAAGGCCATAGAGTTAACGGATATTCTCAGCATACCAAAGCAGCATATTAGGTAAATGGCTAAGTGGTCATGGTAGTCCAAATGGCTCGGTGATACAGGGTAGGTTACTCTAAATGTGTCACTTGTACATGTGTAAATTACTCCATTTGGCCCAGATGTGTAGTAGTCGAAACAGTAGAGTAGATTACCCTCATTTTAGCTCATTGGTACATTCGAATATCTTCAGTGTAATCCAAATGGCTCTGTTGACTCTCCTCTGGTTAGGGCAAACATTTCACTACAATAGTTTAATGTGGTCTAAATGCCTCAGTAGCTTCAGGGTGGTCTGAAAAACTCTAGAGCATAGCTGCACAGTGGGTCAAACGGCCTCATGTTAGTTAGGGCTTCAAGTAAAGTTATCCATAGCAGACTAGCGCCAGTCACAGAAATTTCCCAAAGGCTCATTCAAAGGAAATTATCATAATTGCTAACACTTAAGGGTGTAGGTTTTGGTCAATGGTTAGTGTTGTTAGAGAAGGGACAACTGAGTTGATAGTACTTTTGTTTGAACACCCTATTGGTAGTTGTGTTTGGGTTAACTTTGCTGACTAGGACCTAGTTCAGTTATAGAAACTATACTCATCTGCAGTGGTTTTGACTGAACTGTGTGGTCAGCGTTACAAAGGGTATAAAATCTTGACTTATGTTTCAGACTAACGTTTTCAAATAACCTTTTGCTATCACACGCAAAGCTGTCTGTGGTTAGTTCTGGTTCATCGTGAGATTTCTCATAAGAAGTCTCAATCTCTTCATTGTCTTCTTTTGTAGGTTCTGATTCAGATCGAGGCAAGCCCCTAACCCTGATGTGGCGCTTTGGCAAAAGAAACATAGAGAACAACTCAGTCATCATCACCAAAGATGGCTGCTACCTCCTTTGCCTACGTGGAAGTCTGGAGAGCGAGGGTGACAAGGCAGCTGTCGAGGTTCACAGTAAGAGCAATGGTGGACCGGCAGTGCTCATCTTCGAGGGGCAGATGACCAACAGGGAAATGAATTTGCTGACTCTGCAAAGACTCTTGAAGGGAGATACAATGTATGTCACAGTCACAGGGGACTCCACAGTTAAGCTGCTCAATTTATCGCTGAAGCTAACTTTCCTGTCAGAGATCCCATTTGATGAGGGTGACCCCACACCTCAATAGAAGGAAGTTTCCATGGTGTACATTAGTTTTCCCATGAGCCTTACATTTCCATTGAATGAAGTATTTAATATTTAAGGCACATGAAAATGAACAGACTTGCTCAAAAGAACCATATGTGCCACTTGAAAACAAAACATGCTCAGGATTATTATGTTTGTACTTATGAACAGTTCAGGCCACAGGTAGTCTGATTGCAAATGTGCTAACTTAATATTTGATGTTCAACATTAAGCTGGATATTTATGAAAGATGCAAAGATGTGTGCAATTCTTCTTTACTGGACCTTAGAAAATAACCTCTGTATATCAAATGACATATTTAGTTTTTCCGAACAAGGTTCAGATTTTGCTCTCTGTTTAAGGTCATCCTCACTATTTATTGTTGCTGCATGCATCTTTTGCCCCAACGAGCAGATAGCATCTTATGCATTGATGGGTATGTGATGAAGAACGACTTGGCCAAGATGGCTGCTTAAACTTCCCAACAGCAAGTTGGCAGCTCACACTTGCTACATTCCCATTCTAATACACATGTTATTTGCTTGCCTCTTCCCTGTAACTCCAGACACGCAGGTACCTCAGAGCTCATCTGAAGATTGTGCAATCTCGCCTGTTTTAGGTTGATTAATAAAACATTAAACTAGGCTCCAAGAACAATTTCACAATTTAACCCACCGTCTAATATGACAAAACTACATCACTGCTAAAATGCGCACACCCAAAGCATAAATGCCACCAATTAGTTAAAATGGAAGCTTTTACTCAAGCACTATAGCATAAATTTGAAAGGACATCTTTTCAGCTTGTAAATGTCTCGTCTGACCACCATTCCTCGCACAAAAAGTTTTAGGGGTGAGCGCAAAGCGCTCCGTCTCTCTTCTAATCCCTCTTTAGGGGGATTTTAACCACGCCCATGTTACGTCAGTCTCTTTCATTGGTCCGTGGGCTTGACTTTTAAAATCCGCTTGTTTTCATTCGTGAAAGGCATGCAAACGTCATGCCTTTTCTGGCCTCCTCGAGAGCACCAGTAAACTACTGGAAATATACGAGGCTCCATGTTTTTCATATGGTTTCTGGACTATTTTTCCTCTTTATTTCGCAGCGCAATCGAGTTGTATTTTACACAGCGCGATCGTGCTTGTTTTTTTTTTTCATTTAATGTGGCAAGAAAAGTCCAGTTAGGAGGTTACAACGCTAATAGCTCTAACTCGACATGATAAGAGACCCTTTGCATTGCAAATGCCTGAATTATTTTATTACCCACACACCTTTTAATCACTTCTCCTTAGCCACGGGCTCTGTACTTTCTGAAGAAACCCCTGTAGATAACAAGCTTTAAAGCACCACAGTGAAACAAGCTATGCTTTCCCTGGGGAGCTCTGGATGCTACTACTGCAACAATATCCTATTTTTATTGTCAGTTGACCATATTGTCACATGCCCAATGCTGGTGGTTTACATTAATGTTCATATTATACTATTTTCACGGTAGTTTCTATTTCTTCTTAAGTTCTAGATGAAAAATGTTTCTTCTGTATACTCGTACAGGACAGATTATTCATTCCATTCCACTCTGCCATCATCATCAGGTGATTAATTCCTCACCATCGATGCTGTATTACTTTGAGAGAAAGTTCGCAGCTGTATGAAAGTGGAAGTGTGTGCCCTTTGCGAAACGTCAGGCAGGCTAAATTTCTCTCATAAATATTTTCCCAGCAACTTCTTCCACAAAATGTATGATTTTTGTGTATTCTACCCACTCTATTGATATTGAATTTCGCTTACTTCACGGAGTTGTGAACGTTTTTTAAAAAGGTGCTATGTTAGCAAAACTTAATCTCTCAAATTTAAAACGCTCTTCATTACTATTCTATTCATTTCAGGTCTTTTCTTCAAACTGAGGGCCTGATTTATGAAAAGTTTGCACCACCTTTGCGTCATTTTTTGAGGCAAAAGTGGCGTAAACTTACAAATAATTATATTTTGTAAGTTTACGCCGCTTTTGCCTCAAAAAATGATGCAAAGGCTGTGCTAAGCTTTCATAAATCAGGCACTAACTTTTTTTCTGCCTGTGGTTTGGATAATATAAATTCTCTTATTCATTTCTAATCGCAGATGCTTGATTCCACTGCTGACACCATCACTTTCGTCTGAGGCTTTGTTCCAGATCTGGCTTTAACCCCTTCACATTCTTAAAAGCAGGGGACAGTCGAGGATACACGCAGGTAGATGACGTCTACCCTCTATTTTCACAGGGTGGACGCTGTCTCCCCTGCCAAGGAGCTGGGCCATAGTAAAATCTGCTGAACTTGTCCTGGTGTAATTTTCCGACACCATGACATATTCAGCAACGCCTGCACATTGCAGGCATGTTGTGTGCTTTCCGTTCAGAGAAGCAACATTCAGGTGGCTGGAGGGCTTTTGCATTTTAGTCCCAAGAAAAAGGCCAAAGTTAAGGAGGCATCAGCCCTCCTTTTGTTGCACTTTGATCCTGGCTAGGAGCTATTTGGAGCCAAACACATAGATGCTGTTAGAGATGGGGTTTCTGGTTGACTAGGGTGTTCACCTAAGCCAGGCAGAACCCACCACTCTAGTTAGGGTAAGGGAGCTACACACCCAAGATAACCCCTGCTTACCCCCTTGGTAGCTTGGCCAAAGCAGTCAGGCAAGTCCCAGAGGCAATGTGTAAAGAGTTTGCGTAACACACACACATACCAGTGACGCAATAAACACACCACAAAAGAGACTCCACACAATGTTATATGAAAATAAACTGTATTGCATATAAAACATAGACTAAAATGACATAAACCAATAATTACTTACAAATACTCAACATTAAGCAACAGTTCTCTACATCCTAAGCAGTCCCTGAATTAGTGCTCGTTCTCCTCTCTGTGCAAGGGTAAAACAACGTATCATCACATCAGGGCACATAAAGCAAAGCATATAGAATTACCAAAGCATCGACCTGCACACGTCAGTACCATACAAATCACAATACCATTATAGGGCACAGTGCTCCTATTAGATATTGTGCAAAAATGTAGATGCCAAACGTATGGTACAGGAACACCTGCACTCCTACTGCACATTATACTGTAACCCACAACAACTGAAGGGCTCAGATGCATGCCTATTACACGTACCACATTAAAAAAACAGTGACTGGGAAAAACGTAGATAGTGGCCTCCTTGAGGACTCACCTTGCCCTACCACCAGTCCAGTGGCTCCAAGGCATGTCTAACAGGGGGAGGACGCCACACTGTAAGGTTGGGCGGGGAGACCTCTCTGGATCCCCCGTGCACCAAGCAAACTCTGCACAAACTTCCTCAGTCTGAGAAGGACTGCTCTGGGGCCACAGCAAGTCCGGAACCCTCTGGGGCTTCTCAGGCCGCTGCTAATCCACAACTGAGCCCGCAACAGGTAGACCTCCCAGAGTCTCCTCCTCTGGAACAACAAGAGTGTTCATAGGCAGCTGCCCGCTACTGCACGGTGCAGCAGTCATGCCTTCTAGTGCTACCCTCCAGTGACCTGAATCAGGAACCTCAGGCCTATGGTGCAGCACCGCGTCAGTCGCAGAACGCAGCTCAATCCACACTTCGGGTGGGTGAGACCAAACCATGGACAGGCCGGTCCTGAGCGCAGCTCTTGGGCGGCCCTCCCGCTGCATGGGGAGGGTGTTGCCCGATGACTGAGTCACAAGCTAGTAGAGCGATCACAACACACCTCTTTGCAGGTCGTTAGCGACGCTCACCTCATGGTACTCTTTGGCACCTTCTTCCTTGCAAAGGCTGGGATCAACAAGGGTAGAATCTCCAAGCTTCCAAATGAACAGGAGTGAGGAAAATGTAGACCTCCAGCCCCTGGAGAACAACTGGGGAGCACGAAAGCAGGAATCCAGCAGCAGGCCAGCACATCTGGGTTCTTAAAGCAAGTCTTCCTTGTAGCCTAGCAGGCCACAGGTCAGCACAACAAGCAAGTCAGTCCAATGGTGGTTCCATCTGGGAGCCTTACAGTTCCTTCTGGCAATGTGCAGTCTGTAGAGCCAGCAGCATCTGGTTACAAGTCCACCAAAAACATGGGGCTATAGCCCCTGTACTTATACTCAAAATTTCTTTGCCTTGGGGGGGGGGCTTTAGAAGTGCACAAACCCCCTTTCGACCCCAGCCCTGGCTCTAGACATCAGAAGGGGGTAAATGAGCCCTTTGTGTGAAGGCAGGACACAGCCTATGCAAATGTAAATGCACCCCACTTCCCTCTGTCCCAGCCCAGGAAGACCATTTAGCATATAGATGTAATCCTGTTACACAACCACCCTCCCTGTGTGATGGCTTTATGGAAAGTACGCACCAACCCCAGCTGTCATTCTACCCTGGATGTGAATTGGAGTCAGACTGCAAAGCACAAAAGTCATAAGCACACTGAAATTCCCACTTTCTAAGACTGGCATTTCCACAATAGTAATAAAAAATCCACCTGAACAAATAAGCAGGATTTCTCACTGCCATTCCAAACATACCAAACATGCCCACACTACTCCTCAAACATCAGAATTTCCCACGTAAGTACCTTTAAGGGAATCCTCAATGCTAGCCTATGAAAGAAGAAGGCCTCACAGCAGTGAGAAACCAAATAGGGTGTTTGTCACTAATAGGGCATGCCACACAATGAAGGGACATGCCTTGTCTTTTGTCTACACAGCACACTGCCCATAGGGATGCCTAGGGCCTACCTTAGCGGTGACCTATATGTAGTAAAAGGGGACTTTCAGGCTTAGCAATTAACTTTAGATGCCAAGACAATGTGGCTGTAAACTGTGCACACAGGTCTTGCAGTGGGAGGCGTGAGACAGGTTTGAAAGGCTACATCTGTGGGTGGCATGAGCTGCGCTCCAGGCCCACTAGTAACATTTCATTTAAATGCCCTAGGTAAATGGTATAGCACTGTACAAGGGACCTATATGTAAATTAAATGTGCCAAATAGGTGTAAGCCAATCATACCAAGTTTAGAGGTGAGAGCACATGCACTGTAGCACTGATCAGCAGTGGTAAAGTGCCCAGAGTCCGAACGCCAACAAAAAAGGTGACAGAAAAACAGGAGAAGGAAGGCAAACATTTTGGGGATAATCCTGCAAAAAGGGCCAGGTCCAAGAGACGCCAATACTAAGGTAAGGAAACAAAGGGACACAGCTTATCACTTCATCAAGTACTCAGAAGAAGCTATAATATGGAGGCAAGCTTTTCTCTTTGTTCAATCCCTGTATATGAGATATGCATGCAACTTAAAAATGTCAGATTTGACGGTCTGTATGAATATTTACACAAAAAACAATTTAAAAGCACTACTATGTTATAGTGCTACTCTTCCCAATTCAGGGTGTCAGAGCACTTTAAAACATAGGCGCACCTTATATATTGACAGTAAATCATACAAATGTGTAAATCAATGTTCAGGTCATGGGTGAATTGTGACTTCCTGTGATGCCATGTATGATGATACGATAGTGATGTCACATGCATATTGGCTAATTTGGTTAGTCTCTCCACTTACTTTGTTTTAGGACTTGTGCCCTGCTTAAAACTTTATCTTCTAGTGACCTAATTTGCAAATGTTACTGCACCGTGTTCCACGTGTAGGGTGACTTAAAACACACAGCTGCTTAGTGTCTGTTTGTCAGCAAAACCATGGTAGCCAAACTAGATAGCGTGATCAGTGACGTCAACACTATTGACTTCTGTAACAATATCTCAATCCATTGTTTTCTTATAGACCTACCTTATTGTGGGGTACCCTAATAATGGTAACCCTGGTAGGATAGAGAGGAGCAGACTTTAAACATGACATAAATTTATCGAGTGGACTCCCCCTAGGTTTTGTTCAGGTTGCAAACTGATTAAATAAGTAACTGCTGCATGTCAACATTCGTATGCATAAGCAGATTTGGTCATGAAGGATTCAAAAGCAACTAAGCAGAACTTCAAATAACCTTTGACATTCCAGATCCTGTGATCACGGAGATACCTGCACTCCCCAAACCATTTACCCATCATGTACGGTTTGAACACAGCGATAAGCTGATCCATATGAATGACAGAGGTGTTAGTTTGCTATTTATTTGATGAAATAATGTATCTATTTAATAGTTTTTACAAAAAAAGGTGTTTTATATGAAAATGACTATGCTTACTTTTGATAAAATAAGGCTGAATGCAGAGAACCACATCGTTGTTTATTGCCCTCTTTCTTTCATGGTTGTGTCAATGGGAAGAAGCAGTGGCTAAATGTTTTGTTCCGAATTGAAAATTGATTGGGTTGTCAAGATCACAGAGTCCCTGTCAAGATTACTGCTGTGGATCTATTTTTCCAACCTGATTTTTGTGGAATGTTGGATTGAACATACTTTCTAGACAATGCTGTTCCCAAGCCAGCTTTGAATCCATTGCCCAAACAATTAATGCAAAAATTGACCACTGCAATGCTTTGTATTTGGAATGCCTGAAATGTTCACATCACTTTTGGTTAGTTCCATATGCTACCTCTTGCCTGGTTGGGGTTTGGAACAAGGTAAACTGCACCTCACTTGTGCTGCTTGTCCCTATCAGCAAACATAAGGGCCTATTTACGCCACCTTACGTCACATTAACATAATTTATTTTGATATTAATGTGGCCCAACGAGGTCAAAATCCCCGCGCGGTATTTACAGTGTGGTGCAAAGCATGCATTGCGCCACCCTGTATCCCTTTGCGCTACATTATGCCTGCGCCAGGCATAATGTATGCAAAGGGGGCATTCACCCGTTAGGGGAGCCATTAAAATGGTGCAAGGAAATCTATGGGATTTCCTTGTGCCATTTATTATGGCACTTTTAACGCCTGCTTAGGAGCAGGCGTTAAAAGGGGGCTTCCATTCTTTAGAATGGGCCCCTATGTACTCTGCAGGAGTAGCGCCAATATTTTGGTGCGACTCCTGCAGAGTACATCAATAGCATCATAACAAATGACACTATTGCCCCCCACCCTGCACCATGGTGCGCCTTATTATAAATACGGTGCACACATGGTGGCTGTAGGGCGGTGCTAAGGGGGCAGGGAAAGTGGCGCTGCACTTGGTGCAGCAACACTTTCCATAAATCTGCCCCCTATTGTGGCAGTAATACGTGTTATCAAGAGTGTGCCTGTATCATAATTGGAGTCCATTAGATGAAAAATGGTGATTTCACTGGAACTTTTAGGAAGCCTACCCTGTGGCAGAAGATGAGCAGTCCCTCCATTATCATCCACTAACAGGAGCCCTAATTTGTGTGAAGAGTGTTGGTGTATTGCATAGATCTGGGAAGACTTGGAGGGGCTTATCACAAGACCTACAGGTGGTTACATTACTCTGAAGCACCCCTGATTGTGCCATTAAGTATATTCTGCAAACACAACCTTTTGAAGGATGATTGTTATGAAGTCTGTGGGATGAGTGAGAGTGGTTTTATTGGTCTACACCCATGAGTATCCACAAGCTAAAAAAAGCCCAATATTTCAAAGGTGCAACCTGTAAGAGGCCAAAGAAAAGAAAAAAACAGCTCTACACTATGTTGCCAAGACCAGCATGCATGTGCCATTTTGCCACAAAGAGTAAAATGTACAGACAGAAGCAATGGAGATACATTTTCATTAACAGAAATAACCATTTGAGACTGTAGTCCACCAGACCCAAATGACAAGGAAGATGCTGGCCACCTAATGATTGATTTGGACATTTGAGAAAAGATGTGTGCAGCACAGGACTCAATTCAGAGCCCACCCAAAGCAGATACTTGTAAGGCTCTTTGCCACCTGTGTGTCATTATCAACAGCCACAGGAAGGCATAAAAGTGGCCAGCATGGAAGAATTTTTTTAGTCATTTGATGTACACTTCAGAAGTACATATCTCCTTCATGGGACGTCAGTAAGTGCAAAAGGTTCCAGGCTTGATGTGAATGGTTGTAGTTGGTCACAGGAGAGGAGTTGCTTCGTAGGTTGAGCGCTCAAGCGCTTTGACCTGTTGTAACCATGTCCACCTCACCCCCATCACTTTCACTCGCGTGTGGGCCTGCCTTTCAAAAATCCCTTGATGTAATTGGTGAATGCTTTAAATTTGTCCCGCCTTGGGGCGGTTTTGTTACTGCCTTGCAGACTAACCCTGTTACATGGATAATTGCACAATTACCGATGTACTTCAGCGTGTGTGAAATATTTTTTTATTTTGTCTTTCCCCTTTGTGCTCCATGGCATCCACGGCCCTCACAGTGCTTACAGTGCCAACAGCACAAACTCCATCGGCAGTATTGGAGCACTGGTCACATTGTTCACACTGTTACCTAAACAGTCATTTCTTTTGGCTCTCCCCTTTACGCTCTATAGCTTTCCCAAAAACACTTATAATTGATAAATGTTTTACGTAAAAAACGCAGAAATCTGCAACACAGCTCTCCTGACAGCGAGAGAACCAATACTAGAATATTCACTGCACTCCAGAAAAGTCACCCCATATTGCTTTGCTAGCATCTTTTTCAAAACATATTTGCCCTTAACTCAGCTTGTGGTTGTCTTAGGACAATAGGACCACCATAACGTTCAGCTTGACACACTCTTTCTATTGAGATAATCTATGGGTCCCCACACTATGTTAGTGGGGATCCAAAAATAATAACTCCTCCCACCATTTGGTCCCATTTTAAGCTCTTTTATGGCTGGGAACTTTTGTTTTACAGCTTGGAGTAGTTTGTGTTCTAAGGGCCTTAATATTGTAATAGGCCTGAAAATGTGTAGGACACTATGCTCTCTGGGGGCTAATTATATGGTTGTACTATATTACTTTGTGCCATTCTGTTTTCATGGGGTTATGCTTTTTAGGATCTCATTGCATGGTTACATGAACATGTTTCTCACAAATGGTATTTTTGTTGGCGTTCTTTAGGGGCTGTCAAAATGCAACGTTCTTTGCTGCACTCGGTCATCCCATAATGCTTTGCAGGGCATTTTTTTGCAAAACATTTGTGCGCCTAACTCAGTCTGTGGTGGTCCTAGGACAATGGGACCACTTACGAAACGTTCATCACAACCTGCTCTTTTTGTCCGTCTCCCTACACTAGGTTAGTGGGAACCCCAAAATAATAACCCCGTTCTCCATTCAGTGTCTTTTCAACCTCTCTCTTGGCTGGAACTTTTGTTTTACAGTTCAGAGTAGTTTGTGTTTTAAGGGTCTTTTTGTAATATCATTGCAGTAGGCCTGCTAGCCCTGAAAATGTGCAATGCACTAAGCCCTCTAGAGGTTAAATATATGGTTATAGTGAAATACTTTCAGTCATTTATTTTGTGTGGTTATGCCTTGTAGGGGCTAACTAAATAGTAACATGACTGTGTTTCCTACAAATGCTATTTTAATTGTGGAGATCTCTAGGGGCTGTTCTGAGCTTTACAGTTTAATACCAAATGTTTATTTCTGATAAAGGATATTATTGGGTTTATATGATAATTGTATATGTTTTATTAATCTCTCCTTATTGCAAGTATGACAATGATTCAGGCCAACTTAACATCCTTATTACACTTACCTGTTTGAACACTCTTGATATGTCTGGGTGACCCTTTTAGTTTATTTCTCTTGTTGCTCCTCCATGGCTGTCTTTTTTGGGAATTGTGTTAGCCAGCCAGCAACTCTGATGGTGGGGTGGTGAAAGTGGTATTCTATTGGAATTAGCATGGCATATTTAAATTAGGATGTTAAATGGTAACATTTTCATTTTTGGCTGTAGATAGAGGTAGAAGGTAAATGGAAGTGATTTAGTTATATGCATGGCCACTGGAATTATATGGCAGGAAAAAAACAAATTATGAGGCAGGGTTGACCAATTTATGTGGCAAGAAAAATCCAGTTATGAATTTACAATGTCAATAACTCTAACACAAGCTAATGCAAGACTCATTGCATTGCAAATGCTTATTTTCTGTGGGTGTTCCCTCTAAATCTGTCTCTTTAAGGAACATATTTATGACGCCACTAGTGACACATTTGCAACATTTTTTGATTCCCACATGCTATTTTTACAAAGTGGCGCAATGCAAGCAGTTTGCCATTATCAGAGTGTCACCAATTGGACACTTCTTTAATTTTTGTTAGTCACTGTGTATGGTTAAATTACATATCTTTAACTGGAGTTTGTTATAGTATTGGCATACATTTCTTTAATTGAAAGCCACACAGTGTAATGTTTACCATATATTAGTTTAATTGAAGCCTGTCCTAGCGTTTTACATCCATTTCTTTAACTGAGGCCTATTACAGTACATTTTTCCATGCACATTTATTTAATTGAAGTCTCTCACAGTATGTCTGGCATTCATGCACGTGCACAATGATGCATGCCTATTTATATATATATATATATATATATATATATATATACACGTCTTCATACTGCAGGTATTTTTTTTATTTTGTCGATGTTTGCTCCACATCAAAAAAACAAGCATTTTATTCCCCGTTTTTCCCTCTTGTTATTTTACTTTGGTAGGGAACTTGGTTCAATCCCAGAGCTCTCTCCCTTCAAATTGCAGACAGCAAGCCTGTGGCGCTCTCCCATCCCCCATTTCATCTCCCAGCAGTGTGAGCTGCACCAACTAATTGCAATTCAAGTAGGAAGAGCTGGGAGCATTACTATCCCTTCGTTCATTTTCGCTTGCTCGCTGCAGCTTCCATTTTTAATTAACTCTGAATTTCTCTGTGGCGAGTTAAAAAGTGGATTATTTTTACATTTCTTGTGCGCAACCTATGAAATGGTAGCACGCGCTTCGTGGGCGTTTACATAGCTGCAGATTGTTCTGCTAAGCATTTTTAGGCTTCTTATACTAACACTTTTCTCTGTTCACACACAACAGAAAGGCAATGGGTGCTTAGATTCCCTGCAGCATGCATGCATTCTTTTTTATTATTTCCATAACAAAGTATAAGAAGTGACAATTTTGTTTTGCCTTTCTGAGCATCCTTTGTTTTCACGTTTCCCTTGGTTGTTTGATACTTGTGGGGAATGCATCTTTTTTCTGTTTATTAATCTCTAAACTCAGAGTCCATTCCCACAACTCTTGATCAGTGACCTTTCCTCGGGTGAGCATTCTTCACTATAGTGTTTCTCACTTTGAAGCGGTCTGCACCCTGAGCTGTTTCAGTGAGCTCAAAATGCTGTAATAACAAGGAAATGTCCAAGTACTGAAGCATAAATTGTTTGATTTATCCAACACGTGCCACTTATCCTTTACTCCCTCTTCCCTCCTGCTTCATTTTTTATTTGAATACTTTGCATGCGAGCCAAGCAGCTTCACACTCCTACTCAGTACTTAACTTGTAAATAAAAACGTGCCGGTGCCCAAAGCCCTCCTCTTAAACATGCGGCTGCTGCAATTAAATGTGAGAACTCGGGCTCGCTCTTGCCGCTTTCTGCCTTCTCCCTTTGTGACGCTTTTTCGTTTTTCTCTTCCTCCATCTTTCCCATATGAGGCTTTTGCTCGCAGCAAATGCATGAGGCAGAACAATAAGCACCGGCCCTCAACAACAAGTGCCGGAAACAATAAGCATAAATTAAGCACTGCTCCTACTGAACTGATCACTTCCCCACTTGTCATTACTCCCTGCCATCTCCTCCCCTTCCACTGTGCTTTATTTTACTCATGAAAATGTTCCTTTATTAAGCAGCAAACTTAATTAGGAAGTCCAGAAATCTGGTAATTGAAACCTATTTCTACACACCTCACAATTCACTGCCACACAATTCAACACCACCCAACATAATTATACTCCACATAATACCACTCAGTGTAACATGATTCAACTCCACATAAATGCACTCTACTCAATACTACATAAATACACCCCAGATAAAACCTCTCTATGCCACATAGCAACAGTCCACTCCACACCATGCCACATAATTCTAACCAGCATAATTTTACTCAGTGCCACAAAGTTCCATGTCACACATTTCCATTCCAAACCACATAATTTAACAACAAACCACATAGCTCAACAACACGATTACACAACATACCACATACATCCAATCCACAACATAGAATTCCACTTCATGCCACAACATTCAACAGCACACCACATAACTAAACTGCTCTACATACCTCTCCACAACACAAAATAGCAATTCAAATAATTCCACTCCATGACACACAATTCCACTCCACAGTGTTCCAGTACACTCAATACCATAAAATTACTAGCCACATAATTCCACTGCACACTATGCCACATAATTCTGCTACACAAATCCACTCCATACCACCCTAGTTCACCCCACATAAATCCACAACTAACAATTCCAATCCAACCCACATAATTCCACCCCACACTACATACATCCTTTCCAATCCATAACACAGGTCTAAAAGATATTGGCCCTAATTAAGACAATAGCGGTAAATGCTGCCTACCGCCACAGCGACGGCTGCCAAAAGACCGTCGCTGTGGCTAACAGCCATCTGCCAAATTATGACCACAGCTGGATTTCTGCCACAAGAAGGGCGGAAATCTGGCTGGGGCCATACTGGCGGATGGTGTTAAGGTGGCGCTGCTACCACCAGCAGCGCCTCACCAGTAGGCCACCACCAGCCATACTATGACAAGTAATTCGGCCTGGCGGTTTTCTGCTGGTGGGTGCTGCTGGTGGTAGCAGCACCCCGTCCCGTTCCCTGCCGGAAGACCCCCTGGATGCAGGTAAGTTGGGTTTCCGACAGGGGAGGGGGGTTTGGGGGCGTTGTGTGTGTGTGGGTGTTGTGCATGAATGTGTGAGTGTGTGCGTGAATGTGAATGTGTGTGTAGTGTTATTTGTGAGTGTGTATGCATGTGTGAGAATGCGTGTGTGAATGGAAATGTGAATGCATGTCTGCGTTTCAGTGTGAATGTGTGTACGGATGTGTGCGAGAATGAATGGATGCATGCGTGAATGAATGTGTGTATGCCTGTATGAGTGAGTGTGTGTATGCGTGGTGCGTGTCTGCAAATGTGCGTGTATGGAGGGTGGGGGACTGGAAGGGGGCGTGGCTAGAGGGGGTGGGGGCATGTGGGGAGTGTTCTGGGGGGGGTGGGCCTACCGCCATGATTTTAAACCATGGTGGTAGGCAGGGTCATGATACCACTGGCAGTACTATAGCGGGCACCGGGCTGGAGATTCTTATCTCCGGCACGGCGGCTGCTACCGTCATGGCGGTCGGTATGCTAAATTGGTGGGTTGGCCACAGCCTGTTGGCAGTACTACCGCCACATTATCACCGACCGCCGGGGTCATAATGACCCCCATTGCGACTTACAACACCAATAGCACTAACTCTTGCAAAAGCGAGACCTATTGGCTTTTCCAATGCTTGTTTCCCCTTTTCTATGTATGCTTTATTCTTCTATATACACACAGAAAGATGAAAAGGCCGCTCAGGAGTGTTTTTCTGCACAAAAGCAATCCTGCATGCAACGCAGACACCCTTGCACCAGTGTACAAGCGTGCCTGCTTGATGCTAGGTAGTCAAAAGGTTGCCAACCAGGGGGAAAGGACAGGAATGCGCTGTATTGGATAAATATGGCACATTCCTTCTCTTTCCCTCTGACACAGGGCAGCAGAGCAAGGTGACTTGCTGCGTTGCCCTGAGTAGTCCTGCGCCACAAAACCCATAAATATGTGGGCTAGTGGGCTTACAATTCTCTTGGGGGGGGGATTTCTATCTCTGCTACGGTGTTGGCTGACTCAGTGCCTCTTTCTGAAAGTGATTTGCATTGTTTTTTTACTTCTCCGTCTTTGAATCCCACCCAGATTTCCTTCCAAATTCGTATTAGCTGTTTGTGTTCTATGTTTTTCAAGATTTGTTCAACTTTGGTGCTGTCTTTATGACGTTCGTGAGCCTCTATTAGTTTTCCTAGGACTTCCTTAGAAGGTGTTTAAGATAGAGACCGGTTTGATTGTGAATTGTCCAGCTTAGAAAGGGCCAGGTTGGAGAATTCAAGGCAAAGAAAGGTGATGTTAACACGTGGGCAAGAAAAGGAAAGTTCATTTGCAATGGAACATTGACCAAAATAGCACAGCACTGGTATGAAATTGTCACATTGGGAAACTAAAAGACCTGCTATTTTTTTAAACTTTGGGAGTTGTCAGTATAATTAGGTAAGAGTAAAGAACTTAAATTGGATAAGGGTTTAGCCATATTTTAAGCAAGAAATGCCAAATCCAACAGGTCAGGTTTCAATGTGTCAGCACATTCAGTCACAAGCATGCACAAATGCTATTTGCGTTTTACTGTATTTAAGACCGATCTGACCAGAAAGTGAGCACTACAGGTTTGGTTCAGCACACAAACTCACCCCATGTGCTAAATATCTCTCGCTTGCAACACATTTGAAGTCGAGGATGCACCATATTCGTCAGAAGCATGTATCCAACAACTGACGTTTAGGCTATACGCGGAGGATGCAGTTTATCTCATGGATGTTGATGGTACCTCATATTCCATATTTTCCTTTGAAGAGTTGGCGTTGCAAATTGTTATTTTAGCATTAACAAAGCTCAATAAGTCATGCCTTATGAAGATGTGAGGACGAACTTCGCTTAACTAAAAGTCAAAGAGAAAAGGTTAAACAAAATCTGTGTAGTTTAGGTATGGGCTTCCCAATAGATAGATCTGTGATTTGATTTAAGATAGGCAGTCTTTGACCAAAATGAGCCAAAAGACAGCTTGGAGTAATTAAATTGTTTTTGTATGCCATGGGATTTAGGCCCTAATTTAGAGTTTGGCGGACAGGTTACTCCCTCACAAATGTGACGGATACCCTGACCACCGGGTTAGCATGTCCATAGGATATAATGGACTCGTAATACGGTGGATGGGATATCCTTCACTTTTGTGACAGTGAAACTCCATCCTCCAAACTCTAAATAGGCCCTAAATTTTTAGGGCCAGATTTAAGAAGGCCCTAGCGCCACCTTGTGCCACATTAGAGTCATTTTTTATGCTAATGTGGTCCTAGGTTGGCAATATCACTGCTTCATATTTACAAATTGGACACCCTTGCACCACATTATGCCAGCGCCAGGCATAATGTATGTAAGGGGAGCGTTCCTGGCATTAGGAGGCCTAGAGAAATGGTGCAGTGGAATCTATGAGATTCCATTGCGCCAGTTCTAACGTCATTTTAAATGCCTCCCTAAGGCAGGTGTTAAAATGAGGCTCTCATTGTTTTCAATGGGCCTCCTTTCACTTGCGTCTCATCATAAATACGCCACACACATGGTGGAGTTGGGGGGTGGCACAACGGGGTGCAAAAAAAGTGCCCATCATTACATGATGCGCCACTTTTCATATATCTGGCCCTCAATTTCCTAAATATTTTTTTTTAATTATTTCCTCAAGCTTTTAAAACATTTAAAAGGATGGGAAAAACATGTGTAAACCGTATGGTATTCATTAATGTGTAGGAGGAGAAAAAAGCAGCACAGCTGTCAGCTGTTGAAGGAGCCTGCTCCAGAGCAGTGCTGACCTCACACGATTTAAAACATAAAACCCAGCAGTAACAGTGTTCTCACTTTAATGAATATGAAGTGTTAATAACAGTTGTTTTGTCAGTTCTGTTGCTATTAAAGTAAAATGTTTTGCACACCACATTACTAGGGGTGGCAGGTACCCTTTAAAAATGGTGAGCGAGTTAAGTGCCCCGCCACTCCCCCCCCCAAAAAAACATACACCCCTCTCTCCAAAACCCCAAAGTAAACCACCCCTCCCTAAAAAAGACCAAAATAAAATACCTCCTCCCTCCAAAAGCCAAATAAAAACATAACCACTACTTCAAATTAATACACAACCACTACACTTTTCCAATCAAATAAAATAAAATGGAACTTACCCAAGGGCTGCGTATCCTCCTCAGTGTTCTTCTGGTGTCCAGTGCACGAAGAGCTCCCGTGTTAACCAGCATGAGAGAAGTGATTGGATTAGATGGAGCGGGCTGGCTGGAGACCTGTGCTTGGTCTCCGCCCAGCTGTCTTAAGACAGCTGAGTGGAAATCTTCAAAGTGCGCATGTCACTCTTGCCGGTGCAAAACAGCCGTCCGTAGTGACATGCACACTTTGTAGAATTGAATCAGCCCTGCGTCACTCCCAGCATGTTTCTGACCTCAGGGCTGGTGCTGCTGCAGTGCGCACTGCCCTGGTAAAAATAAAATGGCAATTAAATATTTTCATTGCTATTTTGATTTTGCCCGTGTGTCTTTCATGGGGTGGGGGGGCAACACTCCCGGCCCTCGAGAAGAAACCTCTGCTGCATGTTACAGCCATCAAGATAAACATCTGGATTATTGTACTTTTCAGATGGGAAATAGTACCTTGTGCTTTGCAACAGAAGCACTTTCTGGGAAGTGCAATGACACATGAAGCACCCAAACGCATGATGTGAGAGATATCTACTCCTATGAAGTCCTATGTATATGTTCTTTAGAAAAGTAGTCACAGAAACTCTGGCAGACAGCTGTGCTGTCAGGCGATATGTGAAAAAAAGAAGGTGGCATATGATAGTTGGTGTGAGAAAGTGGTTTAATAGTTGGAGTGGGTGGAGGTCCATCATAATTAATAAAGGCACTATCGTGTTAGGTCCTGATAAAGGTTTCAGTAATTTAAAACTGAGTTCAGTCACTGGTAGCTATGGCGCAGTGCAGTCAGACTTAACTTATAGAAAATGTGTAAAACATTTTGAAGTACCATAACAGTTAAAAAACTCAAAATACAACACAATAAAATTCCCACTCCAATTTATAAAAATAGAAAACAAATTTATGGAGCAAAATGACACCAAAACAACAAAAATCCAATAAGGAGAACTGGAGATGCAAATTTTTATTGATTTAAGTAAAAATAGCACCAAAAAGCACCAATTGTAGTAAATGATCTTGGTAGACCAGGACTTAGGCACAATTTCAGACGGGTGCAATGAAGCACAGGTCATATACACCAACTAGGTTTGCTCTGATCAGAGATTTTACCTTGAGACTTGGTTTAGATCCTGGTGGTATTACCGCCAAGCCGTGTCGGCGGTGGGACCGAAAAGACCATCACATTGACAGTATGTTGTCCGTTGTATTTAGATGTATTGCAGCTGAGTCACGGACCGCCACAACGGAATACTCTCCCCAGTGGTCAGGCAGGCGG
The DNA here is from genome assembly GCF_031143425.1 of Pleurodeles waltl. Classification (NCBI taxonomy): domain Eukaryota; kingdom Metazoa; phylum Chordata; class Amphibia; order Caudata; family Salamandridae; genus Pleurodeles; species Pleurodeles waltl. Next base: position 502,665,428 of record NC_090443.1, read on the forward strand.
GGTCCCACCAACTGTATTTAGATGATACAGTTGGACAGGGGGTGTACTGGTGGCGGTTCGCTGATGGAGGGTGGACATTGCTGGACCCAATGGACATCGGACAATGGCAGTGGCCGTGGAAAAGAGGTAAGTCACACACAAACAAACACACACACTCTACCCTTCACAAATATGTCCCCCTGCATCACACAGAACACAATACACCACACACACACCATTATCCATTGCCATGACACCACACCACAAAACCTACATGCTGCAAATGCACATACACGTGCATCCATCACACAAAATACACACACTAGTGACACTGTACCCACACACCACACAACCACAACAACCCACACACTCATCCACACAAACACATGCCTGCAGAAGCACAACTACACACATCATAACAGCTACGGCCACACAACAACATTCACCTGAATGTGGCACGCAGCAAAACAACACAACATACACAACAACATTCATGTAAGTGGCACACATACTGACACAGCCACATCACTCACTACACTTCACTCCAGCTCACCCAGCCAATCGCACCGCATACGCATATACATGTACTGACTCACACACACAGCTCGAGCACAACATGACAGGTACATGTCCCCTTGCAATGTGCACACATCAGCACAGTTTTCACCGCCAGGAACAGGATGGCGGTAACGGGTGTCGTGGGGCCCCTGGGGGCCCTGGGGGCCCATGCCAATGGCATGGGCACTGCAGGGGCCCCCTAACAGGGCCCCACATAGATTTTCAGTGTCTGCATAGCAGACACTGAAAATCGCGACGGGTGCAACTGCACCCGTCGCACCCTTTCCACTCCGCCGGCTTCATTCGGAGCCGGCATCCTCGTGGAAGGGGGTTTCCCGCTGGGCGGGCGGGCGGCCTTCTGGCGGTCGCCCGCCAGCCCAGCGGGAAACTCAGAATGACCACTGCGGTCTTTTGACCGCGGTACGGTCTTCTGGCGGTTCCCGCTTGGCGGGCGGCTCCCGCCACCCGCCAAGTTTGGAATCACCCCCAATATCTCCAACAGGAACTATCCGGTTGAGTTGGACCCGGGCAAATCCAAAAGTGCAGTCCGACCTCGATTGAGCGCGGGCCACGTACAGGATTCACACAGACCTGCTGTCAGTACCTTTGCTGCGTTGATGCTCAGTGACTATTTGTTCATGATTCAATCTTGCAGGCGATATGTCATTTCCTGATTGAGCAACATCGTTGATGAGTCGATGTCCAGAAGCGATGAGCACTGGCACCTATGCGTTGCTGTTGCATCAGCCAGGCCAGGCTATGCTGTATGTTGGGGTTGTTGTGCAGTGCAGTCGGCAAGCGGTGTGGACGGTTCCGGTGCAGGCAGAAGAAAAGCGGCGTTTCTGCAGCAGGATGTGTCAGTTCAAAGTGATGCATCAATGTTGCTGCACCAGTTCTTGTGTTGCAGTACCACACTTGCCTGCAAGGGCCCATGACTGGATTTGGCACCACTTCACAGAGCAGTACTCACAGCAGTGGAGCACAGGTACTGGTGACACCTTCCCGCTCATGAACAAACATGTCTGCCATTCTGCTCTTTCTATGCGTGCTGCAGAATGAAGTACACATAGAAAAAGCAAAAAACGAGGAGAAATTAAAGTATTCCTCCTTGCTGTGCCTTGCTAATGCCACCCCTGGGGTGGCGTTAGATTTTAGCGCTGCCTCGGGTTTGCAAAAACTTGGAAATCTGAGGCAGGGTCAAAATGCAATAAGTGTTGTTGTGGCACACCCACAGCAACACCCATTGCACGTCCCTTCCACGCAAAGGGGTGCGTGTGAAGGGGCCTTATTTACAAGGTGACGTCAAGCAACAAAAAGTGGCTAAAAACCACCTTCTAAATACGGCGCAGGTTATTGTGCCACCGGAACATCACGAAAAGTGACGCTTCTGTGGCACTAGGGGCTCATGAATATGCCCCTCAATGCCAACATACATTTGTCGTATGAAAAGAACTAGCAGTGTCAGGCAAGGGCTGTGGATGATACATGGCAGTAAATTATAATCTAAATCATTCTTGGCACCTTTTGCTGTGCATCAGAAATACTAACTGACAGCTAGATTAAAAAAGCAGGGCTGTGTGCTTCCCCTCAGACTCCAACTCCAATTTCACTTTTGTTCCTGGCCCAACAATTCCATTAAAGCTTTAATTGAAAAAAAAGACACAGGCAACTGAGGCAGGGGGTGGATGCAAACAAGCAGTAATGGACACAAAAGCAATGATGAGGGGAATTGACAACAAGTGAAAGCAAGATAAAAACCCCAATAGAGTGAGCAGTGAGAGAGGGAGGGGGAAGAAATGAATAATAAAAGGGCTATTGAGGGAGCATCAGATACAGGGTTGAAGGGGGCTAAAAAGAATACCTGAATCATGTCAGAAGCAGCGGAGGGGCACAGATTAAGTTTAATTTGTTTAATTTATCTGTGCTTGGTCCCTGCTCCACAGCGAGCACTGGAAGTCACTTTTCGGCTGCAGTTTTCAATAAAAACAGCAGTAAAGAAGAGTGACAATGGAGAAGACAAATGGTAAACAACAGGCAGGCTCCAAACCCTTTTTGTACACAAGAGTGTCTTACTAGTGCATGCTCTTGCAGACTCAACCCTAAAAACGAATTTAAATGTTTTTCACAACCTGGACATGTTAAACTTAAAAGTACATGTCCAAATTTTGAAATACACAGCACCCTTCCCTTGGGGCTAACCAGGGCCTACCTTAGGGGTGTCTTACATGTAATAAAAAAGGAAGGTTTGGGCTTGGCAAGCAGGCACATTTGACAGGTCGAAATGGCAGTTTACACTGCATTCACAGGCTTTGCAATGGCAGGCCTGAGGTATGTTTGAAAGGCTACTGTAGTGTGTGATACACCAGTGCTGCAAGCCCACTAGTAGCATTTGACTTACAGGCCTTGGGCACACATGGTGTACTCTACTAGGGACTTACCAGTAAATCAAATATGCCAGTCATGGAGACGCCAATGTTACCATGTTTAAGACACAGAGCACAAGCACTTTAGCACTGGATAGCAGCGATAAGGTGGCCAGAGTCCTAAAGCCAACAAAAATAGAGTCAGAAAAAGAGGAGGAGGAAGGCAAAATGCCTGGGGATGACCCTTCAGGAAGGGCCATTTCCAACAGCGCTTTTCCCCAGTTGAGACGTTTCCCATTTGAACGTAGGCCCATATTTATAGGCTTTCTGTGCAGGGCAGAGCAGCAAGTAACCTTGCTGTGTGCTTCACTGCATTAAAGGAAAGGGAAGGAATGTGCCGTATCCATGGCATCCAGTGCATTCCTGTCCTTTCACACTGTGGTGGTGCCATTTTGGCAGCCTATGGCCAACGCAGGCAACCTTGCAGCATGATGCAAGGGTGTCAGCATTGTAGGCAGGATTGTTTTTTGTGTAGGAAGAGGCATCTTCCTGCACAAAAACACAATCCTGACAGGCTTTTTCCTCGTTCTGGGTGTGCTGCATTATGCAGCACACATAGAAAGATGAAATAATGAGGAGAAATAATGGTTTTTCTCCTCATTACGCCTCTCCTGGGGAGGCCTAAAGAGTTGGCGCATCCCCAGGTTTACAAGAACTTGTAAATCTGGCGATGCATCAAAATCCATGTGTGTTGCATGAGTAAGGCAAAGCAGCAAATTGGGGTGCTTTGCCTTACTTCATATCTATGAGACCATACAAAGCCATGCAGAGTGCCTTTGCGTGGCCTCGTAGAGATAATTTCAAGGTTTGCGCCACCTTCGTGTCACAAAAAGAGACACAACAGTGGTGCGAGGGTCTTGGAAGGGGCTTAGAAATATGCTCATTTGTCTTTTTTTATAGCTGAAAAACCTCCAGTAGGCAAGAGTGTGGACTATGTTCAATGATGGCTCTCAGAGACTAGGTACCCCACTGAAACAGATTTGCTGCTGAGGAGAAGCTCCGAGTGAGGTAAACTTGTTTCTTCAGACCAGCGAGGCCACACCTTGGGTGGACTGGTTTGGCAGGTTTGTCCTGGACTACAGGTCTTGAACTCCAAAAAATCCTAGGTTTTCTGAGGTGATAGAAGATGTTCAAAAACAGCAATTGGAGGCCATGACTCACTCAGCTGAGGCCACCAGCAGGATCTAGGTTAGGTTGTGTTGGCCCTAGTTAGCTCAGCACTTCAGGATAAAAGCTTGTTGTGTCCCTGTAGCAATACAGGAGTTCAGCTAACTGATCCCTGAAGCCCACTTCTTTGCCCTGGGTACAAGTAAGAGCGGATTCAGCCCTTCAGGTCTACTCACACATCTCAAACTGCACATACAGTCCTGCTTCTGTTCATCAAGTCCAGAGTGTAGTAAAGAGGTGTCTTGAAATGCCATATTTATGCTTGGCACTAGCTTGTAGGTGGTGGTGATTCCTGGACCTTCTGTAACCAATAGTGCAAAATGTGTCAGAAGTAACCCTACTCACTTTTTCAGAAGGTCCTGTGTGCCCTACTGCAAACAATCCATAGTGCCCCTCGCTCACTAAATCCACAATGGAGAAACCCTTCTCCCCATATGCAGAGCCTGTGTGCCCACACAGATGTGTGGTCACTCCAAACCCGTTCTGGAGGCAGCTATCCTCCATTGTGTTTGGTTTCTTCCTGAATGGGAGGACAAGGGAAAGGGTCTGTTTAGGTGTCATCTGACATCTGCGAGTGATGGGAGAGGCCCCTTTGAAGTGAATTAAGTTTGTGGGCACAGTTCAACAGGGCTTTCTACTCAGGTACCAAAAATCCTGCTCGCACACAGGCCCTTGTCTCTGCTCTGAGAGCTATTTTACAAGTCATGAGAGGTATTCACTAGCTTGTTGACAGTTAGAGGGCTAATACAAATTAGCCTCCAGGATCTTCAATTGGAAACCATTGGAAAAGGGAAACTTTCTAAAAGTCCCTTTTTCTTAATGCTTATCAAGACTCAAACTTCAGCATTTACTAGATTCTCACACAATACAGCACAGCAGCCACAAATGCTGTGCTGCATTGTGTGGGAAGGAGGGAGCAGGGCAGAGCCACATCTACAGAGATATGGCACTGTCTTCTCTCCCCAGTGCACAATCAGGTAGCTAAGTGCCACGGGCACATCTTTGCACCATAGTGCAAAGGTGTCAGCATGAGTCTAGTATAGGTTTTATACCAGAAGCATACCCTTCCAGTACAAAATACAATGGTTACAGTAACTTTAAAACTTTTCCTATAAACTGTGTGTGCTATACAGCGCAGCACACATGTAAAGTCAGAAACAAAAGGAGAAATAAAAAAAATTCTCCTTGAAATATCCTATTTCAAATCCTGTGTACTTTTTTTTGTAGCTAGAGTTTTGTGTCAGAAACCATGGTTGGTTGCATGGGAATGCCCATGTAGCACCAATGGAATGCTCCCTTCGCTCTAATTAATGCAAAACAGTGCTAGGCACTGCTTTACGCTACTTTCAAATGAATTGCCAATGCAAAAATAGTTTTGGACTGGAAAGTAACTTGGAAAAATATATATATTGTGTCAATTTGCATCACTTTTGTGATACAAACATAGCACAAATTCCTAATTTATGTACCCCTCTATTGAACTTTTAATAAATATTAAATATAGTTACTTCTTAATTTTTCTTGCTGGTCTGTGATTACATAAATAATATTTAATATTGCTTCCCACTGTTTTTGCATAGGCCAACCAGCCTTCCAGCACTGAAAATAGCTTTTGGGTGATAGTCACTATAAGGACATGGTAACTTTAAATTTCTACATGTCCTACTTTTAAATATGATACATCCTGTATTGTGGACTAGCAGGCCTACATAGTGGTGACTTATTAATATGTAAAAGGGAGGTTTTCTCCTGTTAAGAAGTGTCATCTTTGACAGGTTGGTCTGCAGTTTTAGTACTGCAGCAGCCAGGCTACAGTTGTAGGCCTGGTGTCACATTTGCCTTCCTACACTAGTAGTTGACGCAGTAGTGCTGTAGTCAATAGACAACATTTTACATTCCATGCCATGGATGTATTTTCAGACACCGTGTAATTAAGTTTAAGCCGTTGCAACATATTTTATGGGTCACAGCAGATGCACTGGGACTGTTTACCAGTGTCCCAAAGCACAGGGTCACAAAAAGCAGCTGCATCAGTCCACATAATATGGGGTGACCATGCACAAAGAGATGCTATCTCACAATCTGACATCTCTATCTTCTGTGCACTACACAGGAAGGTTGACTAGGAGATAAGTAGGACCCAGGATGGGCCAAAGACAGAATAAAGAAGAAGAAAACAACAAATGAAGAACAGGAAAAGGGACCAGGAATTGGAAGTGAGGGAAAGGGGTTTACTGAAGTAAGGATAAACAAATAATAGTAGTGCAAATTTGGAGACATTTGCGAGATAGGGAAATGGAAAAGAAGGACAATGGGGTCCCGGGGGGGACCAGCCGAAGAATGAGGTCTCCCCCCCGGGGTCTTTGGGGAGGGTGGTACAGCCCGAGGCGCCGTGGGCTGTGTATTGGGCGTTTTTTGTGCTCTGTGGGGGGGGGTATATATGGGGCTCCATTTTGCCGCACACAGTGGCCGGTCCCGTTTTTTGGGGAAGCAAATTTTAGAATTTTCGTGGTGTGGTCGGAGTTTGTTTTTGGCAGTTAAAAGAAAGAAAACAAACTTTAAAAAAGTAGCAGGCGGGAAGGAAACCGTATTCTAATTTCCTTACCTCGCTTGTGCTTGCGGCTGTTGAGCTGCTCACGGCATGTGGGAGCTCGTCTGCATCGGCGTTTTCCTTAGGCGGTGGTGAGAAACGTTTGATATGGAGGGCGAATATGTCCAGGCAGCGTTGTCGCTCTTGAAGAAGGCCGGGCACATGGACCTCGTCCGGCAGGAAGGCGGCACAGGGGGTCGCGGCAGCTGTGATGGCCTGCTCGCCGCCATGAGCTGTAGCGAGGCCAGAGCAGGTGAGGAGGCAGGGGCGGAGGGCAGGCGCCCCCGGGGAAGCAAGGCCGCGTGGTCTCCACGGCTGCCGGCTTGCATAAAGGTTCTATGGGTGTCCCCAGTAAGGGGAGGGGCGGGGCTGGGGGCGGCAAGGCGCGGGGGCTAAAGGGAGGATTCTGAGTGCATCCCAACATTTGGGCGGTCTCCCCACTTCGCGTGGGGCAAGACAGGGAGTTCAAGGACAGGACATGGCCAATGGGGAGCATGGAGGGGGGGCTGGGGGCAGCACGAATATATTAGCTACAGAGGACTTGAACCTTCCGCAGAGGGTGGATAGCCCCAGCTGGGAAAGGGAGGGGGCGCATTTAGAGCAAGATGGGGAGTTTGACCCATTAGTGTCCATATCCCGCAAGTGGCCCATCATATTGGAGTGGAGCGCCACAGAGAGCGAGGGAGAGGAGCCAGAGAAGGTCGGGGGTGGGCGGAGAGGGTAATCACCTGCTCCTATTGCACGCCGCGGTGCCCCGCGCAGGGTCTATGGTGAAAGGGTGCCTTGTGGGAGGGATGCATTGACCAGGGAGGGGCTGCATTTTTCGGGTGCGCGCTGCGGCTCCCGGGGGGGGGGCTTGAAGGCAGGAGGGGCGTTGGGCTTTCTCACGGCCGGGGTTGATGATATGGTTGATGATATTGGCGGCACGCCGGACCTTTATTGTCAGGGAGAGCGTCGTGGTCGGGGAGAGCCAGGCGAGCACAGGGCGGCTCGGCCACCCTGGCATGAAGAGCAGGCGGAGCCAAGGGCGGCTGGCCGAAGCGCATCACCAGGATTGCCAGTGTGGAGGCGTTTGGCTGTGGATGCTCCAGAGGAGCGGTGTGGAGGCATGGGTTTTGCGCTCGCCGGCGCCGCCGCTTCTTGGGAGCAGCATCCGGGCCCATCGGGGTTGCAGCCGGTTGTGAACACGAGGCGCACAACCGGGACTACAGCGGGTGAGTTGCCACAAAGGGCCCAGGAGGTGTTGGGCCAAGGCGGTGATCTGTGGCGTGAGGATGACTGCATCTTGGATTACGAGGAGACCAGCCTGGAGGAAGGAGAGCTGGTGGATGATGGCGATGAGGAGATTTGGTGGGAGCAGGGCGGGATGGGGCCCGCTAATGCTCTGTCTCAGTCTTTGCACGGTGTGCAGGTGCAACCAGTTTCCCGTGGAAAGGCGTTGGAAGGAGTCCAGATGGTGCGGCGGAAGGCACAGGAGCGGCCACCGTCACTGACTGCAGGTGAGGAGGGAGCAAGCGTCACCATGGTTTCAGTTGCGGTAGATGCGACAGACACAAGGGGGTGGCACGTTTGTCGAAGGGTGTTTACGTCGCGGACGTGGGCGTCGGCACGGAGGGGACCTCAATGCAGAAGTCGATAAAAGGAGAGGGTGGGGTGCATGCAGCAGGTGACGGGGGAGTGCGGGGGCAGAAGGCAAGCGTTGTTCAAATACATGGATATCATACAAAAGGCCCACCTCAATTATGGGGGATATGCATGGCACCAGTATGATGAAGAGCTCCGGGCGCGAATGGCGGCGGATCCGGATGTCAAATGGGGTGAAATAGATGCCGATCTCTGGCAGCACACTATGGGCCCGGCGAAGTTTGGTAAGACCGTTTTCACAGCCAGTGGCCTCCCCATTACTTATTGGCCCTTTCGGGAGCGCCCCACCCAAGGGGTGGTGAACGGGGGTAACAATCAGTCAGGCTCTTCCTCATCATGCGGCGGTAGATTGGGGGCCTGTTGGGACTATAACAAAGAGACTTGCTCCCGTGAATACTGTAAATTTCGGCATGAGTGCTCGAAATGTTCAGGGACACACCCGGTCATTCACTGTTCCGGCCAGGCGGCCGTGGGAAATTTGGCTGGACAAGGTCAAGGGCCTTGGGGACGGGAGCAGTCAGGACCCAGCGGAAGGGAGCACCATTTCTGATCAGGCCCTTCGGGTAAGAGCTCGTACTCCGGTTAATGTGGATAAGTTGGCGTCCTGGCTGGTGATTTACCCATATAGAAGGGACGCGGAGTTGCTGCTTCAAGGCATCTCCCAGGGATTTCAGGTGGGCTACGCGGGGCAGTGGGTGCGTCGTTGGGCTGAAAATTTACGGGAGGTGAACGGGAAAGAGGACCTGCTCAGGGGGAAGCTAGAAAAGGAGGTGGCCGAGGGCCACATGGCTGGCCCCTTCTATCAGTGGCCTTTACCCAACCTTATCGTATCCCCTATTGGCGTTGTGCCTAAGAAGGAAAGGGGGCTATTCTGTTTGATTCAGCATCTGTCATGGCTGGAAGGTACGTCGGTTAATGACTTCATCCCTGAGGAGTGCACCCGGGTTTCGTACGCGTCCGTTGACGTGGCAATTGATATGGTTGATGCGTTGGGGCCCGGAGCGTTGATGGCAAAAACAGACATAAAGTCGTCATTTCGCTTGTTACCGGTTCACCCAGAGGATTTTGAATTGCTGGGAAACCAGTTTCACAGGTGCTGGATTGTAGACAAGGCTTTGCCTATGGGCTGCGCTTGTTCGTTTATTTTGTTCGAATGTTTCAGCTCTTGCCTTCAGTGGATCTTCACAGAAGTGTCCGGGCACGTCCACGTGACGCATTACCTGGACGACCTCTTTTTTGCGGCGCAAGCTAATAGTCCGCTGTGCACTGAGCTTTTAAGCATTTTTCAGCAACTCATGGGGGACCTTGGTGTGCCCTTGGCCCCAGAGAAGACAGTGGGGCCTGGTACGGCGCTGTCATTTCTAGGCATTGAATTATATACGGTGGCGGGGATAGCTCATCTGCCGGAGGACAAGAAAGTGGATATGCTGCACAAGACAGCACATATGCTGGGAAAAGAAAAGGTCACGGTGCATGAGATACAGGTTTTGCTGGGACACCTCAACTTTGCATGTAGAGTTGTACGGGCAGGTAGGACATTCTGTCGGCGCTTGGCATTGGCTCTCTCGGGTATGACTTTGCCCCATCACCATGTGCGACTTAAAGCTGGCGTGCGGGAGGATCTCTGGATGTGGCTTACGTTTTTGGAATCCTTTAATGGCATTCCCTTGAAGGCCTGGCAGGAGTGGGAATGGGACGTGCAGATATTTTCGGATGCATCCGGGGCATCGGGATTTGGAATTTTCTGGCAGGGTCGGTGTTGCGTGGAGGTGTGGCCGGCTGCATGGAAGCATGGAGGGAGGAGCATAGCTTTCTTGGAGCTTTTTCCTTTGGTGGTAGCGGTGTGTCTGTGGGGGGGTGCTCTGCAGCATAAGAAGGTTTTGTTTCGAGTGGACAATATGGCAGTGGTGCAGTTGGTAAACAGGCAGTCGGCAAGGGAGCCCCAGGTCCTTCGTTTGCTTCGGGTTTTTGTGTTACAATGTTTAAAGCATGATATTTTGTCTTGGGTGCAACATGTACCAGGTGTGGACAATGACATTGCCGATGCTTTGTCTCATTCACAGTGGGACAGATTCCATGGGTTGGTCACGGGCACGGCGTTGTGCAGGACGGTGATGCCAGAAGCTCTATGGAACATAGGCATGCGAGGATGCTTCACCTGGTAATACAGTCCCTGGCTCCCTCTACTCGACGGGCATGTGTGAAGGCATGGGAGGAATTTAGACAATCGGGGCACGCAAGAGGTCCAGGATGGAGGATGTGGTAGAGGATGTGGTCCAATTCATATTGACATTGATCAAAAGAGGTCAGTCGCGTGTTACTATAGCGGGTAAGCTTGCGGCCTTGGAGTTCATGGGCAAGTGCTTGTGGGGTTACCAACCGACGGCGGGGGAACTGGGACAGCGGATTTTGGAAGCTTGGGCGCGGGAAGGGGGTGCGTCGGGTCGGCAATGGCGCCACCTGTCTTTGCCTTTGTTGAAATCATTGGTACGAGTGTTAAGCAAGGTATGCTTTTCTGGAGGAGAGGTCTTGCTTTTCCGGGCACTCACGTCCTGGATGTTTTTCGGGACTTTTCGAGTCTCCGAGTTGCTTAGGTCCTCCCGCACGCCGGGTCTTGGCTGGAGGGACGTACAGCTGGGTGTACGGGGCGTGGCGGTGGGCATTAGCAGCTCCAAGACTGATCAGAGGGGAGCGGGTGTATTAGTGTTTCTGAGGCGTTAGCCAGTGTCTGCCATATGCCCGCTAGCCTTGGGACAGCAGTGCCGACAGCAGGCCAACGCCTGCAAAGGGTCGGTTTTTCAACATGCGGACGGTAGCAGGGTCACGCCAAACCAGTTGTTGGCAGTGCTTCGCAAAGGGCTGGTCTAATTGGACGAGGACCCCTCCCTTCTTGGTACACATTCATTCCGCATCGGGGTAGCGACCGAGGCAGGGCGGAAGGGCTGGTCGAGGGAGGTTCTCATGTCCCTGGGAAGGTGGAGTTCAGATTGCTTTAGGAGATATGTCAGGCGGCAGGGAACCGCGGAGGGGAGCGCGCCCTAATTGTCTTTTTTTCTTTTGCAGGTGTGGTAGCAGGCCCGAAGGATGAGTTTGTGCACATTTGGGTCATCGGCCATTCTTTTGTAAAATGGGCTCATCGCCAGGCTCAGCGGACTGCATTAGGGGAGAATTTGGGGTTGGAGTTACGGTGGTACCAAGTTCAGTGGTCTGGCAAGGGTATTATGCATTGGGATGAGCTGTTATCATGTTTGCAGGGGATACGTGGTGGGGGCCCCTGCCCGGATGTGTTGTGCCTGCATGTAGGGGAGAACAACATGGTCAGGAGGACAGGGCTTTGGAGAGAGTGAGGCGAAAGATTAACAATGAGTTGCGGCTTTTCTGCGTGGACAGGGACATTACGTTCCTCAAGCACAGGGACCTGCGATTTGAAGATGTAGAATTTTTTAGGGACGACGGGGTTTATTTGTTGTTTGTGGGGATGGAGCTTTACCTGTTACAATTAAAGGATTCGTTGAGGGCGTTGTTCCGGGAGACATGAGCAGTGGGGGGGCAGAAAAAGCCCAGGTGGCTTTTTCTGGTGGCGGCGATAAGAGTTTGCAGCCAACTAAACATGTGCAGATGGGCAGGATGGCAGGGCAATTTGGGATAGTAGGGGGGTACAGCAGCAGGTCGCGACGGGCAGGAAGGAAGATTGACAGGGTTCAGGATGACAACAAACGGCCAGGATTGAGAAGTAGATACACAAGACTCGAGAGGGGTGGCAGGAGAACTTGGCAGGGAGGGGGGAGGTTGGGGTAGGGGAGGGGGGAGAATGGTGGTTAGGTGAACTCGATGTCTAGTGAGGGTTTAGTTTTGTAAGGCAAAGGCCGAGGAGAATTGTTTGTAAGTGCACCTGTTCCAAGAAAGCGGCCTTTTACACACAGCCACGGGGTCGTGTCTCTGTGCCCTCCTCCCCAAAAGAGGGTGAAGAGAATGAGCAAGGAGATACCGGGGATGACGAAAGGTGGGGACAAGAGAATTTAAATGTGTGGGCGTAAAATGTGGTGTTCAGAGCGTAGCCCGTTCGATCAATAAAAGAAAAAAGAAAACTGCTATTTCTTTTTTTTTTTAACTTCATTTTTCCTACAGTACCAGACAAACACCATCCTTGCAGTGATAGTCATTAAGTTAAAAATGTGAGAATAGCAAGCCTGTCATGCTGAATATCCTTAGCAAAACATATAATTGTTTAAAACACTAGTGCTCCGTTTTTTTCCTTCACCATGTAAATATCCCTTTATCAAGGATAACGTGTGTTTTATTCATAATCCTGGAGTCTGGATTGTTGGCCGTCTGTAGATTAGGAAGGTGGTGTTCGTTGTGCATACACGGCTAGAATTGTGACTAATACATGTGTGTAACATTTCACATTAAACCGAAATACCTAACAAAGATTTGTTAGGAATGCTTCTAATCAGTTATCAACAATCTAGCACCAAACACTGAGAGAATAAATAAAAAAGAAAAAAGAAAGGATAGAGAGAACTTTGCACCATCTTTAACGGTCATTTTGTATGAACCAGTATTTATTTGTTAAGCCCTTTTTATTCGTATTGATAGATCGCAAAATAAAAGTTGTGCCGTATATTTTTGCAATGGCCTGGATTGTCAGAAAATGGGTTTGTATCGTTTTCTGTAAAGCTAGCGGGAAAAAGGTAGAGATGTGGATTTGGTCAGTTGTTTATGTCACAGCAGAGATTATATAATTCACCGTTAGGTTCACTCCTTGCTTTGTGGAGAGAAATCCAATCCAACCTCAGAAGAGTTAAAACTGTTTGTTTAACTTTTTTTTTTTACTTTTGTGGTTGATCAGGCTTGCTTTCAGCAAGAAAGGGAGTGAAGCCAGCTGGAGCATGTGTTTCTTTTACAGCAGTGCCTGGAAAGAACCCGGAGTTGTACAGAAGAAAAAAACTGGGTTCAGTCAACACAGTGTTCCAGCGCTATCAAGGAAGAAGTTAGGGGCATATTTAAGAGCCCCTAGTGCCTCCTTACGACACATTAGTATCATTTTTTTTTTACGCTAATGTGGCCCAACAAGGCTAAAATCGCTGCGCCAGATTTACAAAGTGGAGCAATGCATGCATTGTTCACAATGGGCCTTGATGGGCTTTGCAAGATCGGTGTCAAAACATTTTACGCTAATCCTGCAAAGCTCTGAACTAGTGTCTAAAATGTTGACGCTAGTTCCCTAACTACCACCATGGTGCGATGTATCTTAGATACAGCACACACACGGTGGCATTGGGGGGGGGGGCTAAAGGGTACAGCGCCACTTTTCTTAAACCTGGCCCTTAATTGTCCCAATGCGTATTGGCTTTGCCCTTCTTCAGGGGATATTAATCAATATGTTCAGGTGCTCCACAAGTAATGTGACCTGCGACAGGTTTCCCTGTAGGAGGCCTGGCAGTGCTGGCAGTATCAGTATGAGGTTTTGTCTGCCGAGTCCTTAATTTTATAACTATAAAGAATCGGACGTGTCATTATTATGCTCCTTTCTTTCCGAGACCTTATTTTATAACTTTTTTATCTATTTCTAGTTGTTCTCAAATGAGTTTTTAATCTCTAAATACTGGGTATCGCCACAGGATTAACAGCTTGGTATGTCGCCTGGATGTTACCCATAGGGAACGGCTCCAAGTACTTTGCCCATCTTTCCACGGACTAATTAGCTGCCAGAAAAACATGTTCAGAGTAAACAAAGAAATAACCTAGGTGTGCCCCAGGAGTAAATGTCTGTAGAACTAATCTACAGCATCCATTTTTCTGGAGAGAACACGCAAAACAAATATCCCATTTCTGACGCCATTAGAGGCGCAATTGTTTAATTGCAAGGGATATCATATTGCACCATATCGGACTGCATTTTCTCTTTTTGTAGTTTAATATTATGCAGAAAAAGAGGTTAATTGCTCACAGTACAGACTCAGTCCATATTGTAAAGGGACTTTGCTCTCTCTCTCTTTACTCCGTCCAGATATGGAATTTCCAAGTATATTATCCACTAAGGAAAGAATAAATATGAGTGAGTGCAACTTAAGGGAAAAAGGGAAAACACCAATGAGTGTACTCTCATATCCTAGCTCTATTCGTTTTACATATGTACTATATTTACATTACCTGGGTTGCAGCCATGTATTTCAGTGTGATTCTTTTCTAGCTACCCTTTGTTAAACGTGGCATCCTTGGCGTGTTTCCACCTAACTTTTTGCCTTCAGACCTCCTGTTTTTTTTGCTGGCCTTAGAACTCTAAAGCAAACAAAACAAGATGATGGACAGAATGCTGAACAGTGCAAACATTCACCCCCAGTCACAAAGATCTGGGTTTAATACATTGGGGCATATTTGAGATCCCGCAGTGCCAACTTAGGGCTGCCATAAGGTCATTTTTTTACACTAAGGCGTCGCAACAGTGGCATTTTCCCCACGCTATATTTACAAAGTGGGGCATGCATGCATGGTGCCACTTTGTAAACTCTTGCGCAACATTATGCCTGCGCCAGGCATAATGTATGCTGGGGGGGGCGTTCCCCCATTAGGGGGGCCGAAAAATGGTTACGCTCCTTTTTTCTGCACTTTTAAAACCTGCTCAGAGCAATCGTTAAAAGGGGGCATGCCATTATTTATAATGGGCCCCTATGTACTCTGCAGGAGTAGTGCCAACATTTTGCCACTACTCCTGCAGAGTACATCAATAGCATTAAAAAAAATATACTATTGTCCCCTACCCTGCGCCATGGTGCGCCGTATTTAAAATACGGCGCGTACATGGTGGCAGTAGGAGGGCACTAAGGGGTGCAAGGAAAATGGCACTGCACTGGGTGCAGCGCCACTTCCCTTATATGTGCCCCATTGTTTTTTACCACCCCAATTTGGACCCAGCCATATACAAATCTGTCTTGTCCCTGTTCCCCATGGGAACAGTCCAGCCCGACCTGCAATGCCGGATCCTCTCTGTGCCTGAATCAAGCATCCTGGGACCGGTTTCAAGGTATCACCCCTCGTCAGCCAAGCTAGCTTGAAACCTATGGCGAAGTGAGCACAGGACCCACGTCTGAGCAGTGACTAAAGCAAAGAGAACAGATGAAGGACAGAATGCTTAACAATGCAAACATTCCCCCCCAGTCACAAAGATCTGAGTTTAATCTATCATTTATTTGCCCACCACACCACCCCAATTTGGACCCAGCCATATACATATCTGTCTTGTCCCTGTTCCCCATGGGAACAGTCCAGCCTGAACTGCCAAGCCAGGTTCTCCTGGACCGGAATCAAGCATCCTGGGACCGGATTTGGGGTATCACCCCTTCTCAGTCAAACTAGCTTGAATCCTATGGCGCAGTGTGCACGGGACCAACGTCTGGTAATACCCTTCCCACTTAGAGTGACTAAAGCAAAAAGAACAGCTGAAGGATGGAATGCTGAACAATGCAAACATTCACTTCCAATCACAAAGACCTGGGTTTAATCAATTGTCTTTTTGCCCATCAAGCAACCCCAGTTTGGACCAAGCCAAATACAAATCAGTCTTGACCCTATTCCCCTTGGAAAAAGTCCCGCCAGAACTGCCAGGCCAGATACTCCCTGGACCGGAATCAAGCATCATGGGACCGGTTTCGGGGTATCACCCCTCATCAGCCAAGCTAGCTTGATTCCTATGGCGCAGCGAGCACAGAACCTACGTCTGGAACGCTGAACAATACAAACATTCATCCCCAGTAACAAACATCTGGGCTTAATCCATCATTTTTATGCTCAACACAGCACCTCACTTTGGACCCAGCCATATGCAAATCAGTCTTGACCCTGTTTCTCATGCAGCCTGAGCTACCAGGGCAGTTCTTCCCTGAACCAGAATCAAGCATCTTGGGAACAGTTCCAAAGTATCATTTCCCCACAACCAAGCTAGTTTCAATCCTATAGTGCAGTGAGCACTGGACCCACGTTTGGGCATACCCTTCCCACTTAAGGTGACTAAAGCAAATAGAACAAATGATGGATGGAATGCTGAACAACGCAAACATTCACCCCCAGTCACAAAGATCTGGGTTTAATCCATTGTTTTTTTGTCCACCACAACACCCCAGTTTGGACCCAGCCATATGCAAATCAGTCTTGACCCTGTTCCCCATGGGAACAGTCCAGCCCGAACTGCCTCAGAACTCTATGCATTTACTACTGTTAACCAGAGCTAAAGGGCTTGTGATATCTGCTCAAAACATGGTAACATTGGCTTATACCCAATTGGCATATTTAATTTTCTGATAAATCCCTAGTAGAGTGCACTACATGTGCCCAGGGCCTGCTATGTAAATGCTAGTAGTGGGCCTATAGTATTGATTGTGCCACGCACATAAGCAGTCATTGATGCATGTCCCAGGTGTGTCATTGCAGAGCCTACGTGTACGGTTTTAACCTGCTATGTCGACCTGGCAAAAAAAACTGTTTTTGATGGGCTAGGACAACAAAGTGTACTAGAATAAGCATGCACAGCCGATGTCCAAAGGCTTCAAAGTGAACAAAGTCAATCAAAACTGCAACAGGCAATCAACAAATGATAAACAAATAGTACAAAGAAAATCTGAAGCAGAAGGTCTACGATTGTACAAGAGAGTTTAATTGCTTGTAGATCAGTCGTGTTGCACAAGTTCCCACTTTTAACCACATGAAGCTGCCATTACTAATTTGAAGGGTATTTGAGGATTGTAGAACATGACGCAATGCCTTTTGGTTGGGAACACCTTTTATCAGGGGTAACTGTGAATCCAAAATTGAAACAACGCAAATAAATATATCAATAGCATCACAGATTCAATAACAGACATATTGAAGGAGAATAGCAAGCCTGAAGATATCCCAAACAATGAGGGTCATGTTAGTGTGCAACACATGCGTCCATACTTTATGAACTACCCTCCCTCACAGAAAAATGAAGAAAGCATCACCCCAGGTGGCACAGTTATGAAAAAAAAATTGGCAATCACAGTAAAATTATTGTAACAACAAATATAGTATGTGACAGTCGTCACGCCAAGCAGGAATAACCAGACGAAAGATTTGAGTGCTCAAGTGACCCATGCATAAAAATAAATATGGTGACCAATCGGCATGCCTCACATATGCAGCATCTGCCCCCAATAAATTGTATCTGGCAAAATTCGAAATGCCACTGAAGTAATAAGTGAAAGCATGACACGTGCAACAAGAAATACAAGTCCACTGAAAACCCTCACCAGTTAGTGTAAACCGAAAAAAACAAGTAATGACGCCAAAACCGTGATCGTGAAAACAATGTAAAAAATACCTCAAAGCAATAGCCAATATTTTGCAACAAGCGGAAGCCAAAATCCTCTGTGAATCGTAACGAAAGATTAGGTACGGAAAGAAAAAGATCAAACATGCAACAGACGAACAAAGGTATAAAAATTACCTGCGGACCCGGAAAACGCCACACCCTCTTGTGCAAGAATGGCACCATCAAAGGAAAGGTGTATTCGAAAGGGCATGCTGGGTCTATAAGGTGCGTGTAAACAACGAAGTGGAAAACATGCACACACATGAAAGTAGACAACAGACAGTCCGTCAACTGTGGACTGTAAAATGCGCTTCGTATAACGAGTCCAACTGGCGTCTAACGAAATAAAATGAAATGTATGATGTTCTTATGGCAATACACAAAGAGCAAGTGCAGACAAGTGAAACCAGCGAGAGTGAGACGCTCATGTATGAAAAGGGATATGAAAATATGCTGCGTGACTAACAAGATATATACTGAAAGCTGATAGATACAAGGCCAAATCAAATGTGTGTTGACACTAGTCCACACCTGTTTCTCACTCCTCAAGACGTGGGGAGTGTGGTGCTCCCCAGGCCCATGCTACGTTTTGCTTGGCCGCTCCTGCTGTAAGCCACAGCCATATCCATAGATACCTCGTCCACAAGGTTTCACCCCTTATAGACAGGAGAAGCCAAACGGGCGGTCACTGGAGATTGTCACATCCAGCACCCTAGACATGCTATGCACCAGCTCTCCCCCAAAGAGCTGTATCCGAGTGCATTCCCAGAGTATGTAATAGAATGTGCACACAATCCCACACCCTCGTGTAAAGAGCTCTGAGGACACCCTCCCCATCGTTTTATGTCTTACCCTGGAGAAGTAGGACCTAAGTAGGATCCTGAATTGTAGTTGATGAAAGTGGGCTTGGACCGCTATTTCTCGCAAGCACCCAGTCGTCATCATCACGAGTTCCTATGTCTCTTTGCCATGCCTCGCTCAATCCAACCAGGAGTTGTTGATCAGTTTCTTGTAAATGGTGGAGACTGCATGACAGGGGATTGGCTCTGTGAGGCTCCAATCCTCAAGTGTCGTTGCTTTTGGAAGTTGCTCTCCCTCTGTTATGTGTCCTCGGAATGCATGACCTAATTGCAGAGATTTGTAGCATTCAGACTCCACCATTTCATATTCCTGCTTCAACACCTCAAAGGATGTGAGTGCATTTTCCCTCCAGATGTCCCCCAGGTGTACAATACCAATTAGTGCCCATTTGGAGAATCCTTGAAGATTGCTCACCTTCCTTAACCGATCACTATTCCATTGCCGAGTCTGTGCGGTAAGTGTATCACCCCCATCCATATAGCGAGTGGCGTCCCTCCAGGTTCTCACAACTGTCCGGTTGTGTATTGGCAGAGCCCGCTCCCACATTTTACTGTATAGGACCACTTCATATCCCATTGGGCCCATTGTCTCTCTATTTGTCCGATAGGCTGGTTCTGTCTGGTCTGCAAAGGCTCAGTCATTTACCACCCCTGATTTTGTTGCCCAATAGTATAGTAGTATGCCTGTAATTGCTAGTTGCCCAAAGTAAGCTCCCATTTGGAGCTTATGCAGTGCCATCTGTGGGGTGTCCCTGGTCCAGAACAATGTTTGGACTGCCTGATTGATTCTCCGAAAGGAGTCGGCAGGAATTATGAATGGTGTATTTCGAAAAATATACAGTAGGTGGGGTAGTGTCATCATTTTATATAGGGTCACCCTGCCCAAGTGCATGAGAGGCAAATGTCTCCAGTGGTCCACGTCCCTGTGCAACCTATCGATTCCTTGCAATAAGTGGGTCTTGTTGGACCCCTGGGACAGCAGTTCTAGAGCCAGTGTGAACAGCATTGGGGATAAAGGACACCCTTGCTTCATTCCCTTTTAGAGGGCAAAGGTGCGGGTCACCACACCATTTACTCTCACCCTCACCAGTGGTTCTTGATATAGTGGTTTAACCCATTCACAAAACTTTGGGCCAAAGCCCATTGTACGCAACTTCACAACATATAGCTCCATTTGACATTGTCAAACGCTTTTTTGGCGTCTAAAGCCAGGAGTGCTGCTGGGGTGTTATGTAGGAGTCTACTTAAATGTAGCACCCCATATAGACGTCTCAAATTGAGTCAAGTACTCATGTGAGGCATGAAACCGGATTGGTTTAAGTGAACAATCGAGTGAATTACTTTTACAGCCTGTTTGCTAGGATTTTGGCCTCCATGTTTAGAAGGGATATTGGTTGATACTACCTGCAGTCCGTTGCCGGCTTCCCTCATTTCTATGTGACTACTATCGTAGGTGTTAGCACTCGGGTAGTTTGTGTTTTGTCATCATCATCATTTAACTTTATTTCGGTAAGTAAAAACATACCATAAAAGTACAGTACAGACATAGAGTTTTTAAGTTTAAGAAGCACTGAAAATATAAGCGTAATAGAAAGTTAAAAAGGTAGAGAAAAGTTAAGATCCAAAACAAAGTAATCGGAGTATATGTCTCTTAATATTAAAAGGTTCCACTCAACAAGGGACCAATTCCCTGGATCCATAAATACTCAATAGTGTAATAAAACAATATCTTTGTGCTAAAAAAAAAAAAATTGAGTGCTAAAATCGAACATCAAAAGTCAATAAATATACATAAATAAGCCTAAAAATTAGCTACCCAGTCTTATTCTTTGAAATTACTCATCTAAAACGCCAAATTGATTCGAGAAATTTAGCCACTGGTAAGACTACCTGGACAGATGAGTCAGATTTTAAAATTCTCTCAGCATGAAGATAGGACCTAACACCTATAGATTTGCAAAGCGGGATGATCCAAAGGACTCTTTGTTTGTGGTATGCATGGCAATGAAAAAAAACATATGAAACGGACTCTTCACTTTTACAGCCCATCAGACAGAACTTGGATCTATTGATGGAACTAGGCCATTTGTACGTTAAGGAGCATAAAGGGAGAGACCCTATTCTGAATCTGACAAAAAGAGCTCGTGCAAATGGAGATAGTGCTATGTCCATGAAGGGCTCAAATTCGTAATGGCATTTGATTGATAAATAGCTATCAGACATAGACAATGGAACAACCTTAATAAATTGCATGGTCTGGACATTGTGCCAAAAAGCATCCTTCAATACCTGCACCGCATTTTTAGGAATGGCGGATGGATCCAGCCAATAGGACCCTAGACCAAGGTGAGTTAAAGACTGTTTGACATAAGCACACCATTTAGTTTTGATGATAGTATTACGGCCCACCAATTTAAGAAGCCCGCAACGAAATGGAGAAATGGCGTCTGTTGACCAAAGCCGGATCCAAAATAACACGGGCCTTAAAGCAGCAATCTGCGAGATGGAAAAAAGGTTTAAATCCATTCGAATGGGCAGGGATGGAGTGCTGGAGGGAACTTTTAGCAGCATTTTCAAAAATAGATTTTCTGCCCTTGCCAAGTTCACCAGATTACAATGGCCCCAAAGTTCGGCACCATATAGGGCCCCCCCCCCGGCTTGAGATTTGTATATTTCAAGGGCGGGAGACATTGCAAACTTGGGAGATCTAGAGGCAAATCTTACGATGCCACCCGCCCTTTGCTACAAGCACAATAAGGATTTCTGGCGGTGGGCATGCCAAAAATGCGAGTCTTCCAATTTAATACCCAAGTAGTCGAAGGTGCCCATTCTTTCCAGGGGAGCGCCTTCTAGGTATACCGGCCTCTTCATTTTACACCTGTTGTCCACAAAGACCATGTATTTTGTTTTTGCTGAGTTGATTTCCAACCCCTGGTCCTTGCAAAACTCCGTAAATCGAGAGAGAAATCTGGAAAGGTCCATGGCAGTTCGTGAGAGTAGCAGGGTGTCATCCGCAAACAGAAGACAAGGGAACTTCTGCCCACCCAAACTTGGGGCATCGCCGTGGCAATCTGCGAGGTATGGGATACATGCATTAATGAACAGTAAAAATAGGGTAGGCGCAAGAACGCACCCCTGCCTCACGGCTCGAGCTGTTGGAAAAGCTGGGGACAGATCGCCAGCCGGACCCCAGTGAACTCTGGCATAGTTATAAGAATAAAGATCTTTAATAATGTTGATCATAGAACCCGGGACTCCAGTGTTATTCAGGACCTCCCAGAGCTTGACCCGCGGGACAAGGTCGAACCCAGATTTCAAATCAACAAAGGCCACAAATAAATGGCCTTGATCTGCGTCTACGGTCTTCCACTTGATGGTAGTAAATCGTAAGACCTGATCGATTGTGTTTTGTCAATGCATCACAAAACATGCCTCATAGGTGCTCGCCTACCTTGCCCGCCATACTCTTATTACACTCTCTAGGAGCCCGTTGGACCCTGTCTCTTTCTCTGACTGTAGTACCCAAGTCGCCTGTTCCATTTCCTCTGTCATCAGGTCTTCCTCTTTGGCCGTCTTTCCATTGTCTGTGAGAGTCACTAGGTCAATCTCCTTCAGAAAGTCAGCACAGTCCCCTTCCGTCATGTTTGTCTTGGATGTATATAGATTCTCACAGTATGAGGCACATGTGTTTGCTATTTCTACACTAGTCCTTTGGGTCATCCCTTTCTCATTTTGGACCTCCTGTACCCCTCTCTGGTCCAAGTCTTGCTTGTCAAGCCATGTCAGTAGTTTGTTTGCTTTGTCGCCTATGTCGTACAGCCAACATTACATTGCTAAGGCATATGAGTGGGCTCTATCCTTCGCCAAATCCTGCTGCTTGGTTTGTCTCTCTTGGAGACGTTGGCGCAGATCTGGACCACTGTCTGTCGGGAGCTGGGCCTCTATGGATCATATATCTCAATCTAGGGCTTCAAATGTTAGCTTCTTCGCTTTTAATTACTCCCAATCAGAGCTTGAGCTTGCCCATGGATCACCGCCTTAAATGCCTCCCTCAAAACACAGCTGTAGTCAAACGCCCCCTTATTCTCTTTGAAGTAGTAGTCTGCCCCATCTCTAAGTGCCTTTTTGGCCTCCTTATCTTTCAAGTACCACGTGTCTAGCTTTGGTGCCAGCACCGGACCATGAGTCAGCCCCCTACGGGTTACCAACACTGGTGAGTGATCAGAGACTCCCGCTTGCCCTGTGTCCCGCATCACAAAAAAGACCTACATGGGATCAATGTTTGTAAATGTGGTAAATAAGGGAGAAGCTTCTGTGAGGAGCAGAGTACTACGTATACTCTCTGAGATGTAGATGTTGGATACGCCACACATCAGTAAGGTCCATGGCCTCTATAAAGGGCTGTAACTGACCCGTTTCAGACTGGGGAGAATTTTACTCAAACTATCGATACCCGGGTCTGTCACTGCATTCATACCACCTCCCGTGATTAGGATCCCTGTCGGCATTCCCAAAAGGAGTGGATTTACGTCTGAGAGTGTTATCCTGTGTAGTCGCAGAGGGATATACAATTAACAGAAAATTAGGGTAAGGCCCTCCCATTGGTCCATTATAGCCACATAACGGCCAAGGGGGGTCTGGTCATGCACTGTTAAGTATGTAGGGCATAGACTTTTTAAGGAGATTCCCTGTTCCCCTGGCATCCGTAGAGTATCCTGCATGTGCCACCAGGGCATACCCAAATCTATCCAGGGCCTTGCAGTAATTCCCTTGAAGTGTGTTTTCTGCACCAGAACTCAGTCCTGGGCATGTCAGTGGAGATATTGCAGGACTGCTGTACATTTTATTTTACTCCCAAGTCCGTTCACATTCCATGATATGGGCCTCCCTATGCCTATCTTATGTGTTCTGATTAACTTTGCATCTTTCACTGCATGCATGCAAATACAAATCAACTTCAATAAACTATAGGTATTAAACGAACCCCCCAACTTTTCATGTCCCCCGACCTGCTACCCTCTGTCACGGGCTCCAAACTACACACTGCTTCAACTAGCAGAGTGTCTGTCTCCCCATAACTCACAAACACAACTGTGGGTAGGCTGGTACTTCCAAAGCAAAATGTAGGATAGTTGCTTGTATGCTTTTCAACTTCCCTTACTTTTAGGATAGGGTGTTGTCGTTTCACCGGAATCCATCGCTGTTGGCCACCTCGTCTTCCCTGGGTATAGAGGACCACCATGTCCTCTTTCTAGGCCTTCCTCACACCCTTATCCTGGTCTACCTCAAACCACAGGGGCCCAGTATAGCTCCAGTGCCTGGCGATGACCTTTTGATCAGGCTCTCCCCGACAGACTGTGGATTTCCATGCAAATCCCGGGCCACAGGACCCTCTGAGGATGCAGGCCAGCTGGCTTCTCCAGCTTCAGTTGTTCGTCGCTTCTCCTGGGTTCGATTATTTTTCCATCCCACAGTGCGCCAACCCTCAAGCCAGTCCCATACCTCCTCTGGGATTGAGAAATGTGATGATTTTCCCTCTGCTACCATACGCAATTTATTGTCTTGAGCATTAAATGTATTCTCTTGCTTTTGAAAACTCTGTCCGTTTGTAGTGACTGAAACGTTCCTTTCTGTGCATTATTCTCTTCTGTGCATTATTCTCTGCCATTTGTTTTTCAGAGAATGCACAATTGTCTGGTATTGGGTATTAATTTAGATGAGGAACACACATAATTCGCAATCCATTGCATTCTTTCACCCATGAGAGGTCTGCATTTACTTTGTCCTCATCAAAGTCAAGAAGATAGGGCTAACAATGATTTAACACATGACAATGCCACTTAAGACATTCCTTTTTCAGGATCAACTCTGTTTTATTGAAAATACAGATACTGCTGGATATTTCACCAGGTCCATGTCAAACAACTTCAAACTTAGATAACTTCTAATCCCAACGCCCTCCTCCCCGAATTTACCGCCACCATTTTATGTGATCAACAGGTGTCTATAAGTAAAAATATTCTCACAACTCCCCAGGTCTGACTATTATCACGTACACCAGCTTGAGTGGTGATCCACAAATGTTTATTTTATCTATCCGATGTAGATATTCTTCTAGCATGTGAGTTAAGCAAGAAAACTCTAAGGCAAGCAAGTTAATTCCCTAAACGCATCTGATAAGAATGTCCAACAGGGGGCATATATCTTCAAAAGTCTCACCCCTTTGTTCGAGGGCTTGCAACATCTTTTCTATATTTATCATTTGGATTGTGAAGTCAATTTCTGTGGTCTGGTATGTGTACTGAGCACCAAAGTGCAACTATGAACTGTTTACTGTGCATAGGGCAAGGAAGATTAATGTATCCCTATCCAGAGCAAGGGAAAGGTTAGTCTGTTTGGAAGGCCTAAGATGACGTGGGTCGGCAGTCTTTGGAGTTCTGTGTTCATCAGATCTATATCCCCAATGATCAATTTCAAAATCTTAATAGGCGAGGGAGTGCTCCTGTGTGTCCCACTTCGTCCTGCATTCCTCTGACGATGTGGGATCCCATCTACTCATTCTTTCAGGTGTATAATACCAGTGATGCGTTATGTTTGCCTTTGACTCTCTATCCACCGCACTTGTTGCTTTGGGGTGCGTTTTTTGTGAATGTCATTCTATTCTTTAACTGAGAATACAGTCCAGTTATTTTTCTCATTTTTCGTGACTTGAGCTCTTTTCCCCTTGACTGGCTGAAAGCATGAAGAATTTATAAATGTCTCAGATGAGATGTTTATTGTCTGTTTTAATCAAACTCTAGCTTTCGACTGGAGTCTGACTCGTACTCGAGAATGGCTTGAGGGAGGTATTGGTGAAGCAACACTGGATTTTAGAGGCATTGTAGATGTTCAAGTTTGGTTAAACCGTACGCATGTTTCATTTGTTCAAACAATTTTAACCCATTGTGATCATAAAGGCCACCTATCATTTTGCAACCTGCTGTTTGCCACTTGATATGAGTCCCATGAAACGGTAGGAGTAAGGTTGCCATTATTTATAAATGGCATTATTAGGGATGAGATAGAAGTCAATCGTTTCTAGATAGCCACCTTCTTTCAAGCATCATAATTTGCCCTAATGAATAGTGAGGAATAAAAGACTCATACTCTGTGTTTTCTGGGAAGCCATGGGATCTTCCAAACATGGATGCCTGTTATTGTTTTATCTGCGAAACCCCATTATTTTTCAGATTCAAATCTATTTCATTCCAAGATGTATCTAATTTGTGCAGCATGGTAATAGTTTATGATGTTCGGAACCCCCAATCCACCCAAGGCAGTGTGTGTGTATAAGTGATCTTTTTTGCTACACTTGGCTTTTTCAACCACCAGAAAAAAGTTGTAATCACCTTTTGCAATTTTTGTAATGTGCCTTGTTGGGCTGGAAAGGGGGTGTTTGCATAAAAAAGAGTATTCTAGGCAATACAGTCATTTAAATGGCAGTCAGTTTACCCACCCATGGAAGACCACCCATTTGCAAATTCTGTGTGTCTTTTTTAACTCCCTGCAACAGCTCATGATGATTCACTCGGGATGTCTTACCTAGTGAGGGGGTCATTTTTAGGCCAAGATACCAGAATGCTCTTCATTGTCCAATGTAAGAAGAATCTCTTTTGTATCTCCATACGCAGCTCTGGGTCAGTGTTTATACTATGTATTTGGGCCTTCAGAATATTTATTCTGATGCCAGTTCCTTCAGTGTCACTGGGTCCGCCTGGATCGCATCTGCCAGGGCCAGAAAGATATCATCTGCATATATAGACATGTTTTTTTGATGTTGTGGCCTAATTCCAAACACTTGATATTAACATTCTGCCTTCTATTTGGTCGAGGGTTTCCACATATAAGGTGGGGAGAGTAGTGGTGACATGGGGCAGCCTTGTTTTGTATCACTTTGGATGTGGATTGAGTCTGAGGATTCACCATTGATTCTAACTCTACTGAAGGGAT
Source organism: Pleurodeles waltl (assembly GCF_031143425.1). Lineage (NCBI taxonomy): Eukaryota > Metazoa > Chordata > Amphibia > Caudata > Salamandridae > Pleurodeles > Pleurodeles waltl. The sequence goes on from NC_090443.1 coordinate 502,691,969, forward strand.
ATTAGTGGCTACTGAACACCACTTTCTAAATCTAGGACCAAAACCAAATGCCTTCAAAATCTCTTTCAAGTAGAATGAGGAACGTTGTGAAACAGAGGGCACGAGAAACTGATGCTTTGCAACAGAAATCAGGGGCACTTGGTATCCCCTGTCTTAGGAGTATACAAAGCACATTGCTAGAATGCTTCTGTTTATGGAACTGAACTCTGGGGCCATCCAAACCTTGCAAATGTGCCCATTTGTGAACGAGGTTCTTGAAAAGTCAGCTGAGAAATCCCTCTGTTTTTTGAATTTCGATGTAGGGCTCACCAGAGCTCAGCCGCCTCAAGGATACACTTGATGATGTACTGGGTTGTTCAGAAATCATAGCATTGGGCTGGTTCAGGTATGCTAGAAACATGCTGGGTAAAATTGGTCTTTCGCATCTTTGTTATGCTTAACAGTGTCTCTCGTAGATGGAAAGTCAGCATATAAGACATTGGCCGAAGGAAAGCATTTGTTTAATATCCATCATGGCAGCCTATCCAAGGTATTCCTGCTACCTAAATTTGAGCCATTTTAGTCGATTTCACCCCTCTTTTTAGCTAAAGTCTTTATCTAAAATTCAGAATGGTTATCTTGCCACTAAATTATTTTGCTTCTAACTGAAGTAATTCTTCCTAATCCCCTGTTGTTCAATCTTCACTGAGGTTGCTGAAGACAAGGCCCATTTTTTCATTCTTTTGCCCATTAGACATCTCCCAAAGCTGTTGCCCCTATTAAGAGTCACATGTGTTCAACACTTGAACATCAAAGAGGCGAAAGAGAGGGTGAGGCTGCCCAAGATAGCACCCTTGCAATCACATAAATACGAAACACAGGTCTATATGGCCTATGAGGTTTCTTAAGAAGATTTTCTGAATTTGGAGAACCCAATATTACTGGTTGCAGGGCTGTCAGGGGGAGAATTGGCTTCCTGTAATTACAGAAAGTACTTTGTTGTTAATGGTAGAGTAAGGAATCCTGGACTGATTAAAATCCCTTTCAAAGAACCCAGTAACTGGCCTTATTGTGGGTTCCTAGAGGGATATGAAAAACCTGTTGGGATTGTTGGTATAATTATTCCTCTCCTATCCCTAGGATAGATGTTTGTAGGAAATTGGGCTATTAGTTGTGTGGCCTGCACAAGTAATAGATCCACAATTGTCCATACTGGGAACCAAACACCCCATTGTAGCACTTGACTTTCACAGGTTATTGGAGTGATTGTCCAGTCAGTAGTTTTTCTGTAGAAAAAGAAGGACATTTTTTACACACCCACTACTAAAATACTATGCAATAAGTTACAAATAGGGACATTGGCAGAGGGAACATACCATTTGTGACATTGTGTAACAGCTGGTGACTCCCTAGAGCGATCACCCAAACATATCAAATGAGTTTAATAATTTTGTTTTATAATAAACCACATTTAGATTCCTTTTGCAGAGGCCATTGTCAATAATGCAGTGATCAATAAAACATTGTAATCAGTTTGATGCACCAATAAGCCATTTGCAATCATTATAGTTAACCAATAAAGTATTTATCAAGAATAAACCCTGTGTTTGGGTATTCTTTTATGTATTTTTTGCATTGCAACCACACAGTAAGCTCCTTGAAGGCGTCACCACATCAACATTACATGTATGCATTTTTAGGACTTCCAGACCCTCCTTAATTTCACCATAGACATGGCCCAAAGAGAATGTAACACTCCCGGCTGCAGAGCAAAATCTCCTGCCATGGAACTGCTTGAAAATGTGAAGGAAATCTAGGGAAGGTGATAATTTTGGGGTCCCCCCAACCTAGGGTAAGGACTCTGGAGATCCATGCAGGGGAAAGGTGGGATACTGCTCAATTAATTGGTGGAGGTCCTGTTAACCTGGGGCCACAACAAACGTAGATATTGGCAATAATGTGTCCAATACAACAAGACCTCGCAAGGCATTATGAGGAGATTTTTATGAGGGCAATGTATATAATAACACCAGCTTTCTTGCTCCTCTGGAGAGAGCCACGCCAAGTTTCCTGTTGTTTTTCCATAGTGAAAGCAGCCTTGCACTCCATGTTTTCTTGTTGTGGGGTGTCTGGTCCCACTTGGGCATCCCATGCAGTCATATTCATTGTGAGGCACCTCGGGGAGCTCACCCCCAACTGCCCTTGCCGGCTTCTTGGTCTGGCAGCACTCTCATGTGTTGCCGGGGGAGCTGTTAGCCTCAGTCTTGTCTGCCCGCTCATGCGGGTAGATGTGCACTGTGTTGCTGGCCTCCTGCCCCCCCAGTCACGGGTACAGGAAGCTGGGAGGGCCAGCCATGTGGCAGAGCATGGCAGTGCTCCCCCTCTTCTCTTTCGGTCAGGGATGGGGTCCTGGCCCCCCAACCAAGAATCTGCCAAAGGGATAAGAGTCCCTGGGTGAGATGGAGGAATGGAGAGAGGGCCCCATGCATGCCCTGTCCCCTCACTAAATAAAGCCAGTGGCTTCTTTGTGGCATCCCCTGAGCCGTGGCCCACCACGGGGGAGTTTTATCAGCCAGGTGGTGGAGATTCACGAATGCAGACGAAAAAAAAAGTTAAAAGGTTGCCAAACTTCCAGATGCAATATCTTGGGCCCCGTTGAGCAGATTTAGTGAGCTCCATCCACCAGGGGCAGTGGCAGCAACCCTCCACTCCTCTAAAGCGGTATAGTCCTCTTAGAGTTGGTCCTCTTGGCTCCCTGCACCAGTTCTCCTCTGGTTCTTAGTTTGTGGGAGCAGAAAAGTCCGGGGTTTCCCTCAATTGGTCCTCAGGATGTGTAAGGGGGCCAACCTCACTGGCCCTTGGGGAGACCCACAGGTCCTCGGGTCAGCTGGGCAGAGTCCTTGGTTCTGAGTGGGGGTCAGCGGTTTCCTCCTTCCAGTTCTCCATGGTGGTCCCAGGATCTAACAGCGAAGCGTAGAAAAGTCCACAGGCAAGAGAGAGTCTCCCCTTTGCGCAAGAGTTTTTAAAGGAAAGAGTAAGGTTCCAGACGTCAGGATCCCCTAGCTAATACTGAGGTGCCACATCACCTCTCCACCCTGTCCCAACGTCCTGCACAGAATGCTGGGACAGCCCAAAATGGCATCATCCAAGAGCCATTGTTCACATCAGTTCCTGGGGTCTCGGCTCCAAACCACGCTGACATCACTGTCAGGGACTTGGACACTAGAATTGCAACTGGACAGCCCCCTGTGGATTGGCTCCAGTTGTAAGGGCACTCTCCTTTGTCCAGTGGGCTTGGGCAGGCCCATCCTTGGTATAGTGGTGATTGATGCAGATCATGCCTCCGCACCCCTTTCCTTATCAGAAGCTGGGAGAAGTACAGCTAATTGCTCTTTTTGTGTAGGGTGGCCTTTGTTCCTGCTGCGGGAGGAAATGTAATTAACTAGGCACAGCAAGAAGACACAAGGCCTGGGCCCTGATCTTGAGCTGAGCCAGGGAAATATGGAAACTCAGGATGACCCATATGATGTACATTTCTCATTTTGGAAGTTACATATTTGCTTTTCTCGCACAGTTCACACTCCAGTTCAAGAGGTCAATGGTCTCTTTAGGCCAAGGGGGAGTAAAACTACACTCTAAGGGAGTTCCCTCCCTATGTGTATAATGGGGGCCTCTATAGACAAAACAGTGAAGCATAACGAATTTCCCTATGAATGTTCACTACCCTCATAAGGCCTGCCCCAGGTGAATACCTAATCCTGCAGAGCCCCCATTGCACCAGGCTATTTGTGTGGTGTTACCAGACTGTGCACAACGGTAGTCTCCTAAGTGCTGCCCACACACATGTGCACATGCATGTGCATACGTGTTCACATGCAACCAAGTGCCCCTTACCCTTGCTGCATTGCAGCAGCCTTATCTTAAAAGGCAAACACTAGCAGTAAACACACGCAGTCTGTTTGCCATGTGATTACCGCGAGTAGTACTCGCTTTGGAAGTATCGCTTCTGGCAAAGAATTCCCTATTTCTAGGTAATCATCTCCCTATAAAGGGAAGGCACTAGGCATTCCCTGTCCTCAAACAGTTGTCAAGGAAATTCGCGCAAAATGTGCCTATTAATTATGTTTGCCTCTGGATAATGGTAATGATTCTGTATGTCGTGGACACGGGCTGCTTGGTGAAATGTATGCTTTTTTCAAGGAAGAGATCTGTTTCATGTACATTCCCAACTTACCACCGAGATCAACAAGTTCATCTCAGAACCTGTGTTTATAAAGTTGTACTCAAGAGACTGGCTGGTGCCACATTGCGGCTGCAAATGCATCTATAGCAATACCGTGGGCAGTGGAGAAAGAGTAACTTTCAAGACAATAATGATAATGAAAAACTTCCTCTTTCTAGTCCACACAGCGCCCATCTTTGTAGCATTGATGCACTTTCGCCTAGAGCTTAAGCGAGTGTGGGCTGGACCTACGTGCAGAGGAAATTCCCTTCTCTACCAGCAACTCTCAGCTAACATTCACCTAACAGGTAATCTGAGGCACCCTTAAAGCACAGCTGCGGGACGGGCCCGTTTCACCTTTGCACTGCAGTTTCTGGAGCATTCAGTGCCCGTAAGGGAAATTGGTCCCGCGCGCCTCTGCATAGCTCCGCCCACCACCTCTCCCACCCGACCAGCCTCCTCTTCAGTTGTGAAACTGAGTGGAAACGAGTCTGTAAATTTAAAATAAATCTATAAAAGCGCAAGACCAAGTTGTGCGGGAGTATTCACGCTCACCACCCTACCCCTAAACACGCATGCACGCGCACCCCCCCCCCCCCAATCAGGACTTGAATGAACTACCAGTAAAGTAACCACCTGTATTTCGAACAAAACCTGGACATAATGACCACCCATTGTTAATAAAGGGAAACGCTTTTTTCACCAGCACCTTGTTTCAAACACAATATTTAACATATAGGTGGTAACACAACACAATTGTGCTTGTTTTTCATTTACATGACATGTGTTATCATTACTCGACTTAAAAGTGCTTCTTCTATCAACTTTGAAGGATGAAAATCTACCAGTCACAACGAGATCTGAATTTGTGGACTTCAAGTTGAAAACAGATTTCCACAGAATGAAGACTATTGCACTCAGTTATCTGAACAGTTAGGCTGTCTGACGCAGGCACATATTTATACTTTTTAGCGCCACTTTTTCGTCAAAAAGCAGCTCAAACTTACAAAATACAATTGTATTTTGTAAGTTTGTGCCGCTTTTGCGTCAAAAAATTACGCAAATGCGGCACTTAAAAAGTATAAATATGGATCCAAGTGTCTCAACTAGAAGACTAGTTCACTGGGTTAAGGCACTGTTGGGATGGAAAAATCCTCTGCTAATGGACGTGTACAGGACCGGCTTCAGGGTGTTGCGACTGGTGCACCCTCACCTAGCGCTGACCTGGGGTGGAGGGTGAGAGGGTGCCGTATTTAGAAATAACTTATGAGACTTTATAAGTACCTGCTACAAAGTCCCTTGTGTGTCTAGCAGTTGTATAACAACTATATAAATGTCTAGATAACTCTGGTGATTAATGTTCCTGCTGGTGATAGATCAGAGTTTTGTCTAGAGGAAGTTTTGACTCATAAAGTAGCGCAAAGGGTTAATGTGTCTGCTGCAAAGACCATGCAGCTCACAGACGACTATTGTATGTGGATAGCTCCTGGGTGATTGCTTTTGTTACAAAGATCCTTTTGAAACTTGCAATTCATAAGTTAAAATCCTAATATTGCACAGGCACTTATGAACTTCCCTCAAAAGGCAGCATGAAGACTGCATTGTATAGGTTAGAAAAGTGTTTCCCAACCTTTTGACTTCTGTGGACCCCCACTTTATCAATACTGGAACCTGGGACCCCACTGAATCACTATTGGAACCCAGGGACCACCCACTGAGTCATTACTGGAAGCCAGGGATGCAGACCTAAACCTAGCCGATGATTTGAACCACGAAACAATACAGAAAAGATACAGAAACAAGCATTCACAAATGATAACAAGTTTATTTAATTTGCAAACAAATACAAGTTTTAATTTTATTAGGAAGGTTGGCACTTTTCTAAATTCAATTGAAGCCACACATTGTCCATGATAAATTATGTTTGATGCACCTGCACTGCTCCCATTAATCAATATGAGGACACTAATTTAATTTTTAGCCTCCAATTTCAAATTCCTTGACATTTACAGTACGTTTTAAAATTTTAATGTACACATTTAACTAATTTATTTATATACACTTTATTAATCTTTTATTATTAGTTAAATTCCTAAGCAGTCACGGACCCCCTGAGTAGGCTTTGCAGACCCCCTAGAGCCCCGGACCACAGGTTGGGAACTACTGGGTTAGAATGTTATGCTTTTCTCCAGTCTTTTGTTATCTCAAAGGAGTTAAAAAAGGTTTGTTTGAAAAGAAATGCATTCTTATTGGTAAAGCCAACCACAGTGGTATGTTTTAAATCCCGAGTTTGTGCTCTTGAGACCACACACCACACTCTTAAATACTAGTATGGATGACATATGATTCCTATATCCTTTGATGCTCAAAATATATAATTATTGCTATAGCCTGATTTATACTCATTTGATTCATTGTCTCTGTTTTATGTGTTTGTGATGCAAAGTGCTCTGCCACCTTAGAGTAGCGCTGTCAAACAAATTAAATTCATGTGAGGAAGGGCCTACAGAGAAATGAGGAGCACAGCTGGAGGTGTAGTGTGAGAATCAGTGAAGGAGGTCATGCGGAAGCACAGAAATGATTGTCGTAATGGCACCAACATCACCAAAGCCGGCCATGGACGTGTACTCCTGCCCTGAGTGCCCAGTGAACAAACAGGGATAATGTGTGTTCGCCACAACATAAGCCTGTCTCAAGGATTGCTGTCTTGCTGGACCCGGAAGGGGCGCCAAAAGCACCTCTCTCATAATGGTGGAATGCTAATTCCTTCACCTGGAGTTAAGAAGCATGAGCGCAGTGGTCGCATGAATGGTGATCAGTAGGAGTGAACAGGCCCTTTTTAACTTGTATAACTGGAGTGAGGTCTGCAGGCTCACTCACCTTTTTAAAGTTCTGCTGCTGTGTGCTTAACCAACCTTGGCTTACATTAGTTAGGTATAGCTTGCTGTGCAGCACAAGAGCGGTGACTTTGCACTGTTTGTAAGAGTGCCTGGGAAGGATACAGTACAGGGCTAGAGCATTTTTGTGCATTGAGCGTATGTACTGGCTGTATGTGTACCTGCAATAAGTACCTCACTTGTGAGATGTAGTGCTGTGCAGTGTGTGAATGGTGAGTGAATACACTCGGTGTAAGTGTACCTGCAAGAGGTACAATACATGAAGGATGTAGTGTTGTGCAGCAAACGTAAGGTTAATGTGTGCACTGGGTGTATATAGGCCTGTAAGTGACACAGTACAGAAAGACTACAGTTCTTAACACTGTGCACAGAGTGAATGTGTGTGCTGAATGTATGTGGGCCTAGGGAGGCGCTATACATGGAGGTAACAGTGCTGGGCAGTGGGTGCTGGGTGCATACACAGAGTGCAAGTGTGTCCGTAATGGAACATTGCACGGAGAACACTGGGTTCCACTTTGTGAAGCCCAGGCCTGCTTGTTGAAGACCTGAGGAGGTAGAAGAATCCCTCCAGACAGATTTGTGTATTGCTGCATTACTGTATAGACACACTAGAGAAGGGAGAGAGACACTCCCCCTGTAAACTTCAAAGGGTGCTCTTTGATTCCGTGAGAGGTCACATTAAGGGGCCTGGACACATCTAAGGAAGGAGATGGGACTGATAAGAGAATCATAAAGAGTAGTCCTGGGAACCCAAAATTAACCTTTTGATGCACATATCACTGTGGCTGACATCTAGGTGTGAATTCCAGTCCCTCCCATCGCCTGTGTTGTGGGACTATCGGCTATGAGGTATCTGCTGCTGTGACAGACGAAGAGAGATAGGAGAGAAGTGTGAACTTCAAAAGCAGCAGAACTCGAATTAAAAAAATCTTCAAGGATCAGACCCTAAATCACATTTGGTGTCTGGAAATGGACTTAAAGAAGGGGAGGTTGAGACCCCAAAAAATTGCCATCTGCCCAGCAGCCAGGTGGGCTGTGTTAGAAGGGGACATCAATCAGGGAAACCAAGATCACCTGCTTTGGAGCCTGGACCACCAGCACCTGCCTGCTTGCCAAAACCAGTGTGCCCTGTGATAAAGAGGAGAGCGTTTGAGAGAGTGACGTCCAGTGGAGAGCCCTGTTGATGGGACTCTTGGTGCAAGGTGTGAGGAGACGGTTGCTACACCAATCTGGTTATTGCCCCTGTGCAGATCTAAGTTGGCAGCCACGGTATGCAAGGAGAATGCTGCTGTGAGGAAAGCAGTGAGCTGAGTGCTGTGTTGGCAGATTGCAATCTGTGCTGCACTATTGTGGCAAACCCGTTTGCCAGGAAGGGCCACAGTAGAAGTTGTTGCTGGCAACGAGGGCCGAGGCCTGTGCAGGATCTTAGCGGTGATCCCTTATGCCGGGAGGGGCCGCTGTGGTACAGTTTGCCTTGTGGTGGGGACGGCACCTTGTTTGGATGTGTTGCGGGAACCTTGTATGCCAGGAACCTTGTATGCCAGGAGGGGCTGCCAGTATTTAATGTGTTGTACTCACAAATATTTTCCCAGGGGCCGCACTGTTTGGTCTTTGATGTGGCTGAGGGCCGAATTGCTGCCAGCATGGTGGCGGTCGGAGGGCTGGGGGTAGGGTGGGGAGGGGTAGTGGTAAAGTGTGTGTAGGGCAAGTGAAGCATATACATCTAGCGTCTGAATTGCCCAATGTGAAACCAGAGACTTGGGTATAAATCCCGGCTTCTCCACTTAACCAAATTGTGTGATCCTAGGCAAATGTTTTATTTCACTTTACCTCCTTTTTTCGTTTTTCTTCATCATCACACATAAGAACCTTGAAATATGTCTTCAGGATGTATGCTGTATAAACCCTTCTGTGTCTAATTTAATAAACTATAATGTTGTTCATGTTTTATAGAAACCCAGCCCTCCCAAAGCGTTCACATAACAACTGACTTGCCTTTTAGTTCACAGTTCACATTGTTGTCAGGGTGTGGGGGATGGAAGGCGATGAAAGTTTCTAAATTTATGTTTGAAACTATGACTTTAAAAAATACTTATCAATGCAGTGATATAACGTTGTGTTATATTTTTGCTGCAAGATGGCATTTATAATGAAGGTGTTTCTAAAGTTAAGAGTTCCAGAACACCCTAGTTACTCCTTTTTGTTAACTTCAATTAGACGCCAAATAAATACTTGCCCGTTTATTTTAAAATTTTTAGTGCCAGTGCTGAGTCGAATAAACAGCAGCACAGTGCTGCTGTTGACCTGGGGGCCGCATGTAAATGTCAGGAGGGCCGCATGCGGCCCCCGGGCCGTACTTTGAGTATCACTGTGCTAAACCTTTCTCCTTGGACTGAGGAGGATGCTGTGGGTGCATTGCCACAATCCTGGACACAGATTGGGTACAATGGAATCAGCTGTTCCCATGTTAGGAAGCACAGAACTTACCGTGCAGGGAGAGCACCGGAGGGCCCCTGATCGCTGCGGCAACCAGCTGAATAAGCTCAAGGAGAGTCTACGCTTGTCGGGGGCTGCCATGCCTCCTGCATGCAGACTGACTCAGTAAACAGGACTGGAGCCTTGAGAGTGCCTGCTGATGGGGCACCCACTGAGACCCTGCATGCTTCCTTGCCGCTGGAGGAGGTAAGACTGGTTACGGGCCTAATGGGTCCCGGGGGACTCACTGCTGAGGGCTCTGCCGCACCAAAGACACTTTTGACTATTTTCTAAGCATCAGTGTGGACTTTTGAGTTAAGGCCTATTAGTGAGGAGGCCCTGTATGTTTCCACCAGTAAATGGGGAATAATTGCAACCACAGTATGTGGAGTGTGTGGGACAGGGATTTGCCAGTGAAACACTAGAGCCCCGACCTCAAAGGGTATTGAGTTATTGTTTATGAATGGCATAATCTTTCTTTGAATGCCAAGAGTTAGAAATAAAATACCTTTAATTATAAAAATAACTACTTGATTTGACATTGCTTTATTAATACTGCTGTAGGATCTTTGAATTATGAGCCGTGTTTACTAATCTGCATCTATACTTCTCCCGCAGGGAGCCTTCCACTGCTCGTCCACAGCTACCAATGAGGGTCAATTGCTGACTGGGTGGTTGGCCCAGTTGCTCAGGATCCCTAGTAGGCCAGGCCGCAGGACATCAGGGCTAGAAGGCCTTAACCACCACGGTTGAGCCCAGTATTCCCTGCATGCCCCGTGGCCCTCTGAAAGAAGTTTTAACAGGCACTCAGGGCAAAAATCTCAGATTCTTCAGTAGGTCACAGCATTCAATATTAGTCAAGTAACTCAAGTCGTAGGTGTGTCTGGTGCAGTACATTGTGAGCAATAGGTCAGTCACAGGCTCGAAGTTTAGAAGCCTGCTCGGTGGGTTTATGTGTTTGCTGTAGCGATCCTGCTACAGCCTGCATGTTGCAGGTTTTATTCCTGGTAAAATCTGCAAGGACCTTTATGTAATGTGTAAGGCATAAGAATGAATTTTCGCAAGGATAACTTAAGCTTTAATTCTCTGAGGAAGAAATACCTTACCGCTACACTGAACATAGCTAAATCGAATTAATTTCTACAGATAATGTACACCTAATGCTCACATACTTCACAACTCCCCGGTACCATTAGCACGCTCCTCCACACCCCTGCACATCTCACTTGAGTTTTGTGTCACGCATCTTCTCTAACATTACTACCGTCTGAAATACCTTAAGTCCCTACTGACAAATAAATCCCATTCTTCTACTTCCGTCCTGTAACTCCATTTAATGCCACTAAACTCCACAGCCCACGTTTCCTACTGATCGAATTCTGTTCTGTTCTGTGAAATGTCTAAACCTTCCAGTGTCAATAGCTTGATGCGGCGACTTTTTCAGGAGCTTGTTAGTGGCTTATCGTAGGTAAGGGCGATGCCCTCTGGTAGCCACTTGACCCTTACACGATATAAAGCTACGTGCAAAAAGCAGGGGTCTGCAAAGAAGGGTCACTGAAAATCAGGAGAAAGTCTCGCGATATAAAAAAAAAAAAACTCCGAAGTAGGCTTCAAAACTGGGAGCAGAATTAAAAAGCGCATTAGGACAGCACTGGCCAGCACAGGTCAAAATTGAGCTGAAATATACCAATCCTTAATAAATGGATATCAAGAAAGATGGGCCAAAAGAATCTTGAAGATCAGAGTTGAAAACATGGCACAAAAATAGGAAACAGGGGCGATGAACCCATTGAAAAAGTAACCTGACTGCGTGAGTCACAGGAAAAGAACAGAGACACGACCCAGAGGATCCCAGAGGGACCACCACCTTAAGGGCAAGATTTAAGAAAAGGGGGCCTGCACCAAGTGCAATGCCACTTTTCTTGCGCCCCTTGGCTCCCCCAACACCACCCTGTGTGCGCCACATGTAAGATACAGCACACCATGGGGGTAGTTAGGGAACTAGCGTCAACATTGTTAACACTAGTTCGGAGCATTGCGGGATTAGCGTAAAACATTTTGACACAAAATCCTGCAAAGCCCATTGAGGCCCATTGTAAGCAATGGTGTGCCTCCTTTTAAAGTGCCGAAAAAAATGACTCAAATAAATCTCTTACATTTCTTTACGTAATTGTTTCTGCCCCCCCCCCTAATGGGGGAACACCCCCTTTGCATACATTATGCCTGGTGCAGGTATAGCGCAAAGGGTTACAAAGTGGCGCAATGCATGCATTGCGCCATTTTGTAAATTTGGCACAGGGATTTTGGCCTCGTTGGGCCACATTAGTGTACAAAAATGCCCCTAATGTGGCGCAACGAGGCGATAGGGGCTCTTAAATCTGTTCCTTAGTTTCTGAATGCAGGGCGCAGTGCATCTCCCTCTAGAGAAACAGATGAGTAGGGCTGGTGCTGTGAGCTCATTTCCCAGCAACTGCATAGGTACAACATTAAGTCTCCAAATTGTTACTTCCTTGATTCCTTGATTCCTTTATCTAGAGTCCTATCCTATTTAGTCTCTTTTCATTTCACGTCTTGACTCAGGTTACTGTCCTCTGTGCCTTAAGTATGCTGTGGTATTACATACACTGAAAAAACACTGCTGCTCCATTAACCATCCTGATCCATTAACCTCAATCCCAATCATATTTCCCATCTACCTTTTGCTCCTAACTTTAAGAATGTCTTGTCTTCAACTATTTGACCTTATGTGTCACCTCCAAAAATATTTTTTATCCTCTACAATTTTGTTTATGGACCCTCCACTTAACCAAAACTGTCCTTTCATGTTGGTACTTTTAATGCCTTGGCACACCAAAGTAACCTGTATTTGAGCCTCATGCTTCTCAGACTCTCAGTTGTAAACAACACTGTTGGTCGGCCCATCCTAATATTCCCCCACCTTACACTATTTGCATTCCAATGATTCTCCTTTAATTTGATTGAACCATCTCTGTGTTATGAAGCTCATCACCCTCACCACCTACTCAAGCCCCTCTATTTTCATCTTTTTATACCGCACCCTTTGTTAGCATCATCTCCTCCTTTGGTTCCTCATTTCGTTGCACGTCATACCCAAATTTTCTATAAATTCAAACTTTCTGACTGCCTCACAGCCATTCATCTCTGGATGGCTCTCCTCTGTCTTATGCTAAACAGTTCTTAGACTAAAAATACCTATTTCCTTGCTAAAAGTACGTATTAGTCTTCTGTACATACTTACGCCTCTTACAGTTCCAACTAAATTTCACTGGACTCCATCATCTCATCGCCAAAGGCTTGAAACCTTGGCCTACTTTTCAGCCTCACTATGCAACTTGAACCTTTCACAACATGAACAGGTACAATGCTCTCATTGTGAGAGTGATGTCTCGAAAACCTTCCTTTATCTAAATAATTGCCTCAAAGCCCATTGGCTGATATCTAGAACCTAGAACGTGCTAAACAAGTAAACATTTCTGTGCAGCTATTCTCATGCTCATATGCATACCTGTGAAGCAGTGATGAAACACATATTAAAATATTGGAATGTTGAGCACTCAATTGAAGACAATGGAGTACCTTCGGGCTCATAATTGCTGGTATAAGCCCGTAGCTCCACCATTCCAATGTTTGTCTTCCTGTTTCTCCCTTTTGGCATGTTCTAATATCCTTATAGCCCTTCTGCCTCGGGCTATACCGGTTGTTAAAGGCCCTCACCCCCAGCTGTGGCCTATAACTCAGGTTCAGGGCCTTTAACAACCGGTATAGCCCTTGGTAGCATGTTATAAAGCAATAGTAATGAATGAAGATATTACTTCAGGAAGCTAAGTACGCCTAAATAAGGAAAGGAGGAAAAGAAAGGAGACAAAATAAGAAACAACAACAGAAAAAGGTAATAAATAAAGAATTTATGGAGAGAAAAAAGGAAACAGAAGAGAATGTGAGAAAGAAGAGCAGAATGAAAAAGAGAAATATGGAACAAAGGATAGAACAACTGAGGAGATGAGGAGAGTAAGGAAGAAAAAGAGGGTAGGAGGAAGAAAAGAACGGAAAGGAGAGGTGGAGAAAGGAAAAATGGAAAGAGTGATGGAAAGAGAGCAAGCAATCAAAGAAAAGAATAGAGGTGTTAAAAAGCGAGGTAGAAGGCGGGAGAGAATGAAAAAATTAAGGGGTGGATCAAACTAAAAGGACAGAGGAATGAGAGAAATGAAATGAGGGAAGAAGAAAGCATGGAGAGAAGGAATAAAAAGGAGCAAAGAAGAGAAGAAAGGAAAAGAAAGAGGAAGGGGAGAAGGAAAGGAAAGAGGAAAAGAGAAGGAAAGGATTAAAAGAGCAAAGGAAATTAAAAACACAGAAGAGATGTAGAGGAAAGAAAAACAAACGAGAACAGGAAAGAAGCAAAGAAGAGCAGAAGATACGGAAAGGAGATAACGTCTGAATGAGAGAAGAAGGGAATGATAGACATGAAACAAAGGAGGAAAGGCAGATCTAAGAAGACACGTAAAGGAAAGAAATGACAGTGGTGAGGAAGAAAAAAGGAAAGGCGAGAAGGAAAGCATAGAAGGCACCAAGGAGAGAAAGAAAAATATTAACTAATTAAGAAAATAGAGGGGAGAAAAAGACTGGAGAGTAAAAAAAGGAGAGTCAAAAGGGGAAAGAAAGAAAAACAGAGAAAAAGAAAGAAAAAAAATAGAACAAAGATGAGTAAGAAAGTAGGAGAAACAGGAAGAGGCATTTTGGGGCATATTTAAGAGCCCCTAGTGCCTCCTTGTGCCACATTAGTGTAACATTTTTTAAGCTAATGTGGCCCAATGAGGCCAAAATGGCAGCCCCATATTTACAAAGTGCCACAATCATGCATTATGTCCTTCTGTAACCCCTTGCTCCACATAAATTATGCAAGGGGGCCTTCCCCAGTTAGAGGGGCTTTCCCCCGTTAAGGCGGCTGAAAAAATGGTGCAAAGAAATCTCTGATTTCTTTGCACCATTTTTTTTCAGCATTTATAACACCTGCTCAGAGCAGGCATTAAAATGAGGCTTCCATTGTTTTCAATGGGCCTTTAAGTGCTTTGCAGGATTCGTGTCAACATTTTTGTTTGATTCTAATCTGGCAAAGCGCCAAACTAGCGTGAACATTTTTGACACTAGTTCCCCAACTACCACCATGGTGTGCCTTATGTTATATATGGCGCACACATGGTGGCATTAGGAGGGCGCTAAGGGGCACAAGGAAAGTGGCTCTGCACTGGGTGCAGCAGCACTTTTCTTAAATATGTCCCTCTGTTTTTTAATGTGAAGGTTTTTGAAAATTGCGCTCTGATCTCATCCCATGCATTTATCTATTGTCATGTGCATTATCACTCAACTCCATGGCAATATTTATTTAACAAGAGGACGGGCTCCCTGCTTCCCCTGCACTGCCAGCTTTCTGGTGGGCGGGTTTTATAGTACAGCATTAGCGTACAGGCAGCTGTTTCACTGCGAGTTTGACTCAGAGGCAACATATTTCTCAAAAACAGCCTGTGAACTACAGGCAGCTAACAACAGACCAATTGGAAATTCATGCACTAACAACTGTAGGCAGTTGACTTAAAGTGTTACCACAAATGGTCACTACATTGCAACAAGTTTATTAAAATGGCTATATAGCTATATAGACAACACATACTTTTGCCAGGAGTTCAGAAAGTCCTTGCACCTGAGTTGAAGGGACTCTTTCTTCTGCTAACTATCTCTACTGTTCTGTTTTACCACGGATAGGGGAATCGTATTCTGCTAATTCAAGTGCATCGGGGCAGATACATGAGCAGGTGGATAGGGTTTGGTAAACCATTTAGAAGAAAGCAAAGAGATAACGGTGGGAGAGGATAGTTGCGGGAATATAATAAGAAGTACCTAGAAAAGAGCTAAGGGTGCAAAGTAGAAAAAAATGTCATAATTGAGATGTGCAGGTAAGAAGAGGTGCCTGGGAGAGGGACTGTGCTGGGGATAAGACAAAGGGTCATGCAGATGGGTGCCTGGACAGCACAATCAGGGAAGGATGAAGCTGAAGGATAGATTAATTTGATTACATTATTTACATCTGTGCAAAATGGACCGGTGTGCTCCTTGCGCTGGCCCTGGCCGCAAGCAGTGGGTGGCAGTACGTACAGGGTGTTTAGGGGGGAAGTTATCAGGGATGGCATAGGACAGTGCAAGTGTTGAAACAGAACCTGTCGCTGACTTTGGTTGGGGTTGGGCACTGTTTTAAAAAATAACTATTGATTTCAAAGCATCTGAACTTCGATGTTTGCTTCCAGCAGTTTTTAGTAACAACAAAAATTTCGAGAAAACTCTGGCAATTAATATTCCTACTGGAGAAAGATCGAATTTTGTCTTTTGGCAGTTTTGACTCATAAAATAGTGTGGAGGGTGAATGTGCCTGCTGCAAAGAACGTGTACTATGCAGATCACAATACTGAGTGTGAGTGAACTATCAGAAGCACTATAAAAAACATGAAATGTAGGTCAGAGAGAAGCTATTGAACGATGAAGTGCACTCTGGTGAATTTTTAGTGAGAGATTCAATGTAGGAGGAGGTGTTGGTGGACGGCACCAAATAAAGAATGTCGCACCAGCCGCCACCAGTGCTAGGGTGACCAGGCATACCGGATTTGCCGGGACAGTCTCGGTTTTTCACCAGCTGCCCTGTAGGTTTTGGGAAATTTAGCTCATGTCCCGGTTTTTAGGTCGAGCCTAGGCAATGCATGCGCTGTCTCTTTCTTCGAGACATGTTGTAATCAGTCTGTGGGCTTACATCCAGCCCATGGCTTTTGATTGGTAACTTGGATTTTCTTTTTTAAAGTCTTCCTCTCTAGTAGCTAATTTTTCTTTTTAGTCCCGCCTTTTGTTAGTTGTTAATGCCTAGAGAGCAGTGCCTAACTACTGTTACCACTCCACTGGTGTCTTTAATTTTTCTTTTTTCCTGCTCGAAGGCAGTTTGTTTGCATCAGCTTGCGCACAGCTGATGGCTTATGTGCATTTCCTTTGTTTAGGGTGTGGCGCTTCACGGCCACCGCTTTATTTTTTGTTTGCATCTGCAGCACGTTCATTTCTGTGGTGCAAACATGAAGCTAGTTTGTATTCATTCCTAGAAGAGGGGAAACATCCTGAAAACAATGTCTAAACCACTACTTGCCTGAATCACTACTACTAAACAACTAAAAAGTCTCTACAACTAAGTACTGAACAACTAGTTGTTCTGTCACATATTCTTAGAAGAGGTATCTGTGTCTTGTTTTTTTATTGGATTTTCTGCATACTTGCACATGATTGATCTTGTCTTTTTGTGTTTTTAATGACCCCACTACCCCGCCCTACCTTCTAATTTCGTTTGCATTTCTGTTACATTGTATCCCTACACGCAGTGACCATCTCTCTCGGAAACGTTTCATTTCTGTGGTGCAAACAGGGACTTAGTTTGTAACCGGTGCCCATTGCTGCTCCCACTTCCCCACTTAATCTCCCCGTGCAAAACTGTCACCAGACAACCAGTTCCAACCCATCGCTGCTTGTGTTTGCTTTTTTAAGTAGCTCTCATGACCGGATCATCATGACTTATCTAGTTCAAACCTTCGAACATGCTCATCTTGTGCCTTGACATCTTTCTAGTATTTGCATCACTTTATGAACAAATATGAGGCAGACAAGCAGGGCTACAAAATTTGGTTAACCACTGTGCATAAGCTTTGAGGTGGTTTTGCCACATCTTGGTGCAGAGATGCAAGTGGAGCTTGGAAGAGTGGCACGCGTGTTCCTATGTGTGCCTACAATCCCTACCGTTTCCACATTGCCGCATGTTTAGTGTGTGGTGTCATAACTTCCTAATCCACAAGATGCTTCAGTGCTCTGTAACATGTGTTAGGCCCAGGCATATTTCACCCATTCAAAGTATTTAACGTTGCTTTCAGTGATTTGTTGTCCTTATGACACGGGCACTACAAGTCCCAGAATGCAAAGAAAATACCTGGCCCAGATAAACTATTCAAGCATGGCATGGCATTGAAATCTTTGTTTAAGCACTGGCAGTGAAAGCACAGCCAACAAACCAGCACAGCGGCTCTTAAGCACATGGCGAGACTTCTGGGAAAACAAAGGGTTTCCATGAACATCATGATGCCAACCATATGGATATGGAAAAGGAGGTGTCATTTTCCAAATGAAAAAAGACTGAAATCGGCGTTCACAACCTAGCAAATTAAATAAAAAAAAATGTGCACTATCTAGCATTAGGGATGAGTAGAACTTACTTTTATTTAGTTTAATTATTGTAAATGTAATTCTAGAATATCTCAGTTAGTTCAAACATAGCGAGGTTGATGGTTTGCATACAGACTTAGCACATAATAGAGAGCGCTTACAAAGTGAACGTGCTGATTGATGTTGTATTGATTTGCTTTCTGTTCCATTTCTGTGAAACTTGAGTTGTGTGATATTAATTCCCCAAGACTGGCGCCACAAAGCAATGTTAGGAGGAAAAACAAGGAGCGGCCGAGAACAGGAGAGTTTCTGTGCTGAAAATGGGTTGGTAGAGATTTGAAAACACTTTCAGTGTTTTTGGGAGCTTTTCATGTCTTAAAGCGGGTAATTTGTGATATTTATTTCTATACATGGGTATTATTCTTTGGGTTTATCTACAATAGCGTCACTCACAGTGTCTTTTATGGGCAGTGAAACGTCACTCATATCCACACTGAGATCAACCAACTCAGCATCAGCGCAGCACCACATCAGGACCAGTGCATCACCACCTCTGCACCAGCACAGCATCACATCAACATCAGCACAACACCATCTCAGCATCAGCACAGCACCACCTCCATATCAGTGCACCACCACAACCAGCGGATCCCCACCTCAGCACCAGCACAGTCCCACCTCAGCAGCAACTCAGCACCAATGCAGCACCCCTTCAGCATCCATGCAGCATCAATTCAGCATCAGTGCAGCATCACCTCAGCCCAGTCCCATCTCAGCATCACTGAGCACCACCTAAGCACGAGCTCACCACCACCTGAACACCAGCGCAGTACCGCCACCTCAGAATGGCTAAGCACCAGCAGCTTCAATCCGTGTCTATTCACCATGCCACATAATTCCACTACACAAATACACACCGCACCACACAATTCCACCCCACACAACCATACATGCCAACCCTCCCAATTCAGATGGAAAACTACAGATTTCAAGGGTAGTCTTCCACCTCTTGATTCCTGCATGTAAAAACCTGATTCCTCTGCGGGCTTCAGCTGACAGGGCCTGGTCTTGTGTAACTCAGAGTATGCACTGCCAGTAACCTGCTTCTGCCAACCAGTGCACATCACTTGCATCACTCTCCCTCTGCCTGCCATAGCACTTTCTCCGTGCTCCTGACAGGTAAGGAAAAAAGACATACATTTGTGTATCTAATATCCAATTCTGCGACAGCAGTCTTGCACAACCCATACACAACAGTAACCCGATTCAGGCCCCAATAGAAGTCAATGGGGAGAATACAATTTTCCGATTTTTTTTCTAGAAATCTCCCAATTTTATCTTCCAGAATGTTGGCATAATGTACAACAAACAATGCCAATACAACCCACATAATTCCATTCCACACCACATACATCCACTACACTCCAAATCAAAACACTTAGATAAAGACATTATCATTTACAATGTCAGTAGCTCTAACTCTCGCAAATGCGAGACCTATTGCATAGCAAATGCTTGTTACAGAGGGAGGACTGAAAACCATGGGCAGCGAAATTCCTTTTTTTGGTTTCCAAGGCAGGGATAGTTTAATTAAGCAGTTTAATTAACAACATGATACTGGCTTATAAAATCCATTTTATTTATATTCTTAGTGCCTCTTCTGTAATTCTATGATGAGTGCTGTCATTCTGTGTGCTGGGTTAAAGTAAACTTTTTAGTCCTTCTATTTTTGGGAAATTTCCCAGGTTTTAAGTTTACAATTCTCAATCAATCAATCAATGCTTATAAAGCGCAGCTACTTAGCCTTGAGGGTCTCAAGGCGCTGGGGGGGAAGGGAACTCAACCGACAGCCACCAGGGTTCCTGACGCTGGGCACGGTCCAGGTGCATACAGGCACAGACGGGTTTGCCTTTGGTGCGCCTTTGGGGCACCTGCGGTGTGCCCGCTGCGAGTGGCCGCACTACGGCTGCCATTAAGAAGGGGCAGGGGCAGGGTAAGGAGTCAGCTGAGAGGAGGGAGGGGATGGAGGGCGGGAAAGGTGCTTTGCAGAGGGGAGGGGTGGCAGCGGAAGAGGGGGAAGGCAAAAGCACTAGGAAAAACCGAGGGGTGATAGAAGAAAAAGCCAGAAAATGCAAAGTGAAAGAGCGATAAAGAGAAGAATAAAAAAGGCAAATGATAGAAGAGAAAGGCAGAAACAGCAAGAGTGAAAGAGCGATAGAGAGAAGAATAGAAACAGCAAATGATAGTAGAGAAAGGCAGAAAATGCAAGAGTGAAAGAGCGACAGAGAGAAGAAAAGAAAAGGAAAATACTTACTTGTGATGGTCACTAGACCACCAGGGATGAGGCGAGGGACGAGCCTGCGGGTGGAGGAGGACCTCGAACTGAGAATACGGAGACTCTCAGTTCATCCCAGGCAAGAGAGGCAGCAGCAGCAGCCAGAGGAGCTGGAGAGGGCAGCAGACACTGACCAAGAGGTCAGTGCAGCTGCCCTCTCACAGACCTGCGGCTGCCATTTGGAAGTGGAGGGGGTGGGAGGAGCAGTCAGCTGAGGGCAGGAAAGGTGCTTTGTGGGGGAAGGAGGCAAAGGAAGAGGGGAGAAAGGAAAAAACACTAGGGAAAAACGAAGGGTGATAGAAGAAGGCAGAAAATGCAAAAGTGAAAAAGCAACAGAGAGAAGAAAAGAAAAGGAAAATACTTACTTGTGATGGCCACTAGACCACCAGGGATGAGGGGCAGGGACGAGCCTGCGGGTGGAGGTGGGCCTCGAACTGAGAGTCCAGAGACACTCAGTTCGTCCCAAGCAAGTGGCAGAGGCAGCAGCAGCCAGAGGAGCTGGGGAGGCCAGCAGACACCAACTAGGAGGTCAGTGCAGCTGCACTCTCACAGAGCTGCGGCCGCCAGTAAGAAAGGGAGGAGGCGGGGGAGCAGTCAGCTTGGAGGCGGGAGGGCAAGAAAGGTGTTTTGTGGGGGCAGAGGAAGAGGGGAGAAAGGAAAAAGAACTAGGGAAAACCAACTGGTGATAGAAGAAAAAGGCAGAAAATGCAAAGTAAAAGAGCGATAGAGAGAAGAATAGAAAAAGCAAATGGTAGAAGAGAAAGGCAGAAAATGCAAGAGTGAAAGAGCGACAGAGGGAGGAAAAGAAAAGGAAAATACTTACTTGTGATGGCCACTAGACCACCAGGGATGAGGCGCAGGGACGAGCCTGTGGTGGAGGAGGGCCTGGAACTGAGAATACGGAGACTCTCAGTTCATCCCAGAGAGGCAAGCAGCAGCAGCCAGAGGAGCTGGGGAGGGCAGCAGACACCGACCAGGAGGTCAGTGCAGCTGCCCTCTCACAGAGCTGCGGCCGCCATTAAGAAAGGGAGGAAGCGGGGGGGAGCAGTCAGCTGGGAGGCGGGAGGGCAGGAAAGGCGCTTTGCAGGGGGGGCAGAGGAAGAGGGGAGAAAGGAAAAAGCACTAGGGAAAACTGAGGGGTGATAGAAGAAAAAGGCAGAAAATGCAAAAGTGAAAGAGCGGTAGAGAGAAGAATAGAAAAGGCAAATGATAGAAGAGAAAGGCAGAAAATACAAGAGTGAAAGATCGACAGAGAAGAAAAGAAAAGGAAAATACTTGTGATGGCCACTAGACCACCAGGGATGAGGCGCAGGGACGAGCCTGCAGGTGGAGGAGGGCCTCAAATTGAGATTCAGGAGACTCTCACTTTTCGTCCCAGGCAAGAGGCAGCAGCAGCGGCAGCAGCCAGAGGAGCTGGGGAGGGCAGCAGATACCGACCAGGAGGTCAGTGCAGCTGCACTCTCACAGTGCTGAGGCCAACATTAAGAAGGGGGGGCGAGGAGAACTGTCATCTGGGATGGGGGAGGGCGGGAAAGGTGCGTCGCGGGGCCAGAGAAAGAGGGGAGAAAGCAGTAGAGAAAAACAAAGGGTGATAGAAGAAAAAGGCAGAAAATGCAAAAGTGAAAGAGTGACAGAGAGAAGAAAAGAAAAGAAAAGGCAAATGATAGAAGAGAAAGGCAGAAAATGCAAGAGTGAAAGAGCGACAGAGAGAAGAATAGAAAAGGAAAATAGTTACTTGTGATGGCCACTAGACCACCAGGGAGGAGGCGCAGGGAAGATCCTGCGGGTGGAGGTGGGCCTCGAACTGAGAGTCCAGAGATTCTCAGTTTGTCCCAAGCAAGCGGCAGAGGCAGCAGCAGCCAGAGGAGCTGGGGAGGCCAGCAGACATCGACTAGGAGGTCAGTGCAGCTGCCCTCTCACAGAGCTGCGTCCGCCATTAAGAAAGGGAGAAAGCAGGGTGAGCAGTCAGCTGGGAGGCGGGAGGGCAAGAAAGATGCTTTGCGGGGGCAGAGGAAGAGGGGAGAAAGGAAAAAGAACTAGGGAAAACCGACTGGTGATAGAAGAAAAAGGCAGAAAATGCAAAGTGAAAGAGCGATAGAGAGAAGAATAGAAAATGCAAATGATAGAAGAGAAAGGCAGAAAATGCAAGAGTGAAAGAGCGACAGAGAGAAGAAAAGAAAAGGAAAATACTTACTTGTGATGGTCACTAGACCACCAGGGATGAGGCGCAGGGACGAGCCTGCGGGTGGAGGAGGGCCTCAAACTGAGAATACGGAGTCTCTCAGTTCATCCCAGGCAAGAGAGGCAGCAACAGCAGCCAGAGGAGCTGGGGAGGGCAGCAGACACCGACCAGGAGGTCAGTGCAGCTGCCCTCTCACAGAGCTGCGGTCGCCATTAAGAAAGGGAGGAAGTGGGGGGAGCAGTCAGCTGGGAGGCGGGAGGGCAGGAAAGGTGCTTTGCAGGGGGGGCAGAGGAAGAGAGGAGAAAGGAAAAAACACTAGGGAAAACTGAGGGGTGATAGAAGAAAAAGGCAGAAAATGCAAAAGTGAAAGATCGACAAAGAGAAGAAAAGAAAAGGCAAATGATAGAAGAGAAAGGCAGAAAATGCAAGAGTGAAAGATCGACAGAGAAAAGAAAAGAAAAGGAAAATACGTGTGATGGCCACCAGACCACCAGGGAAGAGGCGCAGGGACGAGCCTGCGGGTAGAAGAGGGCCTCAAATTGAGAGTCAGGAGACTCTCACTTTTCGTCCCAGGCAAGAGGCAGCAGCAGTGGCAGTAGCTAGAGGAGCTGGGGAGGGCAGCAGACACCGACCAGATCAGTGCAGCTGCACTCTCACAGCGCTGCGGCCGAGATTAAGAAGGGGGGGCGAGGAGAACTATCAGCTGAGATGAGGGAGGGCGGGAAAGGTGCTTCGCGGGGCCAGAGGAAGAGGGGAGAAAGAAGTACAGAAAAACAAGGGGAGATAGAAGATAAAGGCACAAAATGCAAAAGTGAAAGAGTGACAGAGAGAAGAAAAGAAAAGGCAAATGATAGAAGAGAAAGGCAGAAAATGCAAGAGTGAAAGAGCGGCAGAGAGAAGAAAAGAAAAGGAAAATACTTACTTGTGATGGCCACTAGACCACCAGGGATGAGGGGCAGGGACGAGCCTGCAGGTGGAGGTGGGCCTCAAACTGAGAGTCTGGAGACTCTCAGTCTGTCCCAAGCAAGTGGCAGAGGCAGCAGCAGCAGCAGCAGCCAGAGGAGCTGGGGAGGCCAGCAGACACCGACTAGGAGGTCAGTGCAGCTGCCCTCTCATAGAGCCGCAGCCGCCATAAAGAAAGGGAGGAGGCAGGGGGAGCAGTCAGCTGGGAGGCGGGAGGGCAAGAAAGGTGCTTTGCGGGGGCAGAGGAAGAGGGGAGAAAGTAAAAAGAACTAGGGAAAACCGACTGGTGATAAAAGAAAAAGGCAGAAAATGCAAAGTGAAAGAGGGATAGAGAGAAGAATAGAAAATGCAAATGATAGAAGAGAAAGGCAGAAAATGCAAGAGTGAAAGAGCGACAGAGAGAACAAAAGAAAAGGAAAATACTTACTTTTGATGGTCACTAGACCACCAGGGATGAGGCGCAGGGACGAGCCTGTGGTGGAGGAGGGCCTGGAACTGAGAATACGGAGACTTTCAGTTCATCCCAGGCAAGAGAGGCAGCAGCAGCAGCCAGAGGAGCTGGGGAGGGCAGTAGACACCGACTAGGAGGTCAGTGAAGCTGCCCTCTCACAGAGCTGCGGCTGCTATTAAGAAAGGGAGGAAACGGGGGGAAGCAGTCAGCAGGGAGGCGGGAGGGCAGGAAAGGCGCTTTGCAGGGGGGGCAGAGGAAGAGGGGAGAAAGGAAAAAGCACTAGGGAAAACTGAGGGGTGATAGAAGAAAAAGGCAGAAAATGCAAAAGTAAAAGATCGACAGAGAGATGAAAAGAAAAGGCAAGTGATTGAAGAGAAAGACAGAAAATGCAAGAGTGAAAGATCGACAGAGAGAAGAAAAGAAAAGGAAAATACTTGTGATGGCCACTACACCACCAGGGATGAGGCGCAGGGACGAGCCTGCGGTTGGAGGAGGGCCTCAAATTGAGAGTCAGGAGACTCACTTTTCGTCCCAGGCAAGAGGCAGCAGCAGCAGCTAGAGGAACTGTGGACGGCAGCAGACACCGACCAGGAGACCAGTGCAGCTGCACTCTTACAGCGCTGCGGCCGAGATTAAGAAGGGGGGGGCGAGGAGAACTGTCAGCTGGGATCAGGGAGGGTGGGAAAGGTGCTTTGTGGGGCCAGAGGAAGAGGGGAGAAAGCAGTAGAGAAAAACAAGGGGTGATAGAAGAAAAAGGCAGAAAATGCAAAAGTGAAAGAGTGACAGAAGAGAAGAAAAGAAAAGGCAATTGATAGAAGAGAAAGGCAGAAAATGCAAGAGTAAAAGAGCGACAGAGAGAAGAAAAGAAAAGGAAAATACTTAGTTGTGATGGCCACTAGACCACCAGGGAAGATCCTGCTGGTGGAGGAGGGCCTGGAACTGGGAGTCTGCCTTTGTCTCAGGCAAGAGGCAGAGACACAGCCACAGCCAGAGGAGCTGGGGATGGCAGCAGACACCACCGAGGACGTCAGCGCAGGTGGTCACCTTAGCCAGCGCTCAAAGCAGCCCTGGAAGTTAGCATGCTTCTAAACAACCAGTTACTAAAATCATTATTATACAAAATATACAGAGGCAGTGAGAGGATGTCGAGGATATTCACAGTCACACAAACAGGTTTTTGCTGCACTTTGCACTCCTTTCCCAGGCCCTCCCCCGTGGCCAAAGGACAAGTGTAAGATCCGCCGCAGTTTCGTCACCAGTATCTGCTACTTTTTTCTCTGAATGATCAGCCGATGAGGTTGCTCCAGACAGCTGGCTGCGGGCCAGCGCACTCAGTAGAGGGAACTTCTCCGAGGAGCGAGCGAAACTACAAAACCGGAAAGGAGCAGAGAAAACCGATGGCCTGTGCAAAGAAAGTGTCTCCAAACACAAGTGGGAAATTATACCAACAAACAAAAAAAATCCGTTTGCATTTCTGTTTTTTTTCTTTCATGATTACTAGTGTAGAGAGAGAGTCCAAGTCACTGGAGCCCTGTGTGTACAGACTGATTATTATCCTTGGACTGTCCTGGTGTGGTGCATGATGTTATCATAGCTGCCAAGTTTCAGATCGTTTGTGTGACATTAAGTGCACCTATGTGTGACATTCCATGCTCTGTGCGTGACACTGTGTGTGAAAAAATTGCTGTTAAAACCAAGCAGAAAAAATCCTTGCAAGAATAAATATCAGAAATACTCCACTTGGTTCAGTTACAGACGTACTGGTGCTTTACATTCATAACATATGTAAAATGAAAACAAGGGCTGAACTGTGGAGTTGAAGAAACCAGTGACTTGGAAAGAAGCCTGCCCAGGCTGAGGTACTTCAATTTCAATGGGAATGTGCTGAACTGTAAGCGAGGGGCACAACTAGAGCTGAACTTCAGGTGGGGCTAACACACCTAGCAGTAGGGGGGCGCTAAAACACAAAGGGATGGGCCGGAGCTAACATGCCAAGTAATGGGGAGGGGTCACACACATTGCCAATGTGACAAAGAGTGAAAATGCATCCATTCTTCTACTGCTGAGTCATTCTTGCATTTCCCCACTTACCCCTATGCAATAAAACAGACAAGAACTCCGCAAGCAAAGGCAGATTAGATTAAAAGAATGTAATTGAGGTGAATGACCCTTTATGACTACCGAGGCAGCTGCAAAACACCAAAATTCTTGTCAAATACAGTAATCTGGAGTTACTGGGGAACAAAAAACTTGTGTGCGGGCTTTGGTGCAGTGTACTAAGAATATACCCTTAAAAGTCTATTGGCTATAACACATGAGCCTCACAATAAGTGAGGCCTATTGTGTCTGTTGTGAAGTTTTAAAATAAACAATAATGCTGTTGGGCATTACTTTTTCTTAATGGACCAATCAAACCTATAACATTTATCATTGGCCATCCAGCAAGGCATCCATCAGGGAAAGAGTCAGAAAAATCACCAATCATTAAAAAATGAATGTTGGCAAAACTCCTCACAGGAAGGACTAACAAGGACTATCACAGTGCAAACCTTCTACCCAAGTGTATAATTCATGGGGAAACAATGTCCAAACCCTTGCATACTAAGGTCATGTGTGAGATCCCTGTAACAAAATAAGGTTCTGCAGTCTTCAACACAGTACAATAACAATTCACAATAAAGGGCTATTTGTTTTGATGAAAACGCTTAACAATAGGTAATCCGGGTCTTCGTTTGCAATAAATGTAACCTATGCTTTTAATAATAACTAGGTCAGACATACTGTCTCTACCGTAACTTAATAAACAAATTAGACCAGATCATTTCTCAGTGCAAGAGTGAAGCCTGTAGCCATTATCACTGGCTTCTCACCATAACCATCTCAGGCCTGCCCAGAAAGCAACCATCAGGCGCAAAGTCGTAAGAGTAAGAAAATGTAGAACGTCTAACAGTTCAAATTTTCTACTGCCAGGATTTGACAGCGGAGGTAACCAACAACAAAACATTTGTCTATGGCAGTAATCTATGCTATGATATTCCATGTAACACTATATCTGAAATACCGATCTACAGTCTTTAACACAGTGTAGTGCCAATCCACCCATAAAGGCCTGTTGGCTTTAATATATGTGTTTCAGAATAAATATGTTAGGTCTACTGACTCATCTTTCCATATTAAACAAATTAGATCAATGGTGTCTGACATAAATTGTCACGAGGAACCAGCCAAACCTATAGCCTCCATCAGTGGCATGTCACCATAACCAGCTGAGGTCTCTTGTATTATGCATAGATTGGCAACCATCAAGTATACAGTCGTAAGATTACAAACATATACAAAAATATATTTAGCAAACCAATATACAGCCCCTCTGAAAATGGCCTAGAAAGGATTATCCAACTGCAAATCTTCAACACCGAGTGTTTGTCAGAGGAGAAAACCAATGCTGAAAACCTTGGAAAGGTAAAATAACCTTTCAGATTACATTTAACAAAACATCTGTTTATAGTCTTTATTGCACCCAAATGGCAACCCACTCTTGAAATTCCTTTTGGTGTTAACAAACCCTACACTTTTTACAGTAAATTTGGCAGGCCAACTTCTTTTGTTGTAACTTTTCAAATAACCAAATCAAAAATATGGCATCTGACACAAATTTTCCCAATGAACCAATAAGGCCTATAGCCTTTATCACCATAACTTACTCAGGCCTACTGAATTCTGCAAGAAGGTTCTCATAATGCAACCTTCAGGCATAAAGCCAGAAAATTATAAATATTCACAAAACAATATGTAACCCCACCTACAAGGTTTAATAAGGATGATTAGAGTATAAATCTATTTACAGGGGTTGTCAAAGGGGGAACCAGAACTCTTGCCTGCTACAGTGATCTATAAGAATCCATGTAACTCAGCACACATCTATACGCACTTTAACACAGTGTAATAATTATACACCCTTAACCCACCGATCCTTAGAGGCCGATTGGCTTTAACATATGATTTACACATTACATAAGTCAAGCCTGCTGCTTTTAGTCGGAAATGTTCATAATACAAAGATTAGACCTGGCGGCTCCAATATATCTTTTCCAATTACCTAATCTATAGATAATATAAAAAATGTCTCCTCAGAGGGTTGTCCACCTATGTCTTCACCAAGGTACTGCTCCTCTCTTGCGGTGGTGCTATTATGTCTCCAAGGTATGTCAATCCTTTCCTCTCTCCTCAGTGTAATGAAAGGCTCCCACATCCCCAGTATGCTACCCACACTTTCTCTTAAAGTATACCCCTTTCAATCTGTTATTATTAAGTTCTCTCTCACTGTTGCTCACTCAGTCTGGGAGTTTCCTCCATTGAGGTGCTAGTCTCTTGTTTTCAGAAAGTGCTCTTCTGTCATATTCATGGTATGTTCTCTCTTATGATGTTGCCCCCTATTGAGTGTGATTGCCCACTCTCTGGCTGCTACGTCTGCCTCCTCATTAGGGTGTCAGTCTCTCCTTTCCCAGTGATGTCCTGTTATTCTGAGTGTGCTGATATCTTTCTGGATACTTCTTCCTACCAGGCAATATCCTGTCCTCTTGATTCCCCACTGTCCCTCACGAAAACACACATGGGGGTTATTACAACTTTGGAGGAGGTGTTAATCCGTCCCAAAAGTGACGGTAAAGTGACGGATATACCAGCAGCCGTATCACGAGTTCCATAGGATATAATGGACTCGTAATACGGCTGGTGGTATATCCGTCACTTTACCGTCACTTTTGGGACGGATTAACACCTCCTCCAAAGTTGTAATAACCCCCATAGTCTTGAATCCTGCTCTTACTCTGAGCTCTTACTTCCAGTACTGCTTTCTAAGGGTACTGGTGTCCTCTCTGTTGTTATTTCTCAGACACTGCCCCTTCCCTGATAAACCCTAGTACTGGTTCTGATGTCTCTTTATGATATTGCCCTATATTAGGATATCACCTTGTTTCTTCTGCCTCTCAAGCTGCTCTCCCATCAATGTGCTCCCCGTATCATTATACTGCTCTGACTTTCTTGTGAAAACCTCTCCTCAAGCAACTCTCTCTGACGGTGCTTCTCCGTCCTACGAACAGTCCTCAGTGCACTGGTGTTGCTCAAAGTGTAACTCTCCAGGTGCTGCTGTCCTCTCTCTTTTGTGGTATTTGCCAGAATGCTTCCGCCACCCTTTTTCTTCTTACCAGGATTGCTCAGAATCCTACACCCTCTGCTACCTTGCGGATTACTGTCCTTTCCATCTGCAACCCTTATGTTTCTGTACCCCCATGATGCTGCTGATCTCTTAAATTCACCCAGCTGGCTGTCCCACACACTCAGCTTGCTCTGACTTTCACTTTGGTGGAGTGGGTTTTGCGCCACAAAACTACCACTGTTCTGCCCATGTGTCTAACAAGGAGCACCCATTCGTTGTTATTCTGAGCCATTCCTAATCACAAGTTAGGTTTTCATTTGTGAAAAAAGCGTGTGATTCACATAAATCTAGCATGCTCTTTTCACATTCTATATGTGATTCTGTATATTGTACCTGTTGCCTTTGGCCTGGCAACTCTCTGCCCACTAGCACTGTCTTCCTCTTGCAATCCGTTGGCTCTGTCTCTCCACCCATCTCTGGACTGTGCACCTCCTTGCCACTACTTCTCCACTTGCTATCAACCATTGACATTGTTTCTTTGTCTAACCCTTGTCTTTCCCCTCATCCCTTGTTCTTGCTTGCTCATTCATACATTCACCTTGTTCATCCCCATGTCCTTGCCTCTCCAGCTTTCCTTTTTCCATCACTTTCCAGTTTTGGCCTGTCTCTCATCTATAACTTGATCTTGTATCCGAAAGTATCCTTTGGTCTGGGTCTCAACACCAGTGTATCTTTTATCCCCAATTTCTCCACTGATTCGTGTCTTGCCACACACAGCAAGCCATGACTCACACCTCCCCTGTCTTTCTTCATCCCACACTTTGGCTCTGTTGTTCACATGTGTAGCATATCCAGCTACTAACTGCTGAACCCTGATTTCTCCACTGGTTGTTGGTCACTTCACACAGCTAATGGCCCTCTGTCTTCTTCTATCCAGTCCCCCAACCTTCCCTTGCCCTTTCCTTCCATTGTCTCCACACATCCCAAGCCCCTCCATCTACTCTGTTCCTTCACCCTGCCCTTGCCTCTAATTATGCCATGAATGCGGCGCTACAGTGAGAGCAGGAATTCTGGGAATAGAAACTAGTTCCCAGAATCCTCTATCCTGGTCATCCCTTGTTGTTCCCCTGTTGGATATACCATTTTTCCATCCCTTGCACGTATTGCATGACAGCCAAATTTAGGTCAAACATGTGCCCTCAAGAAGAAGTTGCAGACTGTCTCTAACCCGAACTAAAGAAGGTGACGGGGGTGTTGGTCTCATGCTGTAAATTTAGAGTGTTTCCAAGATTGGGCACAGCTATGCATGCACTATTGAGTCACTTTCAAAGGATGGGCCTGGCTGAGGGTAAAACATGGAAAAGCAAAATCTGTTTGCTGTTAATTGTACCTGGCATTAGAAATAAATTAAACGTTTTGATGCATTCATAGTAGGGGCATCTTCTACTCCAACCACTATAGCTCTACGTACGGAAATATAAGATGTTTGGTTTGACCATTTAATGTGCATTATCAAACAGGCAACGTTCACACTAGGAAATTACAGGAGACAGTGTAATTGTGCTGTTTTCTACAGTGTAATTCAGGGCAAAATGTAAAACAATCCGTGCCCATTAAAACCGAGTCACAGATCTTAGTGTCCAAGTGTTCTCTTCTTGCCGTGTCTCCCCCGACGCTCCCTCACTCCCGACTTCAGCAAATGGACACAGTCACGCTACGTCGTGTGTGTGATTATTGTTACAACTTGCAGTCATTGGCGCCATAGCTTGACACACAACTGTTGAGACCAGCCCGGCGCCACTGCACACGTGCAATCTGCCAGACTCACAGTGTGCGGTCCACGCAGCTTGCTTGAGAGTGCTTCTTATAGGGAGGCGCTCTTGTCTCTCTAGCCTATCTCAGCGCCAGGTGGTGTCAGCAGGAGCTATTAATGTGTGACTATGCATTTTAGTGTAGTGATGCAGACCATCGCATTAAAATGCGTTAGTCTAACCCTTGATGCGTGGTACTTGGCAGGACTGTGTTATGTAATCTCATGCTATGTATTATGTTCTAAATACATTTATAAAGTGCTTATGCCCCTAATGGGGCATCAAATCACATTAAGACAGATAGCATGCATGATACTACAGAGCCCAAGGCTAATGGTTAGTCTATTGGTTACTGGTTATTTTTGTTTACTGTTGGTTTTTGGGATTAGTTGTGCACTCAAGGGATGGGTTTACTTCTGTTTTCTTAGAATAAATGAATAGAAGCTACGTGTGATTATTGTTAGCATTGCTAAGTGCCAGGGAAGTGGTTTCTGATAAGGAAAAGTTAGGATCTAGGAGATGATATGAGGGCAATTTGCAGAAATGCCGTAATAGAGTAAGGCAGATAGGCATGCGGTTTAGAGTAGACCACACTCACAGAGTAAGGCATGCTGGATGTGGGCAGTAAGGAGCGAAAAATTAAAAAGAAAGAAAGGAGAGAACCATCTAGTTTGAAGGCAAGGTCAATTTTTCATGGAGGATTATCGGAACATAGCAGGAGGTGGTGTTTTGAGAGAGCATGCAATTCGATGATGAAAATCAAGCTTTTTCCCTCCTTTCCTCCGAGAGGTATCTCAGTATCGATGTACAACAGAGGTGAATTTAGTACCACTAGAGGATTACATCTCTCAGACCCAAAGCAAGATGAACGCCAGAGGGGATGGGTGGCATAAGTGCAGAACTATGTTATTTTATATGGTATTCTATGTTATGTGTAGCTCTCAAGTCACCTAGGGCCATATTTACATGAAGTTGGTGAATCACTATTGATGTGCCACTGTTTTTGCCGCCCCTTTGCGTTCCATAATGCCACCATGGTATCGACGTATTTACAATACGGTGCACCATGGCACATGTTAGGGGCAATAGCATAATTTTTTTGAAGCTATTGTAACGCTATACTGGATTACTGAAAAAAAAATGACGTTAATCCAGTATAGTGTTGAGGTCTATTAAAATCAATGGGGGTCTCATTTTAATGCGTGCTTTAAGAAAGCATTAAAAATGACGCTAGAAATGGCGCAATGGAACCTTGTAGATTCCATTGCGCCATTTTTAGCGACCCTCTAATGAGGGTACGCCCTCTTTGCATTCATCATGCATACATTATAGATGATATGGCGCAAAGGTTTTACGAGGTGGCGCAAACCTAGTTTGCTCCACATTGTAAATATGGCGCAATGGTAGAGGCCCGTTAGCGTCACATTTGCGGAAACAAAATTGCCACAACTGTGACACTAATGGGCACAAGGGCCTTGTAAATATGGCCCCTATTGGCTCTTATCCACCGCGCCTCGTCAGCCTCTCATCTTCAGCCGCCTTGCTGCTTTGTGCTACACACAGTGGCTGCATTTCGTTGCTCTGTCGCTGAGTAGAGTGTGCTGACTACCTGCTGTCAGGGAGTTTTACAACCAGGCACTAGCGCTGCACCAGGAGGTCATGTATAAAAGCAATGCTACTTTAAAAACAAATTCCCTAAATTCGATGTTTATTCTTTGTTTTCAATGACAACAATATAAGTAGGCAATACAATGTTTAGCAAAGCATAGGGTTTAGAATATGTGCAGAAAGGTAAAACATAATTTTGTGGGTTAAAAATTCAAGTGTGAAACCACATCCCAAAATCCCGCCCTCTAAGATGCTACAAAAGTTTGAGAGGTATCTATTATGTGACAGATGTTTACATAACTCTGTATTACTAATAGTCTGGTCTCACATGCTGTTGGGGTACGATACCTTCATGCCGTGGCCTTGAGGAATGCATCACAGACCATAGTCTGCTTTCCTGTTAGAATAGGATCATACCTATTGTAGCCAAGAGCAATTCGCTTGTTGGGACAGAGTGTAGCTAGAGTTTCCTGATGGTTCAAGACAGGAGTTATATTTTAGGAATAGATTTCATTAGGGACCTGGAGAAGCCGAGAGGGCTGACCTGTAGTGTCCAGGAAAACACAAAAGTGGTAATTTTAAGAACACTGCCCATATATATAACTAGCAGTGCAGAGGATGTCTCGGTGGGGTATGGGGCACTGTCCAAACGCCTTTGATAACGAGCCATCACTGCGATTCACCACTGTTAGAAATGGGGTTTTTGGTTGGCAGTCAGGTTACCCTCTGTCCAAGCAAGAACCCTCACTCTAGTCAGGGTAAGTCACACACAATCCAAATTATCCTGTGCCCAGAGGGTAGCTTGGCATGAGTAGTCAGGCTTAACTTAGAAGGCAATGTGTAAAGTATTTGTGCAATAAATCATACGATAACACAATATAGCACCACAAAAATACGCCACACAGTGTTACTGACAGCTGACCACTGTGGCTGTGGAGAGTGGGGGGCGGTAGCCCCAGGTGCTGGACACCCTTTAACCACTCTCCCTTCCACCAGGTCAGGGGTGACAGCCTGAACCTGGCCCTCCCCTCTGAGGCTCTGTACCCTCCCTCCTGGAGTGGTACCCCCAGAGTCCAACATGGTCAGGGGGCTTATAGAAGCCGCCCTGCACCATTCCTCCACCAGTGCAGGGCTGTTAACCTTCAACTGGCCCTCCAACCTGGGGTCTGCACCTTCAGGTTGGACTAGGGCCTGGGGTGAGGCTTCCCTCCCCCTGCCCTCCCTTCTGGGGTCCAGCACCCTCCAACTAGGAGTGGCCTCCTCAGAAGACAACATGGCAGGGGCACTGTTATCAAGTAGCCCCTCCCTCCAGCTCCGGGGGGACACCCTGAACCTGGTCTTCCAGCCCAGGGTCTGTACCCTCAGACTGGATCACTGCCTGGCAAACCAGGACTTGCTGGGGGGCACACCTACCCCCCACCAGGTCAGAGTTTAACCTCTGAACCTGGCCATCCAACCCAGAGTCACCACACGGAGGTTGAACATTTGCCTGGCACACCAGGACTTCTTGGGGTGCACACCTACCTCCCCACCAGGTCAGAGTTTAACCCCTGAACCTGGTCATCCAACCCAGAGTCACCACCCTGAGGTTGGGCAATTGCCTGGCACACCAGGTCTTCCTGGGGGGCACGCTCACCCCCCACAAGGGACACACCGTCCCCAAGGACCACACAAGAGTCTGGCTGGCGCAGGTCTCCTGACCTCTGCCCTTCTGGCAGAGTCTGGATTTCACCCAAACCAGAAACGGCTTCACCTGAGTCATTTCTGGGGGGGGGGGGCTCTGCTCTCAGAGCTGACCCCTGACTCTCCAGGGCCTCCACTGGGGTCCGCAACCCCCTCTCAACCCTCTGTCTGGACTTCTGCACCCCCTCACTAGGAGTGGTACTGCCAGACACCAGAACTGGTGGGATGCTGGCTACAGTCACCCCACCCCAAGTTCTTCTGACACTGCGGGGCCTCCCTCAACAGGTGGCCCTACGGTACAGGCTAGGCTTCCCTCCTGGCGTTCCCTCATGGAACCCTCTAGGACCTGGGACCTACCTGGGACACTTCAATCCTCTCCTACCTCACTTGGTTGGGAAACACCTAGACCACTCCCTTCAGGAGCACCCCCAAATGCCTCTTCAGACTCTCTGGTATGCACCCAGAAGTCTTCCTCCATTGTAAGCTAACTGGGGTCAGAGAACTCACACTCCATCTGGTGTTGGCATAGCTCTGGAAAATAAGGACCAGACATATGCTCTCCAGTAATTACATCACTCTGCCCTTCACATGTATTAACCACTGTACCCTTCACCCAACCATCCAGTGACTCAGCCTTGAAAAAGCACTCTACATCACCGTCCTGAGACTGGTGAGACAGTATCTGACTAACACTCAACCCATACTCTTCTGGGGTGTCTCCACACTCTATATCCAGGATGTCCACCGGGGGGGACCCTTTTCCCTGCCACTCTCTTCTAGAGCCAGTAAAGTGTCCCTACCCCCAGTAGGAATATGACTCCTTATGCCAGTTCCCCAATCCTTCTCAGGGACCCTGTGCATAACGGGAACTACCTCATACTCTTGAACCGCCTGACGTGTGTCAACTCCCTTCTTCAAGTTGGGCACCACATCTCTGGGCTTATGCCCTTCTTCAGCAGTACTGGATGCAAGATTTTTACTGCCACCATCTGAACTGGATTCAGCCCTTCCGGCCTCCAGTTTCAGATCTTCACAGCTCAGCTCCTGAGCTGCAATCCTTTCTTTTTCCAGGGCTAAGGCTCTTGCTGCCTCAGCCCTTTCAATAAAGTCATCTAGCTCCTCCAGCGACCGCTCTGCCTCTAGGAGCCATTCATTTTTCACTGGTTCTCTTTCCTCATCTGAGTAGTCTTCCTCCTCATCTGAGCAGTCCTCCTCCTCATCTGAGGAGTCCTTAGTCATTTGGTTTTTTGCTGCCTCTTCTTCTGCCCATCTGTCTTCCCCCCAGGTTATGAAGGTATCTAGCAGTTCCATCTTAGTAGATCTCCTTGACATAGGAAGTCCCCATTTTCTGCAAAGCCTCCTTAGGTCAGCCTTAGTGAGGGATTCAGTAGGCACAAAGAATGACACACGGTAGATACCCATTCTCAATCTGATAAGGTATCACAGTCAAAAACCAAAATCCAAAGTCCAAAATATCAATAATGTATCCAGGAGGACATCAGAGAACCAAAAGCAAAAAGACGAAAAATCAAGATGACCTTCAACTGTGGGTAGGTAGTGAAATACTTAGCTACTGTATGTCACTGCACAAATACAAGTCCTATCCTCACTGCTGATCACCAATGTTAGAAATTGGGTTTTTGGTTGGCAGTCAGGTTACCCTCTGTCCAAGCAAGAACCCTCACTCTAGTCAGGTTAAGTCACACACAATCCAAATTATCCTGTGCCCACCCTCTGGTAGCTTGGCACGAGCAGTCAGGCTTAGCTTAGAAGGCAATGTGTAAAGTATTTGTGCAATAAATCATACAATAACACAATATAGCACCACAAAAATACACCACACAGTGTTTAGAAAAATATATAATATTTATCTGGGTATTTGCAGGTCAAAATGATCAAAGATGCAATATGAATTTGTAAAGATATCACTAAAAAGTGATATGAAGTGTCTTAAGTCTTTAAAACGTAAACAGAGTCTCTTTCAAGCACGAAGTATCTGGTTTAGAGTGGAAAATCTCTGCAGAGGGCCGCAGAAGAGGAGATGTGTGGAAAAATGGTGTGTGCGTCGGTTACGCCCCTTCACACACGGACTTGCGTCGTTATTTTTCACGTGGGGAGACGTGCGTCGTTTTCCGGCACGCGGACCGTCTCCTTCTATGGGTCGCGGGATTACCAGATGTCCCAGGGTCTGTGCATGGATTCCTCGGCTTGTTTTCTGGCTGCACGTCATTCCGGGGGGCTGTACGTGGAACTTTCTTCCTCACGGCAGGCGTTGCTTCGATTTCCTCTCGGGAAGGCGGGCGGCGTTGTTCATGTGAGGCCGTGCGTCAAAGTTCCGGTCGCACCGCAGGTGTCGCGTCGAGCGGCATCTTTCTGGATCGGCATGCAGCGATTTTCTCACCGCGGAGCAAGCTGTACGTCGAAATCTTCAGCGCACGAGGAGTCCAAATGAAAAAGAGAAGTCTTTTTGGTCCTGAGACTTCAGGAAACAGGAGGCAAGCTCTATCCAAGCCCTTGGAGAGCACTTTTGCAGCCAGACAAGAGTTCAGCAAGGCAGCAGGCCAACAGCAAGGCAGCAGTCCTTTGAAGAAAGCAGACAGGTGAGTCCTTTGAGCAGCCAGGAAGTTCTTCTTGGCAGGATGCAGGTCCTTGTTCAGGTTTCTTCTCCAGCAAGTGTCTGATGAGGTAGGGAAGAGGCCCTGTTTTATAACAAATTGTGCCTTTGAAGTGGAGGTGACTTCAAAGAGTGGCTAAGAAATGCACCAGGTCCCCTTTCAGTTCAAGCCTGTCTGCCAGGGTCCCAGTAGGGGGTGTGGCAGTCCTTTGTGTGAGGGCAGGCCCTCCACCCTCCCAGCCCAGGAAGACCCATTCAAAATGCCGATGTATGCAAGTGAGGCTGAGTACCCTGTGTTTGGGGTGTGTCTGAGTGAATGCACAAGGAGCTGTCAACTAAACCTAGCCAGACGTGGATTGAAAGGCACAGAAAGATTTAAGTGCAGAGAAATGCTCACTTTCTAAAAGTGGCATTTCTAAAATAGTAATATTAAATCCAACTCCACCAGTCAGCAGGATTTTGTATTACTATTCTGCCATACTAAATATGACCTTCCTACTCCTTTCAGATCAGCAGCTACCACTTCAACAACGTATGAGGGCAGCCCCAATGTTAGCCTATAAAGGGAGCAGGCCTCACAGTAGTGCAAAAACGAATTAAGGGGTTTTACACTACCAGGACATATAAAACTACACAGGTACATGTCCTGCCTTTTACCCACACAGCACCCTGCTCCAGGGGTTACCTAGGGCACACATTAGGCGTGACGTATATGTAGAAAAAGGGGAGTTTTAGGCTTGGCAAGTACTTTTAAATGCCAAGTCGAAGTGGCAGTGAAACTGCACACACAGGCCTTGCATTGGCAGGCCTGAGACAAGGTTAAGGGGCTACTTAAGTGGGTGGCACAGGCAGTGCTGCAGGCCCACTAGTAGCATTTAATCTACAGGCCCTAGGCACATATAGTGCACTCTACTAGGGTCTTACAAGTAAATCAAATAGCCAATCATGGATAAACCAATCAACAGTACAATTTACAGAGAGAGCATATGCACTTTAGCACTGGTTAGCAGTGGTAAAGTGCCCAGAGTTCAAAAGCCAACAACAACAGGTCAGAAAAAATAGGAGGAAGGAGGAAGGAGGCAAAACGTTTGGGGATGACCCTGTCAAAAAGCCAGGTCCAACAACCACCATTTTAGTGAAGAAATATTTTCTAATGTTGCTCCTGAACTGTGCGCACCATTTTCACATTTTCTGGGTTTTGTTCTGAAGAACAGACTAAACACATTGTTTCTACGAAGCAGCTTATGCATATTTGTTCTATTGGGATATCCTGTTACTTAAGCCCTCTCCATGGCACATTAATATATTTTCGATTCCAAGCTTACCACCATTTTTCAAGGATCTTAGGGTCAAAGTTCAGTTATGAGGGCCACCGGCATGTCCCTCAAAGGTATCCGTTTCTGCTCTTCTGACTGTTTGTTACTTTACAGAGCTATGCAAAGTAGAGAGGGCTTGATCTGTGAGAACAAACGAATTGTAATAATACATTTCCGGATATGGCCTTGTAGATGCATCCGTTTTGGATATAATTGAAATTGCACAATCTGGAGGTTGAACTATTCAATTTCTAATCTTAGCAGCTTTGTCCTCTACAAGTAACTTCTCCTTTGCTTTTCAGCCTCAGAGCGATGACATTTGAACTTCCCCTGGCATGCACTTGGTACTTTAGTTTCCGCTGCCAAAGGTGTGGCTCTGAAAAGTATGCTAAAGCGTGGGCGTAGCATTTCCAGGCAGGCGTGACGAGTAACTGTGGCTGCTTTTCAAATGAGCTGAGCATAGCCTACTCCACCATGTACATACGTGGATGACTAGAATGATGTAATTTAGCTGTCACCAAAGTAAAGTATTTATAGCTGATGAAGCAGAAAATGAAGGTTTTGATTTATTAACGCTTAAACGTAGTGCTGAAATAATCATGTGTGACATTAACCGAACTAATAAAGATTGTACGGGGACAAAATGTGCCCTCAGAGTAGTTTGCCATCATTTATACGCGTGCTTTATATAACGTGGTGAATTAGAATTGCACTAATCTGACATAATCATAAACGTGTGCTACGATTTTCCTATTTGAAATGCTTTAGCTTAGCATTACTTTAGCGGAGGCTTTGGCCTAGTTGCCTGGTCTCACGGTTTAGATGCTCGTATTTTTCCACTGTGCTAATAAACGTGTATTCTTGCTTGAAGCTGTACTTTTCCACAGAAACTGTTCACATGCTTATCTTAAAGTTAGTGCCAGCCTGGCATATTTTCTCTTTAATTCAAGGTCGACTTGCAGGTGCGGACAATGGAGGCTCTGAGAGTAAGCTAATTGGGAGACAATGTTGCAACTTGCGTACCCATCTCCAAGGATAATGTATGCTTAAGTAAAAGCTTGAGAACTGTCGTTTTTGATTGGTGAATTTGAAGCTAACCTATGAACCCTCCAATGGAGACCCTACAGGACTTGAACTGTTGTCTATAAAAATCAGGTGCACGAGAAGAAGGTAGCCATTTGCCCGCGATTACGAACATTCGGACATCGTAGCTATTATGGCCCACTTTGCTGCGACGCCATCTTGAGAGACTTTGATGCTTTCTCTAATCGAGAGAAAGAGACTTTAATGATTCTTGCCCTAGAGACTGTAACTTTGATTTGATCCCTTTGCATGAAGTAATAGTTTTACCTTGCCGCCGTGAGGCATTTGCCCCGTCCACCCCTGCCCCTTTGTCCCGTCCCATGCTGATCGAGAAACGGTACCCATGCTGACCGAAGAACGGTACCTGTGAGACGAAGACTTCCTTGTATGCTGATCGTAATTGGTAAATATGAAAGGAAATTGTAAAATTGCATTGTGTTTCTTTTAGGTAACCAACTGCTGATTTTGGTAAGAGCCCTAGTTAGGAGTTTTTCAAAATTAATGTTGCTAAATTGTTTTTGCATGAAGTCCCACATGCCGATGCTAATTTGAGGTTAGACGAGGATTCCATATGTCGCACGATGCAATTTGAGATCTTGTTATGCTGACTAAATGTATGCAATTAGCTCATTACAGATTATCGTATTAGTGCTTTGCATTGCAATTATCGAATGCCTTGTGATTCAAATGCTTCATAGATTGCACTTGTTTCGACGTTATGGACAGCTATTAATGTTCATATATGTTTATCATTTGGTGTTGAGATACATTTATATTGTGCTAGCTTTGTTAATATAGGGAAATAAATTCACTAACTTTGCAATAAACTGGTGTGGTTATTCCTGACTGAAAGGTCAGGGTTCGCCGAAATGTATTCTGGATTGATTGTAAAGTGTTATGTTGTTCAAGGTGTTGCTTATGTTCGTTATTGATTATTGATTTAGATGAGATTGATCGAATTAAGAGTACAGAGAGTTCCCACTAAGTCAAAAGATTCATCGGCCTAAAGAGCGTCCAAACGCAGGTAAATTATTACTACGGACCGGTCTATCATAGCTAAGCGTTTCATTACTAGGGGCATCTTGACTAATTATATATAATACCGCGGAGCACTTCCTCATATATTAAACCATGAGCTAAGAAGCATTTTGTGAGAATTTTAAGCCTTTAGAGCTACAAGGCTCGAGTGGAAGTGTTACACTTCTTTCGCATTGCACTATTTCAACACAGAGGGTCGTTTCTGAGAGTCAGCTGACCCACCGTCACGCAATCAGGACCACTAGATTGTGTG
Source organism: Pleurodeles waltl (assembly GCF_031143425.1). Lineage (NCBI taxonomy): Eukaryota > Metazoa > Chordata > Amphibia > Caudata > Salamandridae > Pleurodeles > Pleurodeles waltl. The sequence continues at coordinate 502,732,293 of NC_090443.1, forward strand.
CCAGGTTAATGACTAGAAAAATATTGTGCTACGAAAATATCATAGCAATACTATCAACAATAAGATATTGTGGATGTAAGTACATATAGGTGTATATAGGTAACAATATATGTACCGTTCCTACCACCACACCCCCACTATGTAGTTATGGAGCAGTTGCATTTTCCATTGAAAGAGTATTTTTTTGATTTGCCTGTAACTTTGGAGGCACTGCACACATTTGCACCAAAATTGGCTTGTGTATGATGTAGTCAGCTAAGGTCCGCAGTGCCAAATTTGGGAAAGATCTGTGCGAGGAAAACATTTAAGAGGGGTTTAAAAAAATTTTTTTTTCCTCATTTTAGCACCTATAGGAAATTTTTCTTGCGCCTGCAGCAAAATACCAAAGGGCTTTTTCCAAATTGGAATGTAAGTAGAACTTTACTCAAATTGTGTCGTCATTTGTTTGGTGTAAATCTGTTAAGTAACTTTTGAGATATAAAAAACATAAAAACGTTGCTGATAAGGCTTGAAAGGGTTAACACTTTTGTTTATCTCTGCCATTTTAAATTTCATGTCAGCTAATGGTGACTGCTGTTAATCATTTTTATTTTTTTTTAGCAAATGTGTTTGGCTGTAGAAGGGCTCTGATTTTTTTTTTCTCTCTCTCCCCCTCTCCCCTCCCTCTCTCTCTGTCGTCTTTAATCCTGAGATGGGACTTTTTCCTGTGTGTCATAGCGACTTTGCAGCACAGAAAGGCATGAATTGTCATTAGTTGGAAGTGATCAGACAGGTTTTTAAGTGTTTCCTAAAGCAGCCAAGGTGAACGTTATGTCTCTGATAGAGAGGAGGAGGCTTCCATCTCTTGGCTTCCGCTCACACAAAAGTGAGTCATGCAAGGTGGCCAGGTGGCTTATTGGAACTGGCAGTAGCTGTTTATTGGTTGGTTGAATAGAGAGTGATAGGTTATGAATCCCCAATATAGAAGAGAAAGGAGAATGTAGAGTGGAGTAGACTTGTTTGTGAATTAGGCACAAAAGTTTAAAAGGTGTGCAGTGCATAACAAGTGAAACTATCTCAGAGCTTGAGAGATATGTTTCTATGTTTTTTTGTTGCATATCATCCTAGCACCTTAATTTTGAATCTTTTGTAGTTTATCCATGAGGTACACTAACATCTGCAGCTAGATGGAGTCGCAGTAGTCTAACGGTGAGGAAACAAAAGCACAAAGGATCTGGACTCTCAGAGAAGGAAAGCACCTTTCAACTACTGCAAATACCTGTCCTTTCATGGAACAACCTAGAGGGCATAGGAGCAGTACTGCCACCAAAGGAGGACAGAGTGGGGAGGTGGTACAAACCAGATCCAAAGTTTGGTGTGAATCTGTTGAGTAGCTTTTGAGATTTAATAAGCATAAAAACGTTGCTGATAGGGCTTGAAAGGGTTAACACTTTTGTTTATCGCTGCCATTTTAAATTTAATTTCAGCTAATGGTGACTTCTGTTAATCACATTTGTTTTTTTTTATCAAATGTGTTTGGCTGGAGAAGGGTTCTGGCAGAGTGGGGAGCTGGTACAAACCAGATCCAAGATATGTCCTGCTGTGTGTGTGTAAATAGTTGACATTACATTTTAGAATTCTAGGAGTCAAGAAGTTTTTTTCATATTTTCCTGGGTTGAGTCTTCAAATTATAAATTAAAATCTCCAAGCAGGATCATATGAGTTGGATCATAGACTTATGCCAGATGGGAAAGATGTAAATCAAAGCCCTGTGCCCTGTACTGAACCTTGGAGAGGACAGTAGTTCATCATAAATGTCTAAGGGATATTTGCTGAGGCTTTCAAGTTGACCGAACGTCAAGATCTTGTGAGCATAAAGCTATAATTAGTTGGCATCTGGACTTATTTTTGACAATGCTGTCTAACCTGCCTCCTCTTTGTCCTTGAAGTAGAAGGAAAAAGTACTTAAATTCAAGGGATGAGATCATTTAACATGTCATTGGTGTCCTCAGAAAATCAATTTTCTCTCAAACTGTTGGGACGGAAAAGTTCCTAGCATGGTTATGGACGTGCCCCAACTGTACTCATGTCTGGATCCCTAGTGCTGATTTTTATTGTCGTAGGTGAACACCGATCATGAGTGTGTCATGACTTAGGGATGTCTGATGGAGTATGTTTTTATGGACCGGGTGGGGTCCCCAAAGCCATACCTTACAGTGGCAGAAGGCTACTGCCATTATCAGGAGTTAAGCAGCACAAGTGCGCTGGTGGCAGCATACCGTGTTGTGATCAGTAGGAGTGAACCAGACCTTTTTACCTGTGTCCCTGGAGTGAAGCATACATTCTCACTCATTTAAAGTTCCACTGCTGTGTGCTTAATTCACCCTTGGCCTACATTGGTTTGGTGTGTAATGCTGTGCAATGCATATGTAGTATTCGTGTGTTGGGTATATGTGTGCCTGTGAAAGGCAAGATACAGATATAATGCAGTACTGTGCAGCACATGTCTATGAAATGCATGTGCTGGGTATATGTGTGGCTGAGAGTGGTACAGTACATAAAAGATACAATGCTGTGCAGTGCGTATTTGTTATATGCATGTGCTGGGTGTATGTGTGCCTGTAAGTAGTGCAGTACACGAAGGATGTAGTGCTGTGCAGTGTGTGTATGCTATATGCATGTGCTGTGTATATGTGTGCCTTGAATGGAACAGTACATGAAGGCTCTGGGTTCCATTTTGAGAGACCCTGGGCTGAATGGGGAAACAAGAGGAGAAGAGATAGAGGAATTTGTCAAGACAGATTTGTGTATTGATGCATTCCTGCATGCTGGGTGGGAAACACTGGAAGAGGGCAACGCTACTCAATTGATGTGTTTGGCTTCAAGGAAAGGTGAAAAGTGTCTTGACATCAGAGACATGAATTCCACTAATTTTTACATCCAAACTGTTAATGTTATTTATTTTGAGGGCATCTACAAGCTTCTTCATGGGCTTACTGTTATAATGACGCACAATCGATATCAAGAGAGTAAATTACGATTTATTCCGGTCCAGATGCCATCAACCAAAAACAGGCCACACACTCCATAAAGCTTTCCCCCAACCGATTCCGAACATCCGTCTCCTCGCGATCCCGAGAACCTTCGGAACACAGTGTTCTCAGCGGGATCGCGAGGACACTGACACTACTGTATGTCGGTAAATATAACACATCCCCCTTACTTACACAACTACTAAATAGTACAATTACTTAACAACTACTAAATAGGAATACAGAACAATTATGAGATAATAATGAAAAGAAGTACAGAAAAATATGAAAACATAGTATATAAAACAAATATATGTCTCAAGACACAAAATCCTTTAGCCAACGTGGCTTGCGATGAACTCTGAGGTTCCTTTTTAACTCAGTAGAAATTTCGGGCATGTTGTCTTGATGCATAAGACCGTTGGATTCACCAGAAGTTAGAAAGTCCTTGGATCCACTGTGCACATGAGATTTCTGCAAGTCCTGACTGTGAGATCCAGATGGTTTACTCCACTTTACAATCCTGGACATGCTCCATGCATCACCATTGTTTAAAATCACAACATTCCGCCTAACTTCCTTGATGCAGAATGGACCCATGAATCCTGACATCCCTTTCTTCCCAAAACCAGGTTTCTTCACTAATACCCTGTCACCTACTTTCCATTTTGCTTCAGCTGCATTATGTTTGATATCATATCTATTTTTATACCTTTGCTGATAAGACCTTCTCAATTCAGGACCCTTATTCAACTTCTCACCTAGCTGATCTGACTGTCGCAACATTCCATCCATCCATGCAGGATTCATTTTAGTACAACCCACTCTTCCTCTTAAATACACAAAAGGAGAAATTGAAGTGACCATGTTAGGGGTGTTGCGATGTGCCCACCACATTTCTCTTAGCAAATCATGAAGAGGCATTCTAGTCCGAACAGCCTCTTGAACACAATATTTCACCATTCTGTTCATCCTTTCAGCAAGACCATTAGCTTGAGGTAAGTACAGAGCTGTTCTCAGATGTACTATAGCCAACGACTTCAGGAAATCTTGCATTTCTTGAGAAGTCAATTGCACTCCATTATCCGTCACTAATTGACTGGGCACTCCTTCACGCGAGAACTCCTCTTTAAGAAATTCAATCACAGTAATAGTGTCTAGAGTGCCTACACACTTTGTTACCACCCACTTTGAGGTATAGTCTACCAGAAGCATCACATAACGTTCATTTGCAGGTAATAAGTGAAATGGGCCCATGAAGTCAAGCCCCAACTTCATCCAAGGTCTTTCTGGTACATTAACAGGGGAAAGTGGAGTTTTGACTACAGACTTGCATTTATCACTGTGTGCACAGGATACACAGTCTTTAACTACAGCCTCAACATCTCGGTCTAGACCTGGCCACCAATACATTTCTCTAAGCCTACATTTAGTCACATTTCTACCCATGTGGCCTTCATGGGCTAAATTGACAATCTTATCCCTTACACCCATAGGAGGAATAGTTTTACTCCCTCTAAACAATTCTTCATCATTACAACAAAGTTCATCTCGTACATTCCAAAACCCTTTCAAGTCATCAGGAATATCTTTAAATTCTGGCCACCCCTTCACAATAAATTCAACAAGTTTCTTCCTGGAAAGATCTTCTTCTCTCGCACTCTTCCATACCTCTCCAGATATAGCTTTTTCTCTCACCCAATTTATTACTCCGACATCATCCAACCTTTCATCTCCACTGTCAATGGAGGCTCGAGACAAGAAATCCGCTACACAGTTCCTTGTACCAGGTATATATTCCATTTGGAAATTGTAGTCTAATAGGCCTTCAACCCACCTTTTTATTCTGGGTGACAAGTCTTCATTCTTCTTTGAGGAAAAAATTTGAATAAGGGGCTTATGGTCAGTTCTCACTACAAAAGGCAAACCCCATAAATAAAACTTATAATGCTTGATTGCCCAAGAACAAGCAAGAGCTTCCCTCTCAATGACCGAATAATTCTGTTCTGCATCCTTAAGAGAACGGGATGCAAAAGCAATAGCCTTTTCTTCTCCCTCCACCTTCTGAGTTAATACAGCCCCCAATCCATTAATGCTTGCATCAGTATACAAAATGGTTTTAGCAAAACTGTTAAAATGCCCTAAAGTCGGCATCTTGCCAATACTGTTTTTCACCAATTCAAAAGACACTTTACACTCTTCAGACCAATTGAATTCAGTACCTTTTTTAAGAAGAGACCTCAAAGGTTGAACTATACTAGAAAAATTCATAATAAATTTGGAGTAATACTCTGCCAAACCCAGGAACGATCGTACACTATCTTTATTCTTTGGTTCAGGAGCTAGGATAATGGAATTGACTAGCTCCAGTTTGGGCTTTATGCCTTCACCTGAAATGGTATGACCCAAATAAGAAACAGAAGTGACCCTTAACTTACACTTTTGCATCTTTACAGTTAAACCAGATGAAGACAGTTTCCCTAAAACTCTTCTTAAAATATTGTCATGTTCACCTAGCGTTCTTCCATGTACCAAGATATCATCCTGGAAAAATAGAATGCCAGTTACACTTTCTAGAACTTTTTTCATAATTCGTTGAAAACAAGCGGCAGCGGAGGCTAGCCCAAATGGCATCCTCAAGAATTGGTACGCCCCCAACGGTGTCACAAAAGAAGTCAAATGTCTAGAATCAGGATGGAGGACAATTTGGTGGTAAGCCGATGATAGGTCAAGAACACTGAAAAACTTTGAGCCATTCAACCCTGATAATTCTTCCGAAATGTTCGGCAAAGGTTGACGATCCACCCAAATGTGTTTGTTGAGCTCCCTGAGGTCCACACACATGCAAATCTGTTTCCCACCTTCCTTCGGTGCCAAAACTACTGGGGCTAACCATTCAGAAGATTCAATTTCTTCAATTACGCCCAAATCCAACAATCTTGTAAGTTCTTTCTTGAGAGGTTCTAACATTAATCTTGGGACTTTTCTTACTTTCTGTACCGAAGGAGTTGCATTACTCTTGAGAATTATCTTGTGTTCAAAACCATTAAGACACCCCAGCCTATCACTAAACACAGAAGGAAATTCTTCAAAAATATCACAATTGGTATCTTGATCATTCACCACCAAGACTTGACATGCAGCGTTAGGATCTAACTTAATACCCATATCCCGCTGATGTCGCCAACCCAACAAATTGTCACCCCTTTTGGCTACATAAACCTTTCCTACAGTCCTTTTATCTTGAAATTGAATTGTCATAACCTTGTAACCTATTATGTCAATCTTGGTGCCACCATAACTCACCGGACTAATATCAGGTTCTTCTAAAGGACCATATTCATTGCCAAATATTGTGTGCCAATTCTTGTCACCTACCATGGTGTATGGAGATCCTGAGTCTGCCAGCACCTTAACAACTTTGTCATCTATTCTAACAGCACATTCCGGCATAACTATGGGTCCCTCATCCACAGCTCCTACATTGTTTACAACACAATCATCTCCAGACTTCACGCAGAACACCATTTTGCCCATATCGTCAGTAATAGAATCTACATTCAACTGTTTTTCAGCTTTGCAAACCCTTGCATAGTGGCCCCTCTTTCCACACTTTCTACAAACAGAATTCTTAGCATAACAATTTGAACTGTTAGCAGTATGTCCTGAGTTGCCACAACGGTAACATCGCATTTCTTTATTTTCTTTCCTTTTTTTGTTGTCAAAACTGACTTTTAACACTTCATCATGATCACTAGTCACTTTTATAGTATCAGATTCAGAGACAGAGTGTGTTCCAGGATCGTGCATTTCTTTAATCCAGTTGCTGGTGCTTTCCATTCCTTCCACTATTGCAATCGCCTCTCTCAGATCAGGGTTTTTTGTTAACAACTTTTCTTGTACACGTCTATTGTTGGTACAACGCACTAGCTGATCTCTGATAAGAGAGTCAGTTAGGTCACCAAAATCACATGTACGCGCTAAGGTTCGCAGGGAAGCAACAAAATTTCCCACACTTTCTGTTTTCCCTTGAGTTCTGGCAAAGAACTTATGTCTTTCAAGGACTATATTTAGCTTGGATTCAAAGTGTAGTGCTAACATTTTTGTTGACATCTCGTACACATCTCTTGGTTCACCTTCAGCTCCACCAAACTGCAATATTTCCAAACTGTCATATATATTCCTGCCTTCCACTCCTAAATTGTGCAGAAGTACACTTTGTTTCCTTAAAGGGGAAAACTTTTCACCTCCAATCGCTATTAAATAGGAATCAAATAGATTTTTCCAGCGTTTCCATGGCAAGATTGGGTCACCTTTGTCCGATAAAAATGCAGGAGGCTGTGACATTGTAGTATTTGCCATTGTGACAATAATAATACTTGTAAAAATCGACAGTTCCAACTAGTTCATGAATTGGTGCAAGGAGCTTAATTGCTTTACAGCTGAAGAATGCAATAAACTAATCAAGTGGTTTGACGAAAAATAATACACCTAAAATGGCTGCCAAATAACACCTAAAATGTATCAGTGTTCACAGACAAGTCAAACTCCTGCAAGTCGCATTGCACACATGAAAAGCAGCCCACCTGAACACTGTGTCGAGTATCGCAGCGCCTCCAGAAATATCAGCAGTTTCACTGTCCCAATTAAAACAGTCTCAGTCACGAAGATCAGGAATGTTTGGCCTGTTGACAACGACGCTCAGCAGTCAACTGGCGTGACTAAACAGTCAGATTCGTGGGTTCGTGAGAGGTTGATGGTAACGCCTGTCCCCTCCAGGCTCTCGTCGCCAGTGTTATAATGACGCACAATCGATATCAAGAGAGTAAATTACGATTTATTCCGGTCCAGATGCCATCAACCAAAAACAGGCCACACACTCCATAAAGCTTTCCCCCAACTGATTCCGAACATCCGTCTCCTCGCGATCCCGAGAACCTTCGGAACACAGTGTTCTCAGCGGGATCGCGAGGACACTGACACTACTGTATGTCGGTAAATATAACACTTACCTACATATTTGAATTTTGTTTTGCAAAGCCCAAAGTTCAGCCAGAGGATTCCTTTGGGCTGAGAAATGTGTGAATAACTGCAGCACAGAAAGGCATGAATTGGCATTAGTTGGAAGTGAACAGCCAGGTTTTTAAGTGTTTCCTAACATTTCATACACTTCAAAGGTTGCTCTTTGATTCAGAGGGAGTTCCTGGGAAGGGGCCTGGTCAGATCTCCGGAAGGAGATATGGCTAATAAGAGAATCATAAGGGGAGGCTGAGGCCCTGGGGGTAACTTTTTGATACACTTATCACTGTGGTCAACATCCAGGTGTGAACCTCTAGTTACTCCCATGGCCAGTGCCTTGGGGCTGTCAGATTAGGAGTCACTCATGCTGTGACAGACTGCTTTCAGGAGGAAAGGCACACAGAGGAGAGGGCACTTCAAAAGGAAGTAGACCACCAACATAAATTTCAAAGACTCACTGACGGATATTAGAGCCCCTAGCTACTCCTTGCGCCACATTAGCTTCATTTTTGTACGCTAATGTGGCCCAACAGGACCAAAATCGCTGCACCATATTTAAAAAGTGGTGCAATGCATGCATTGCTTCACTTTGCAACCCTTTGTGTACGTTATTCTTGCGCCAGTCATAATGTATGTAAAGAGGGTGTTCCCCCATTAGGAGGGCTAAATCCACGAAATCCAAGAGATTACTTGTGCCATTTTTTTCATCACTTTTAATGCATGCTCAGAGCAGGTGTTAAAATGAGGCACACCATTGTTTACAATGTGCCTCAATGGGCTTTGCAGGATTGCAAAAATGTTGATGCTAATCCTGCAAAGCGCCGAACTAGCATAAAACATTCTGACGCTAGTTCCCTAACTAGCACCATGGTGCGCCATATCTTAGATCGGCACACACATAGTGGCATTAGTGGGTTCTAAGGGGCGCAAGAAAAGTGGCGCTGCACAGGGTGCAGCACCACTTTTCTTAAATCAGGCCTTCCGACCCCAAACCACATTTCCAGTTTGGAAAGACAAAATGAAGGAGCGCTTGAGACCCCAAAAATTGTCAAGCAGCTAGTCAGGGTGTGCATGGAGGAGAAGCTATGCACGATTTCTACCTGTGACCAGAACTGGGGGCCAAGGACTACTGGTCTCCCAGATGGGTGAGGGAATTTCACCCGGGAAATCTAAAACCACCTGTCTTGGAGCCTGGAACATCAGCACATACCTGCTTGCCAAGACCAGAGTGAAGTGAGAGGGAGAGGAGAGCGTTGTAAGGGGCGAAGTCCAATGAGTGATCCTGGGAAGTGGATCCTCGTAGCAAGGTGTAAAAAGACAGCTGTTTCACCTATACACTGGCTTGTTGCCCAGGTGCAGGGTAAAGTCGGCGACCCCCATATGCCAGAGGAGGGCCGCTATGAAGTGAACTGAGAGCATTGCAGCACCAAATGGGTCTTGTAAATTGTCAAATTGGTGATCCTGTATGCCAGGTGGGGCTGCTGTGAAGTTTGCTACTGTGCTAATCGGGCCATAGCCCATGCGTGGTATTAAGTCACTGACTCTCTATGCCAGGTGGGGCCTCTATGAAGATTGCTGCTGTGCAGATTGGCCTGGAGCCTGTGCACAGAGGAGGAACAGAGACCTTTTATGCCAGAGGGGGCCACCGGGACTGAGCAAAAACGTGGTCGTGACGAGACTGTCAATGGAGGAACAAGGCCACCAAGGTGACCCATACTGGGCCTGAACCATGATTGAGGACTAGTACCAGGATCGTCACATCCCCCCTCCCTGTAAGAGGTACAGAGGAGCTCACCCAGTATTGGAGGAGTTTCAAGAGTACCCCCGCCTGGCTTCTGCTGGTACTGAACCGCATGTGAGGAACTCAGGGACACCGACTACGGCACTCCTGGGCCACGTGTGAATGACTTATCGGATACAGCTGCTGCAGCTTCAGTGCCTGGGAAAGAGGCTCGCTCAGAGACTCCAGTCGCTCTGTTCCTGCTGGTGTGGGTAAAACTGATATTGGGCCAACCAGACCCTGGGGGAACTTGCTTGTCAGATAGTATCTCGGAGAGTTGGAGTGGGGCTCCAGAGACTCGGACTACTAGGAGGGCTTTACCTGAATGGAGCATATAGCGATTGTGGAATAACCACTGCTAGCATGAGGGGAGTGGAACTCAGAGACCTGCATATGAAACACTAGAGCCCGGTACTCAGGGAACTGTGTGCATTGTTTGGGAATGTCATATTTTACTTTCTGGTCATATATAAATACTTCTTTTTTCATAAAAAGCAAGTATTTGACTGGGTGATAATTTTTTGGCTGCTGCTGCGCGTATGTTGAGTCATGAGCCTGTGTTCACACCCCTGTGTCAAACCCCCTCTGCCCCCAGTAGCACTGGACTGGTCAACCTGCTTTACTGCTGAGAGTCAAGTGCTAAAATGGTACTTGACCTGTTGCTCATAATCCATAGTAGGTCGGACACGGGCCATCAGGATTTAAAAAAAACATGGTTGGGCCCAGTAACCCTTGCTTGCCTTGTGGTCCTTTGAATGGAGTTGTGACACAAACATATAACGTTTAATGAATAAAATTTGTGGACAACATTGATGGCTATACTGTTCTTTGCACCTGAGCGTACATTCATCAACATACAATTTTCAGTGCCATATTTAATCTTGAAAAATCATACAAGCAATATAATCTTGGGCGGTTTAACCAGTAAACCAAATGATGTCAACAATTCCTGTAAAACCAAATTCAATTCTAATGATGGCAAAAAAGTTGAAGGGGTGTTCTCTGGATTAGGTGGCGGAAAAAATGAAGGAGGTATTCTCTGTATAAGGTTTACTACACTTTATCTTACCTTGTGGAGTGTAAAACCGACAGCATTCCTGGCCACTTGGCTCAAACTAGAGGCAATTAGGATGCAGATAGGCTTGTCTTCGCTGTGCCTTCGGAGTGCCACTGGTGCTACCACTGCAATGGTGCACAGCTGTTCAGGTTTTATCTCTGCCTGAACACATGGGCAGGGACAAAAGACTAGAGGGTCGACCTGCTGAAAATGGTGGCCACATGAATATCCTGGAAAGAGTGGGAAAACTTTTCCGACTGCTCACAAGTCAGCTATGTCCCCAATTACAATGAAGCACAACTGAGTGAAAGCTTCACCTTCTTTTGTGGCTGCCTGTTTATTAAGATTCCCCCGGACTGTAGAACTTGGACAAAGTGTAGAACCTGGACAAAGTGCAAAGTGTTAATTTTAATAAAATGGGTTAAAATACATAAATTATCGCTGACATAAAGAACAGTCAGACTAAAGAAAGTAATTTACAGCTTCAGGATTAAATGCTCCTGCTTGCATTCTTGGTGAGAATTAGCCATGGTATTGACACAAGAAATTGTTTTTGATAGTGGGTACACTTGCAACTTGGTGCAAATATGTGCCTGTTTTCAAAACTGTACATTTTTCAAATGTAGCATGGTGCACTGTGCCTGCATGTCCCTGGCCTACCTATGTAGACTTTAATCCAGCATGTGCCCCCCTACTCCAGTAAAAGACATCCCCTGTCCTTTTATCTCACTCTTGCAGGTTCTTGCTTTCTACCTTTGTGACAGTTTGTTCTGTGTTTCTCTTCCTCTATCTTTCTGCTTTGTGTGTTTCTCCATCTCTTCCGCTCCAGAAATGTCTGATGAGGAAAAATAAATGCTGGTTCCTTAAAATGATTGCTGGCGGACCCCACAGCAACCACAGCTCACATTTAGCACTGTGTCCAGAGCTGTCTCTAGAAAGCATTCAGCTGAAGTCAATGCCGAATGATCCTGTAAAGATGTTTATAATTTTATCTGCAAACTTGATAGTGAGGGCTTCTGCCATGCAGTGTCTGTCTAAGTTCAAACTGCCATCAAGAGGAGGAAAGCCCATTCACGTTTGGAGGCTCTAACGTATGAGATCGATTCTGCACATGAATTTGATTCTGATTTTGGCCTTTACATTCATAGGAAGGATTTAAAATTTTAAAGTATGATTTCTTAAAACTGATTTTGTCCCCTGGAGGGCCTATAAATTATGTTTACTGCACATATCTTCTTTTTAGAATGTTGCAAAGCTCCTAGTTAATGGTTTTTTTAATAGATAGTCCAATGATATAGTAGGAGCATTAGGTTTATGCTAAATAATGTAGTCTCTTTGCATTTTTGTACGTTTGCACAGTTTCCTGTTATAGGATGATGTGATGTCAACCTCTGAGAATGTTGTTGCTACTTCTTTTTTCACTTTAACTCTGTTTGCATTTTGAACTTGTTTCTCCCTATACATATGTTCAGACAGTGGTTCTTGATCTTTAATTGGTACCTAAAATATGTTACACCAGAATAAAAATGATTCGAAGCATGCAGCCCCCGTCCACCACGAAAGGAATGATGTCCTTCCTGGGGATGATGAACTACTGCCGCCAGTGGATCTCTGAGTAAGGATCCAATGATGCATTCTTGAGGTAATGCACACTACAAGATGCACCCAACAACATTGTATGGATTAATGAACTTGGAGAATGTTTCAAGAAACTGAAAGGGACATTGTGTACTGTGCCAGCATTGGGGCTGCCTGATTACAAACTGCCCTTCCATCTCTATGTGTCAAAGCAAAATGGCATTGCAAATGGTGTACTGACACAGCAGCATGGCTCTGGAAAAAGACCTGTGGTGTATTACTCTGTGACTTTGCCTTCAACAGTGACTGGGCATCCAGCTTGTTTTAGAGCAATGGCCGCAGCCGCTGTGATGGTAGAGAGGGTGGCTCCCATTGTTATGGACTGCCCTTGTATTGTTTATGTGCCACATTTGGTACAGTTGTTGTTGTAATCAGTAGCAACACAGCATTTTTCGGCAGCCAGGTGCACGGGTTATGAGGTCACGTTGTTGTCTAACACTAATATCACCATTAAAAAACGCCCACTTGTTAATTTGGCAACATTATTACCTGCAATTGGTGATTGTGATGAGACCCCTGACCATGATCGTGTTGAGGTTGTAGAAATATATTTACAACAGACACCTTTAGAAAAGGCAGACTATGAGTGGTACACTGATGGGTCCTCCAGCAGACTAACAGACACTGATTACAGAGCCGGGTATACTATAACAACAGTAGACACCATAATTGAAAGTGCAGCTCTTCCCACTGGCACATCTGCCCAGCAAGCTGAGCTGTATGCTTTAACAAGAGCATGCATCCTAGCCAAGGGGAAAACTGTTAACATTTATAGTGACTCGTGTTATGACTTTGGAGTTGTCCATGATTTTGGCCAGCAGTGGCAGTATCATGGTTTCATAACAGCATCAGAGTGCCCCATTTGAAATGGCCTTTTAGTAAAGAACTTTTTGAAAGCAATACTACTATCCAACAGCATAGCAGTCATAAAATGCAAGGCCCATACAGGGGCTACTACCAAGATAGCCAGAGGAAACGCCATGGCTGGCATAGCACTAAGATAAAGCATGTTACAGCCACTCCAAATGGTGCCCCTAATGGCAAAAAGCACTCCAAAAATTCAGCTTATTCAGAGACAATTGTTGCTAGCTGATGTGAAGGAAGCACAATGGTCCGCAACAGTAGCTGAGGAAAGAGTGTGGATTGATGCTGGGTGTGTGCAAAATGATGAGGGATAATGAGTCCACCAGGATGGGAGACTTGTGGCTCCATGAAGTAGGTTCCTTCCCCTTACAAGGCTTGATCATGGACCCACTCACATGGCACAAGGGAGGATGAATGAGCTAATTAGACAGGAATGGTTTGCACCAGGGATAACAGCCTTCACAGCACAATTCTGCTCCCAATGTCTTGTCTGTGTCTAACATATGAAAGGCGGGCCGCCTGCTACATATGATTACTTACCAGTACCGCAGGGGCCCTTTACCAATGTCCAAATAGACTTTGCCTATATGCCCCCAGTGAATGGATTCAAATATGTGCTGGTTTGTGTGGATCAACTTTCAAAATGGGTGGAGGCGTTTCCACAAGGAAGAATGATGCGGCAACTGTTGTGCGATGCTTGATGCATGATATCATACCGGGTTTTTGGTTTCCGCAGGACAGAAATAGCAACATAGGGGGTGTATTTGTGGCTGCAGTTATGCAAAAGATGTGTGAATGTTTGGGAATAGAGTGGAAACTGCATGCCCCTTACCACCCCCAAAGTTCAGGACAGGTGGAGAGGATGAACGCCACAATAATAAAAAATAGATTAGCAAAAACAACTTTTGTAACAGGCCTGAAATGACCTGATGTGGTGCCTTTAGTGCTGCATGCCATAAGGGCAACGCCATCTAGGACAACCCTTTTGTCCCCCAATTAGGTACTGATGGGGTGGCCTATGTCTGTGGGGTTGAAGTTGCCTCTCCCAGCATCTCAAGTAGCACTGCTGTGAACAGATGAAAACATTTCTGACTATGCTATAAAGTTGTCATCAGTTTTGAGGCACCACCATCTCCAGGTAATGGAAGCTTTGCCCCATCCGTCCTCAGAGCCCACACATCCTTTTAAAGCTGAAATGGCACATCAAGGTAGTGAGCTTCAGATGGTACACCGCCTCTGATATGCATGAGGGCTACTCCCAGTGGAGTAACCCAGAAGGCTGACCACACCTCCAGGGTAAGCAGCTCGGTCTGTACCCTAAATTTAGTTTCCTGCCATGTTTAGGAGTGGCAGAATAGAGGGTTCTGGGTAAAATAAGTGACCCACCACACCAGATGTGATCACTTTAGGAGAGGATTCGCGCCTGGGGCTAGGTGCCCATGGGCTACTAACATCCACACCACTAACACCCCTAAAGCTAAGATTTAAGGGACACCTCTGACAACAGAAACTCAGATCTGAACAACTTACTTCAAGAAAGGACCAAGAGGAGGCCTATGTCACTGACAGCTGGACTTTGCTTACAGCACCAAAGCAAAAGAGGGGTACTCTCTCTCTGTGGCAACAGACTGGGAACTGTGTAAACTACCCTCATCCTTAGCTCAAACTCAGCACTCCCAAAGAGAGCCCTCGGAGCTTCCCGCTCCTGACTCCTGCTGCCCCCGCCCCCCACACTCCCATTGGAGGCTTCCCTCCCTCCTCCCAGTTACCACTCCCTCCCACCTCCCCTTTTATGCTGGGCGTGCCGCTGGCGCACCAAAGGCAAGCCTGTCTGCACCCGTCTGCGCCCGTCCGTGCCAAGACTGTGCCCAGCGCCAGACCCTCTGGCCAACACACCCAGCGCCACCGAACACCATTATTCTGCCAACGAACTCCATGCCCTCAATCCAGGATGCTCCTCTATCTGCTTCCAGGCCACACCAGCGCACACCAAAGGACCCTTCTCCTGCAAAGCCTGCAATTTCACCTGCAACCGAACCTCCAAACTCCAAATCAAAACAGACAACCGCCTAAGATTCATCCTACTCAACACCCGCTCCGTCCACAAACATACAATGGAACTCTGGGACCTACTGACCACATACTCACCCGACGTCGCATTCCTCATCGAAACCTGGATGAATTCGGCATCGGAACCAGACGTAGCCATAGCCATACCAGAAAACTACAAGATCACCAGAAGAGACCGAAGCAACAGACCAGAAGGAGGAATCGCCATAGTCTACAAAAACACCATAAGAATCTCCACCAACTCCCATGACACCATCAACTCCGCTGAGCACCTCCACTTCAAAATCCACATCAACGCCAACAACACACTCAGAGGAACACTAATCTACAGACCCCCTGGCCCCAGACCGCAGTTCTGCGACGACATCGCCAACGCCATCAGCTCCCAAGCCCTCGCCTCAACAGACTACATCCTCCTAGGTGACCTGAACTTCCACCTAGAAAATAACAACGATATCAACACCACCAACCTAATCAACAACCTCGCCAACTTCGGTCTCAAGCAACTCGTCACTTCACCTTCCCACTTCGCAGGCCACACACTCGACCCTATCTTCTCAGCCAGCAACCACGTCTCCTTCAGCCACACCACCGAACTCAGCTGGACAGACCACCGCTGCATCCACTTCTCCTACCAGAAACCAGTCACTCACCACCACCGCACACAACCCTCCCGACGCAACTGGAGCAAACTATCAGCAGATCAACTGATCTCCACTCTCGCCCGGGCCCCACCCCTTGGGACCCCAACACAGCCACCACCAACCTACACTGCTGGATAGAAGACTACACCAACACCCTCGCACCGCTGAAAAAAACACCAAACACCTCCCACAGAATCAAGGCCAGCTGGTTCACACCAGAACTACAGGAATCCAAACGGCTATGTCGCAGAAAGGAAAAGATCTGGCACCTTGACCCCACCAACTCCAACCACATCGCCTTCAAGAATGCCCTATGCAAACATCACCAATTGATCTGCACCACCAAAAGGACCCACTTCAAAAACCGCATTGACGCCAATGCTCACAACAGTAAAGAGCTCTTCGGCATCATCAATGAACTCTCCACCCCCAGGACCTGCTCCAATGAACCCCCGCCATCACAAGAATTCTGCAACTCACTGGCAACCCACTTCCATCGAAAGATAGAAGAAATCCATAATAGCTTCAAACCCAAGACCCACCAGCCGACTATAAACACTCAAGAACCTAACGCTACAAGCAACACCCACCTCCTCCACACCTGGACCCCCCGTCAACAGGACACTGCCACCACCATGGCCTCCATCCACTCTGGATCACCATCGGACCCCTGCCCACACTATATCTTCAACAAGGCAAATACCATCATTGCCCCCACCTCTGCAAAACCATCAACAGCCAAGGTCATTGAAAAAATCGTGAACAGCCAACTATCCCAGTTCCAGGGAGACAGCAAGGCACTCAACACCGGATTCCGCAGAAACCACAGCACCGAGACCGCGCTCATCGCTGCCACAGACGACATTAGGACCATGCTCGACGAAGGAGAAACAGCAGCGCTCATCCTCCTGGACCTCTCTGCTGCTTTCGACACAGCATGTCATCACACTCTCCGCACACGCCTCCACAATGCTGGGAGCTGCGACAAGGCACTCAACTGGATCGCGTCATTTCTTTCAGGCAGAACCCAGAGAGTCCGCCTCCCACCGTTCCTGTCAGAAGCCTCCAGAATCATCTGTGGCGTCCACCAAGAATCTTCGCTCAGCCCCACGCTCTGCAACATTTACATGGCACCCCTCGTCAACATCTCACGAACCAACCACATCAACATAGTTTCCTACGCAGACGGCACTCAGCTCATCCTCTTCCTCACGAAAGACCCTACAACTGACTGCAAAGAACAACCTCCACAACGGACTTCATGACATCGCCAGCTGGATGGAATCAAGCCACCTCAGGTTAAACACAGACAAGACAGAAATCCTCATCTTTGGCACCAACCCCCTCAGCTTGGAATGACGCCTGGAGGCCCACCTCCCTAGGATCCGCACCCTCACCCACCACCCACGCATGCAACCTGGGCTTCATCCTGGACTCCACACTCAGCATGACTCAGCAGGTCAATGCCATCTCCTCTTCTTGCTACAGCACTCTCCGTATGCTCCGCAAAATCTTCAAATGGATTCCCATCGAAACCAGGAAAACTGTCACCCACGTCCTCGTCAGCAGCCGAATGGACTACGGAAACGCCCTATATGCAGGAATATCAGCCAAACTTCTAACAAAGCTGCAAAGAATCCAGAACGCATCCGCCCGCCTCATTCTGGATGTCCCACGCCGCAACCACATTTCCCCCCACCTCAGAGACCTACACTGGCTACCAGTATCAAAGAGGATCACCTTCAAACTCCTCACCCATGCACACAAGGCCCTCCATGACACAGGCCCTGCCTACCTCAACGACAGACTCACCTTCCACACCCCCACCCGCAATCTTCGCTCCGCTAGCCTCGCCCTCGCCTCCGTCTCCCGCATCCGCCGCACCACCGCCGGAGAAAGATCCTTCTCTCACCTAGCCGCCAGGACCTGGAACTCCCTACCGATCCACCTTCGCCAGACCCAAGACCTCTTGACATTCAGGAAACGCCTCAAGACATGGCTCTACGACCAGTAGCTTCCCCCCCACCCAGGGCCTTGAGACCCTAACGGGTGACTAGAGCTCTCTATAAATCCTTGATTGATTGATTGATTGATTGACCCCGGTGGAAGCCAGAAGCACCCTCAGTCTCCCCCAAACTTGTTGCACTAGTCCCCTGTACACTGCAGATAATAACACTCACTGGATCCAATGAATCGCTGGCCAACAAGCCCCCCCGTGGGATTGCCCAAATCCAGGTGGTCAAGTGCATTGTGGGAGTTGTAGTCTCACCTGGCCCTAAGTTTCAGGCTGCTACATCACTCCCCAGACCCAGTGAAGTTCCAGAAGAGTTTTGTGCTGCTTCACACTGCCAAAGCGTATTGGTCACCAGCTTGGTAACCGGCCACCACACTCGATAGTGCAACTACAGGGAACACCCTGAAACCTGAATCCAACCTCCGCAGCCAGACCTCTGCTTTGTTTTGCATCTTGTTCATTGGAGCACTATTGAAGCGGTGAAATCAGCACCAATTACGTCTCCTGTTCAGCACCACAGACAGTTAGGACAACTCTGCACTCGGACTCCACAGGCTAGGTAAAATTCAACTGACTGTTGCAGCCTGTTCCTAAGGCTCGCACATTCTTACCGTTGCAAGGGTTTCATGCAACTTGACCTCGAAAGTGGCTGATTGTCAATAGTGTTTTTTCCATTGACAACAATATTATATTTTTCAAGTATTATTTTGAACTGATTTATTACTGCTTCTAAAATATATAACTCCAGTCACGTGTATGCTATTCTGTGCATTGTGGTGCCTAATATAAGATTACAATACACTTTATTTTTATAAATTGTTGTCGGATTTCTATCAAGTCATGTCAATTACCATCCATGTTGGTACTTTGAAATGCTTAGCAAATATTCCTCTAGTAAAGCCTGACTGCTCTTTGCCACTCTACTAGGGTCAAGGTAAGGATTTATCAGTGTGAATTCAAGGATCATCTTTGGGGTACTGTGATAGTATTACATGGTAAGGCTACCTAGCCATACCACATAATATTCCGCTTTTCTACACTATGGAAACTGTGACCTAAGAATAACTATACATTGGCAGCACTCACTGTGTAAGATAGAGAGATAAATAGATAGATATATAGATAAAAAATAAAAGAAGAAGTTAAAGTTTCCACTTTTGAAAGTTAAGGGACTACTTTAGCTGTAAAATTTATGCTCGACGTCAGGTGTAAAAGATAGAAATGAGATCTGAATGAAAGTCTGTGTGATTATGTTGGTCATTATTTAAGTGTTTGTGTGATTTGCTCACTGAGTTAATGAAGGGGCAACTAAATTTGAAATGATGTAAATTGTGCTTCTATTTCTTTGCATTAGTCTGTAATTAGCGTTTGGTGAAAACATCTAATAATATAGTATTGTACGTTTGTTGCTACGTTCTCAAAATGTTGTTGTATGTAATTAAATACTCCTTACATCCCAGTGTATCGCTTGTACTATGGGTATTGTATGGTGGTGGTGTTCTATGTCTTGTCATCTAAACGTTGAATTCTATCCATGTGTGATCATTACTGATTTAATTTAGTGATATTATAGATTATATCATATGTAATGTATGTATTAAATAATGTGTAACATTAAGGTAGCATCCGAATACTTTTTAACCAGTTCCTAATTTGTCCTTTCTGGCTGAAGATTTAAAGCTCTCCCTAGCGAACCAGTACATTTGTTTTATTGGTGAAACCAATCTCCTAGATAAAAGCGGTCCGACTTCAGGTCAGAATGCAGAATAGTAAATGATGTGCGTCCTATGCTGAAAAAAGGGGCTCTGGTCTCTTCATCCTCTTTGACCTTCCAGGCATCTTTATCACCCTGTATCACTTCACTATTCTGCGAATCCTCGAAGAGAAAATGGAAATGAAGGGCCAGATGTAGCAAACGGTTTGCGAGTCGCAAACGGTGAAAATCGCTGTTTGCGAGTCGCAAACCTGAGTTTGCTATGCAGAAATGCATTTTGCGAGTTGGGAGCGACTCGCAAAATGCATTTCAGAGTCGCAAATAGGAAGGGGTGTTCCCTTCCTATTTGTGAGTCGCAGTGGTATGCAACTCCATTTGCGACCGCGTGGAGTCGCAGTTACCATCCACTTGAAGTGGATGGTAACCCACTCGCAAACGGGAAGGGGTCCCCATGGGACCCCTTCCCCTTTGTGACTGGACCCCAAATTATATTTTCAGGGCAGGTAGTGGTCCAAGGGACCACTACCTGCCCTGAAAAAATCCAAAACTAAAGGTTTCTGTATTTTTTTTTTAGTGCAGCTCGTTTTCCTTTAAGGAAAACGGGCTACACTTGAAAAAAAAACTGCTTTATTTAAAAGCAGTCACGGACATGGAGGTCTGCTGACTACAGCAGGCCTTCATATCAGTGAGTGCCCATAGTCGCTATGGGGCCGCAATTTGCGACCCACCTCATTAATATTAATGAGGTGGGTCTTTGCGACCCCATAGCGACTTGCAGACGGTGTCTGAAACACCGTTCTGCATTGCAAATTGCGAGTTGCAATTTGCGAGTCGCTCGGACTCGCAAATTGCAAGTCGCAATTTGCAAAGTTGCTACATCTGGCCCGAAATGTGTAGTCCTCAGTCAGTTCAACTTTCCTTCCAACCATTCCATGCTTCTGTAAGTGGTTCAAGAAGGTTCGATTTTATCTCTTACTTTTTTCAACCTGCGCTTTGAGTCCCTGGTCTCCATTCTCACTCACTCTTACATTACGTGTAACAGTTACCATGATGACACTCAGCTCTAACTAAATGTTCTCTCCCCTAATGTTTATTGTTAAAATACCTCTGCCCTCGTCTTTAGTAAATTGAGGCTTTCATTAAACTACTCATTTAAGAAAATTGAACACATTTTCTCAATTGTTCACATTTGTCAGTTTCACTTGTATGATTTGCTCTTTAATTCCATTATCTTCTCTCACTGTTGCAACCTCTTTTATTCGTCTGAATTTCTGGTTAAATCTCTACAGTCCTCAAAACCATGCAATTGCCCCTCTAGAACTCAAATAAACATCACCGTTGTTATTGTTATTAGTCGGTGTTCCTTATTGACCTTACTTTGTCTTTCCACATTCTTTGTTGTGCAATTCACTCATTCGCTCCTCCTCTTCTCTGTCCTTTATGAATTTTTATACATCAATTGGTACTTTTATTTGGGACCAATCTTACGCTTACGTAGGTTCTGTTTGTTTTTTATTTAAGTGCCTAATAAATGAGGCGATTTTCCAATACTTTTCGGCTTTTCCTTTAGCTTTTTTCAAGAACAATTTCAGTGTCCGCCTATTTGTCTCTTCTTACTTAACATGATACCACAAGGCAAACTTCAGTTGATTGTGTTTACTATTGGTGAAGGAATTTAAAACTTCATCCACAAAGTTGGGAAACTTGATTTTTTGCAAAGAAGTCCAAAGTGTCTCAATTTCACACGACTTTTCGAGATGCAAAGTTGATCTACACCATACCCCACATACCCCATACGCTGCAGGCGGATGTCCTGACAAAGGTGGAATAGAGTTCAGGTTCCAGGGATTTATTTCCCTCGCTATAGCTCCAGGTTATACTTATCCCTGAGTGACAGCAGGAACATACAGTAGTCCCTCCTCCGAAGCTGTCTATTGCCTATTGCTGACTGCGGGAAGTCCTGCCCTGGGATGTCGACCAGCGGGGGAAGAGAAGCGCACACCTCTGTGTAAGGTAAGCAGGCCACGCGTGGAGGTGGGTAGCCCTGAGGATCAGGGAGCATGTATTGTTTTAAAAAAATTACGAAACACCTGCTCCACAACTTTTAAAAGTCCTGTATTTATTATTTTCTTCAATAGTTTGTACCACACTTTCGTTTTTGTACAAAGATTTTGGTAAATGCTCCATAACAAATTTAAATAAATAAATAAGCCAACTGAGCCTTGATTCTCCTGCTCAATCAGTTCCGCACCGAAAAGGTGCAGTTACTGCCAACAGCAATGTGTATAATTATGTTTTATTCTGACTTTCAATGATGAATTAGCATTATGTTAAGTTATTTTATGTTATGCCATCAGCATTCGTACATTGCGTTTTGACAATTTGTATGGCAGTGTGGTGAGTTCAGAATACGGCACGGGCGTGCTTTTTATTTGTTTCTCGGATTCTCACGGGCCTTACTCGAGAGTTTGTGCCATTGTGTATTTATGTACTTGGACGTTAAAGCGAGCACTGGATATCTCCTTATGGTTAGTTCAGAACACCGACGGTGAGAAGAAAAGCTTACTTGGTGAGGTTATTAGACTGTAATTGTGACCCCGTTGCTGCAGAAGCCCAATCATATGCAGGTTCTGAAGAGTTTTTTTCCGCTGTTTTCGATCCACATGTAGTTTGTATCACTTCTCTGAGTCGGAATTTGGCCTTCCATAGCCTATCCAGGGGACTCCAAAGGATGAGCCTTCATGTTTGATCCTTTTCAGCAATTACTGGGGATGCAATGTACAATCAACGAACAAAGGTTCCTTGTTGGTGTGTCAAGGTGTTTTGGGCCTTTCCTCAGTAGTCTTTGTGGACAATGTTACAGGCCTTTAACTTGTTTCTTACATCCACCAAGAGCTGTTGAAGTGCTTTAAGTACTAATCTGACGAGGCATCATTTGCAAAACATGAGGCATGTTTGAGTTGCTTGTTTTTTTAATCCTCCAAAAAGGTAGGGCCAGATTTATCAAACTTTCACGCAATGCAGTGAGACACCTTGCTGTGTAAAAGAGAGAGGGCAGGAATGTGCCATATATGTATTCCTGTCCTTTCCTTGCACTGGAGCAAAATATGCTGCCTTGTGCCAACAGAGGCATCCTTGCACCATTGTGCAAGGGTGCCTGTGTTGCAGCCAGGATTGCTTTTGTTCAGGAAGGCACCCCACCCTGCACAAAAACAATCCTCCGAGGCTCTTTCCTCTTTCCATGTGTGCAGCACATGTAGAAAGAGAAAAAACAAGGAGAAACAAAGATATTTCTTCTTGTTACGCCTCCCTTGGGAAGGCATAGTATTTTGATGCATTCCCAGGTCTACCACTAATGGTAAATCTGAGAATGTTCCCAAATCCATGGGTGGATGCATGGGGTCCACTCATAGAATGCCTCCCTGGTGCAGAGTAATACAGGCCAGTGATTTGCACTGCCTTGCATTACTTTAGATTTATTAAGCCATTTAGGGCCACACAAGGTGGCCTTGCTTGGCTTGATAAATCTCGCTTCGGTTTGGTGTTGCCCTTGTGTTCCCTTGCGTGTCGCAAGGGCGAAGCAAAAACTTGATAAATCTGGCCCATAGTGAGCTTCCTAAGGAGTAGTGTGAAGATGTCTATGTTGGTGAGTGGGAGAAACATATTGAAAATCGTGTTGAATATTGTAAGGTGAAAATTACAAAAGCCTATTACATAAGTCCCAAACATAAAACAAACTTCACCTAAGCAACTAGTTTGAGGCTCATGAACGTTCAAATGAGTGACATCGCAAACCTGCTATCCCCACTCATTACTCTATCACCTCATTTCCCAAAAGAAAAGCGTCTTAACTGCAACTTGCTCTTATTCTGCTTACACTCTTTTACCACCCACCCCTTTTTGTTTCCCAAGACAGATTGCTTTTTTTCGACATCTCCTTTCTCTTGAATTCCACCCGATAAAAGTAAGAGTTGAATTCCAAATGTTTGTGGTGCATTCTTACCCTGGTTGTGCAACTGCAATCAGTCACTGGAAACAGCTTCTGGTCTGAGGTATCCACGCAGCGAAAGAAATGCTTGGCGGATGCACTGGTGTGCAGTACTGGCTCTGTTATTGGTCATTTCAGCATTGTCAAAATCATAATAGTTCAGTACTGTGTTACTTTGATCGTGTTATGCTTGCTGAATTATCTCTCTAACATCACCACACCTCATTGGCCAAGCGCTGGGCTGCAGAAAGAATTAATACGAACCATACTTTCGTTTTCCTCCTTTTATCTTGATATTTTATTTATGTATTTAGAGAACATGACAAAAACGTATAATAAATAGCGACGACATTGATACAGAAACAATTCATTCACTAATTCTAGACTGCCCCTTTGAAGTTAAATATACATAATTACATTTTAAGTCAATTAGATAAATACATCAAATTCTTCTTCTTCAGATTGCAAAAAGAGTAGCATTGCGTAATGTAACATTAACATAGTCCGAAGGATCTGGCCGCCACACTCTTTACATTTATAGATTATGTTGTGTGGTATAATTTGCAAGAACCACTTGCAAAAAATGGAGAATGGGGGCCACACACACATAATCAAACTTCACTCTTCAATCTACGGATTTACATGAAATTCTTAGTGCCATCCTACATGCCCCACCATGTCTCATCCAGTGCCCTTAGAAATATGATCACATTATCCCATTGGGATGGAACTTCATTGGCTTCCTTTGCCAAATCACACCATCTTTAAAAAACAGCTTCATAATTTATAAACCCTCTACAACCCTCAACCCACTTAACTTGCAGACAAGTTCACCATTTCTGGTGGTTTTCGACACATCGTCAGCCTGGACACCATTAGGCTGTAGCCTAAGAAGTGCAACAAAGAAAAACCAAGACAGCAGACCTTTTCCATCTGCGCATCCAGGATCTGGAACAACATCCCAGTATCAGTCACAACCACCCCAATGCTGCTCCAATTTAGGAAAGAGTTGAAGACTCCCCTCTTTAAAGAACACTACACCACAATGCATTAACTATCCATACCCCAGCTGCCTCTCTTATTTCTTGTTGACTTTATGCTTGTCTGTGAACATGTACACTGCTGACCTACGTCGTGGCTAGGTTTGTGCTGCAGAAATACCATATATATTCATGGACTGTTCTGCCATGTGGATGTCATACATAAGCCAAAAGTTGTTTGACCCAAAAAGTGCTCAAAAAATGCTTCTTCAGGGCTATAGGTCTGTAACAGTAGACAATAAGAAAGTGACATTGTCTAGCATGCAGTTAAAAATATGCTATGGAAGAGATAAGTTTCATACATAATATGGCCTATTAACAAACTGAACTTTGTATTATGTTTAGTAGTAATACAATAGTACTTCTAAGGCACTACAAGATGTTATTAACAAACCTACGTGCGAAGATCTCAGCCTTTACCCCTCCTATTTTCTCTTTGGGAAGGTTTCTGCCCAGTTGTGGAGTTTTCTACACACACAGCTATACATTTTTATAGTAAATGTAGGAGGAACCTAGGGAGTGGCTGGAAAATGGAGAATACCTACTACTAAATGAGAGAGGATTAGATACGGGTAAGGATGGACAAAGGGAGGGATTTAGAGACATGCAAAAACAAACACCTGTTAACAAAAGAGTCCATTGCTATTCATAAGCATCACTTCTAAAATTACTACAGCCAAAAAGGACCCAAGCAGTCATAAACGTACTCCGGACCAGCCTTTGGAGTTAGTCCAGCACCAAACTTGGCCACTCACAGGTATTGCAACACACGCTTATAGAAAACAATGGAGGCAGGAACTAAAAAAAGAACACCTCATAGAAAATAATGTTAAATAAAATAATGTATTTTGAATTTAATTTTACACACACCCCACACGGGCATGCACACACATACACAAACACACATACAGACACACAAACACCTAAAAATACCAAAGATACCAGATAAAAAAGGA
Organism: Pleurodeles waltl; assembly: GCF_031143425.1. Lineage (NCBI taxonomy): Eukaryota > Metazoa > Chordata > Amphibia > Caudata > Salamandridae > Pleurodeles > Pleurodeles waltl. The sequence goes on from NC_090443.1 coordinate 502,758,088, forward strand.
AGAAAGATGAACATTTTTTGAACTAAGTCACAAAAGACCATAACATTTTGCAGATGACTCAAAAGGTATTCACATTATCTATAGAGTAATAATAGAAGTATTCCTTTTACATACCATGAGACAATCTGCATAGCCTGTCTTCAGTTATCAATGCTTGATTTGCTTGTACTTCCATTTTGATAGCCTCAAAATTACTATTTTGGCTGCAAGCATTTCCCAAAGAGAATGCCTATGCAGTCTCATTCAAGTTAATGTAAATAATTGACATAGTGAAGGAAAGTTGACACAGGCAGGTTTTAGTAAAAGCTGTAAACCAGTTATTGCAATACATCCAGCTAGAGGTTCACATTTCCAAACATACATAAAAATTTCCCTCCTCTTTGACACGTGCCAACCACAGGTTTTTCCAAAATTCCCCTGTGATTCATGTGTGCCAGTTAACAACAAATGTTTTGTAAGCGGTTGGTGCTGTGGTAACCACCCCCCTAGATGACATTCTTTACTTCAGAAGTCATGTTGTCAGGAAATAGAAAGAGCAATCTTCTTTAACGGAGAGACAAGTGTCAGAGTGAAAACAATATTTATTGCTGGCTTTTTTTGTCTTGCGTCACTGTATGAGGAAACTGCCTTTTAGTGCATATCTATGAGTCAGACTATCAACACCATGGGCCTGACCTAGATTTTGGCAGAATGGTTACTCTGTCACACCGATGATGGCTAGCCCATCCACCTAAATATGAATCCCATAGGATATAATGGGATTTATGTATAGGTAAATGGGCTATCCGTTGTGATGGAGTAATCCATCTGCCGAAATCTAAATCAGGCTCTATGTCTTTTTTGCAGACACCTTTAGGTTTTAGGGTCGAGCGTGCAAAGTGCTTTGTCCCTGGTGTAATCTCTCTATGGGCTTTTAACCATACCCATGTCATGCCCATCAGTTTGGTTGGTTCGTGGGCTTGCCTTTTAATAAAATTCGGTTGATTTCATTAGTGAAAGGCATGCACACGTAATGCCTTTTCCGGTGTTTAGCCCTCCTCGAGCGCACCGGCCAACTACTGAAAACATACCAGGCTCCATGTTTTCCGTATGGTTTCTGGACTACTTTTTATTTCGTAGGCAGCGTAATTTCGCTGGACAGTAATCAAGCATTTTGTATGACATCGACCCTGTTACATGAATAAGTGCACTTTTGCCGGTTACATGGATAATTGCACTTTTTCTGGTTACATGGATAACTGAACTTTTGCCAATACATTTCACTGCGAACAAACTTCTGTTTCCTTTTGTGTGTTTGCTTTGCGCTTATGGCGACAATTGGCTCGTTTTATGTGAAACTGTTTTGCTTTTCAGTTTATGTGGCAAGAAAAGTCCGGTTAGGAGTTAAAATTGCTAATAGTCCTAACTCGAGCAAATGCAAGACCCATTGCATTGCAAATGCTTGTTATTTTTAGGCCTGGGCAAAACTGAAACTACGCTGGCGTAATTGCATGGTTTGGGAAATGTTTTGTTAAGCTGGTCATGCAAAATCACAACAATTATGCCATTATGGTATTATGTGCCTTTTGTTGTAAAAACTTACTGCAAATGCACTCTTTGCAGTAACAAATATGGAAAATACACAGCAACAACATAATGCAAGAGACTGTTATGCATTGTGCTTTTTTTGCCCTTTTTTCAGCATGAAATGCGACCTTGCATCATAAATTTATGCAAGGATGAATTTATGTTAAAATGTACTATCAAATGATGGATTTGACATATACAATGCAACCTGTGCTCAAATGGGTCTACTCAAGATGCCTCTCACTTTAACTGTAGGTTACAGAGGTCCATGTTAAAGTCATGACTTTGTACCATGACCATGGACCTTTCCCATAGCCCACTGAGAGTTTCAGAGCTAAGTGTGGCACACAGCTCCAGAAAGATAACTGCTAGATTCTCAGGGTCTCATCTCCATTGAGCTGTAGAGTCTTACATAAGCTACGTTTCTAAACACTGGTGTCATTGTTAGAAATTGTCTCTGGTTGGCAGAGATAGGCACGCTGTCCTAGTTGGGACCACAATCCTAGTCAGGGTAAGTCAGTTACACACCATAAATTAACTTGTGCTCACCCTCTGGGAGATTGGCACAGAGCAGGCTGGCTTAACTTAGAAGGCAATGTGTAAAATATTTGTGCAACACTTAAAAGAGTAAAACAATGAAAACACCACACAAAAAGATACCATGCCTAGTTAGAAAAATAGGGCTTAATGTAATGAGCAAAACAAGACCAAGATGACAAATGCCCAATAAGTAGAAGTCCAGATATGAATGGAATTTTTAGAGAATAAATTTAGCTGTAGTGCTTAAAAAAATAAATAGCCAACTGAGGCTATCTGGTCATGCTATTTCACATCAAATCTGAAAAGTCAGGCCGACCGTAATGGAGCACAGGTTGAATACAGGAACCAACCCTGTCCCGCTGAAAAAGTATGTTGCAACATCGACGGGGCCCGAAGCGTGCAGTAGAGGAAGCGGTGTGTCCGTGTTGATCCTGCTGCATGCAGGTGATACGTTTTTTCCGAGACATTCAAATCAAGATGCAGTGGCTTCCTCTAATGTAGATGCTGCATCTTTCGTGGAGCCGCACAGTCGTTGATGGGATGTCCTCTAAGCAGGCAATGCATCAGCGCCGAAGGAGATGCGTTGGTTCCGTACAGTGCCAATGCACAGGTTCTGGCAGTGGCAGCACTTTATACCCACTTCTAAGGGTCCAGGACCGGATTGGCACCATTTGGCAGGACAAGATTTGCAGCAAGCAAAGTCCAGGTGCTGTTGCAGGATGAAGAGACGTCTTTGATGTCCCTGAGACATCAGAACAGGAGGCAAGCCAGCAAGCCAGCCCATGGAGTCAATTTGGTACTGGGAGTATAGAGATACAGGTCCAGTCCTTCTCACTCTCAGGTAAGCAGGCAGCAGTGTTAGCACAGCAGAGCAGGAGTCCAGCAAAGTCGAACAGAGACCAGCAGAGTGTCAGTCCCTTCAGCTCACAGCAGTCCTTATCTGTGGCAGAATGTCCTCAGGTCCAGAAGGGTAGTCAGTTGGTGTTGTGTGAGGTCCAATCCCAATACCCAGTGGTGCCCTTTGAAGGGAAGAAACCTTTGAAGTGCACAGATTCCCTCCCCTTCCTGCCCAGACTCCAGGCAGCCCTTTGCGTGGGATTAGGAAATAGCGTATTCAGGTACAATGTTAGCTCCTCCCTCCCATCCCGCCCAGGATGGGCCATCAGGATGTTAATGACCCATCAGTGCCACCTAAGTTCACTTTGTGTGTGACTGTCTGGAGGGAATGCACAGGAGCCCAACTGTCACCCACCCATAAGTGTATTCAGAGACAGACAGAAGGCACAGAATGGTTAAAGTAAGAAAATGCCAACTTTCTAAATCTGCCATTTTCAGAATTACAATTTAAAGTCCGACTTCACCATAAATTGGGGTTTTAAATTGTGATTCCAGAGATACCAAACTCGGGGGTACCATCACTTCCCATTTGGAAATGGCACTTATAAACCATAACAAGATAATCCTAATGTTAACCTATGGGAGAGATAGGCTTTGCAGTAGTGAAAAACATAAGAGTTTTTCACTACCTGAACAAGTAAAACTAAGAAGTACATATCCAAATTTTTAAATACACTGCATCCTGCCCTTGAGGCTATCCAGCGCCTATCATATGGGGACTTATAAGTATTAAAAAGAAAGGTTTGGGCCTGGCAAGAGGGTTAACTTGCCAGGCCAACATGGCAGTTTAAACCTGAACACACAGGCTCTGCAATTGCAGGCCTGAGACATGGTTAAAGGGGCTACTGAAATGGGTGGCACAATCAGTGCTGCAGGCCCACTAGTAGTATTTAATTAATTTACAGGCCCTGGGCACATGTAGGTACACTTTACTGGGGCGTATAAATAAATTAAATATGACAATTCTGGATAAGGCAATTTTACTATACTTTAGGTAGAGAGCACCTGTACTTTAGCATTGGTTAGCAGTGGTAAAATGCCCACAGTTCTTAGCCAGCAAAAATGAAGTCAGCAAAACAGGAGGTCTGAAGGCCATAAAGTCAAGGGAGTCATGTCAAGGATACCAGATCCAACACTCATCTTTCTCGAAAATGCTCCTGAAATGGTTGGATGTCAAAATATTGAGAATAAAAATGTCAACTGGTCTAAATATTATTGCACAAATATGTGCTATCACTATGTCATGAAGGGAAGTATATAGGTAAATGCAGATTTATTATTATTAATTTGGTGTCTGTGTCCCTTGAATATCTATCTATTTACCTATCTATCTATCTATCTATCTATCTATCTATCTATCTATCTATCTTCCTTCTATCTATCTATCTGTTGGTTGATCTATCTATCTATCTATCTATCTATCTATCTATCTATCTATCTATCTATCTATCTATCTATCAACAGCAATACGACGCGGAAGAAAAAGCCCTGCCAGTGGACCGGAGCTCCCACTGCGTGCGTCACAGCGAATACCTCTCCAATAGACGTCCGGTAATCTTCGCCCGAACAAAAAATGTAGGAGCCACACCACTGGAGTATAATCCAACGGTCTTTATTGTAAGAACGGAAAAAGTAAACACAACGCGTTTCAAACAAACTTGGTCTTGGACTTTCCAATACCAGTTACTCATTTTCAAAGAGACTTGCAACAAAAATAAATGAAATACTCACATTTTATCAATACCCTTAATTAATTTCTCTAAAAAATACAAAAATATTTTCATATATTAATCATAATAAACCAATCACGTGAATATAATGAGAACAACTTGTTTTTTTTGTTGCTATTTTGATTTAGCATGTACTCTTGTCAAGGACTACAATTGTCATAGAAGAAATACTTACGATGCTCACACCATTTCATTTCATTATCTCTCAAAACTACTCTTGCAAAACTAATACCACTTTTTACAATACATTTACACTATGTATTACAATTGTGAGAAACTACATTTCTTTTTCTCACACAATTATGCTATAGTAGCAATTAATCAAACTCTTTCGCCATTCTCAGCCGCCAGGTTATTCATTCAAAATATTCACAAATAAAAAGTATCTGAGCAATCTCAGTTATGAACATTTCCCTAAATAAAAATGAAGGAAAAAAAAAGAAAGAGAAATTGCGGCTATAGCAACCAATTACTTATCTATATAGCCCTTGACTGGATGAGTAAAATCAATCCTTACTGTCTTATTTCAAAGGATTGGTTGGACTCTTAATTGTTCTTCTATACAAAATTACTCATATCTGTAGGCAAATCACTTCTCATTGCTGCACTAATTCCTATGTAAATTGTAGAAAAGAATGAAGAGAGATGGAGACACATAAAATTACTAGTACTGAATTATTATCACATGTTATCTCTCTAAATGAATTGCCAGTCCTTCATCTACGTTCATTCGATTCGGACATACACTGCCTGCTTCCAAAATAAAACAGAATTCTAACTGGTATAGCGTCACAAGTCTGTTTCCACCCCTCACATTTTTCAGGGCAGAATCCAAAGCAAAAAATCTAGCTTGCTTCCAATCACCAGCATGTGCCCCATTAAAATGCTTTGCTTTACTGTAGATACTGTCATTATTGGTAATGGTGCGCAAATGTTCCAAAATAAATTTTTTAACGGGAAACAAGATTGACCCAATATACCATTTGGCACATGGACATTCAATTACATATATTACAAGATCAGTCATACATTTTATAAACTTCTTATTCCCATTTTCTTTTTGTATCCCCCAACACCACATTGGATACATTCTTACTGAATTTATAAGCCTTGCAGTGTCTGCATATCTTGAAGCCTTTTATTGTGGAAAACCATGTCTCATTTTTTTAATCAAGAAAGCTGTGTACCAGTAGACCTATCAAAGAAACATTTCTCCATTTCTCCATTACATATTACACCATATTTTATATATATATTTATGAGTTTCCATCCTTGTCCGTAAAGCTACCAGTGAAAATCAGTGTGCGTTACGGAAGGCGGAGCCACATGCACAGTGCACATGCACAGTGTTACCAGATACTACCTTACCCAACTTTGTTGACTTTAAGCCTAAAGTACATATAGCCCGATACTATGGGTTGAAAAAATACTTTGACTAGAGGCACAGTGACAGGGCTGCCATGTCCATCAGTGAGAGTGTGATCTTTGGGGATATGTGCACGTGACTGGGATATATGGGTATGGGCGAATGAGAGTCTGTGTCGTATGTACTTGTGGCACAGGACATACCTTTCACTATATGTGGCACTGCAACATGTAAAACACAAACATTAAGCATTTTTTAAATGGGAAGAATTTTAAAATTTAAAGTGCAGAAAAATGTTCTGGAAAAGTTTTCATAATATAGAAAATTTTTCTGCACTTTAGATTTTTCCTACAAAAAATGGCTTTATTTTTCAGTTAGAAATATGACATTGTGTCTACCAGTCACTTTGAGATGAGAGAAAATCAAACTGAAGAGTTAACTTTATGTTTATATGGATTCCATAAAACTCATCATTGAAATGTTTTCCCATTCAGAGTGCACCATTTACAATCAGCAGGCATCTTGCACCAAGTGGCCTAGAGACAACATGCTTTGTTAAATATTGAGACACAGTTGGCTTAATTGAAAGTTGAGGCAAACATTGAATCTATGATTCATAGAAATATTTGTGTTCACTTTATAATTCTCCCATTTAAAAAAAAATATGATTGTATTTCCCAGATATAAATATGGGATAGTGTCTACTGGCAACTGAGAGGAAGAGGCATACTTTGAAAAGGGAGGAAATTAAAATTAGAAGTTCACTTAATAATTAAGTTAGCTCATAATTTTTATTTTCTCCCAATCAAAAGCATTCAGAAACATAATTTTGTTCTCACCCTCCTATACTGAGTTGACATAGACTTTTATTTAAGATTTAAATACCTCAGGTCTTCAGTTCTTCACCTCTGAGCCTTCGGTCATAATTCTGACTCCAGCACTGCTCATTATCAGGCCCTGCTAAGTAACAATAACTTGTGCCCTAATGTTCATGCTCCCGCCATGCAGTTTTCTCATCAATAATTTAATGCAAATAGTTCTGTAATATTATCAATTATGTCATCGAAAACGTCATAAGTGATGTAGGATAGTGAGGATACGAGTTACATTTACCTTGGGCAGGTGTTATAGTTAATTGAGATAACTATAACTGGTGAATTTCTGTTGTTTTTAGTGTATATATGTTGTAACTTAACATTTCGCCTAGTTATGAAGTTATTTAACCTTTTGATTTCTCAGTGAATTTTAAAGTTTTTTTTTAACATAAAGAAATATCTTGTTACCATTCGTAAAGCCAACTACTCACTGTGTTTGGGGGGGGTCTGGTTGCAGGGCCTGGCCACATGCCAGGCCCTGCTTCCAAAGTTCCACAAGCAGACAGTCCCACACTATGCACGACCATTGGCCTTCAGTTGTGCGCAGTGGAAAGGTGGCCCCCTCTCCAAGCCTTAATAGGCCCATGGACCCGATCCCTGGAGCTGAATTCTAAGGGGGGTGGCATGCAGCCCCCTCTCCAAGCTTTATCATGGCCCTGAGTCCCTATCCTCCATGATCAAAGCCAACATAAAAGTGAAGTGTGCTGCAGGGCCACCCTCCCCGAGCCTTATTGTGCTCCAGCGACCCCATCCCCCAGGGCTGTAATTTATTAAAAGGGGGAGAGGGGCTATTCAGCCCACCTCCCTGAGTCTTCACAGGCCCAGGGGACCCCATTCCCCAAGGTTGTACCTTATTTTAAAGGGAGGAGGGGCGTGCACTAGGGAACATATTATTGCCCTCGTCTGCCTGAGCATTTTTAAATCTCCTGCCAAACAGGATAAAACATGTAAGTCTTCTCCCAGACGGCAGGAGATTTAAAAATGAGCCCGCCGACAGGGAGCAGACGTCTATTCTGTCTCCCTGCCCACACTCCTGCTCATTGATAATACCACTGCAACATTTGCAATGAAGTAATTGATAAGAAAACCGTGCTCCACTCTACCCCACTCCACACTATGCTATTCCATTCTATGCCACTCCACTCTACGCCACTCCACTGTATGCCACTCCACTGTTTGCTATTACACTGTAGCCACTCCACTGTACACCACAGCACTGTATGCCACTCCATTGTACACCACTTCACTCTACCCAACTCCACTCCACGCCACTTCACCATGCTTCGCTCAACAACACTATACTCCACTCTACTACCTCCATTCTACCACACTATAATCCATTGTATAGCATTACACTGTAAAAAATGTACTCTTCTCAGGTCCACTGTACAACACTCTACTTTAGTATATAGCACTTTATGACACTACTCCACACCATGACACTCTTCGCAACTCCCTCTCTCAGTTAATATTGTCTATCCTATCAGGCACTACTCCACTGCACTCCACTACAGAACTCTACCGCACTCCGCTGTATGCTATTCAATGCCACTTAACTGTAAAAGAGTCTATCATCCTCCACTGTACCATACTGTACCACACTCTACTGTACTCCACGCCACTTCACTGTGTAACACTAGAATCCACTCTGCGACTCTGTACTCTACAACATGTTCTGCCACTCTACAACAGCAGTCAAGTCCATGGTACCGCCTCACTCAACTGTACAACAAGTTACTCCATTGTATACTACACCACTCCATTGGCACTGTACTCTAGAATACGCTACTCCATTCTATGCCTCACCACTCCACTGGATTACACTTCTCTCTACTCCACTGTATGACACTTTCTACAAATTCATGGCACTGCACAACACTCCACTCTACACCTTCCCACTGTACCACACCGTACTCCACTCTATGCCGCTCCACTCTATAAGACTCCACTATACAATATTGAAAACACATATCATTGTCCCTGTATATTTGATGAAAACACATTTGGAATTTGGTTGAGTGTGCCTGTGCAATACCAGTGAGCTGACCAAAGAGGCTTGAAAGGGATGAAATTCGAACATAAATTCAAAACTGTACCCAACAGGGCCCCAAAATACCTTTGGCCTAGGGCCTCAAAAATCCTTAAGGTGCCCCTGCAACCCTTCTGTACCAAACCTCAATTGATACCACTCCACTCAACGACAGTAACATTGAAATTCAATATAAAAAATAGGTTAAACCTTTGCTATAGCTAGAGAAACTTTATTTATTCTTTCTATACAAAACAAACTTCCCTCAAATGTATTATGTACACACTACCTGAAAATTAATATAACTTTATATATTCTTTATCTACACACAAAAGTTAAAGTACACAAAAATTAAAATTTCTGAATGTATACCTTTGATTTATAATAGCGTATTCAACTTGGTAGCCAATCTGATATTAAATAGAATAGTACATCTATAGTATATCCTTACCTTCACAATATTGTGCCAGTAAGTATCTAGACTAAGCTATTGTGTCAGGTTGATATTGAACTGGATAGACCTTTCTCAAGATTACGCAGGGTGGAGAAAGACTTACTCACTGGCAACTAGGAGACATCTTAAAGTGAAGTGGACTGATGAAGGGGCCAACTAAAGAATTATGGGAAACAAATGCATGTGCATGAGCAGTTTTAAGTGAAATTCTGTTGTAAAAACAATTATGCTGAAAACGTCAGTGTTTTTACACAGTTCTGCAAATGTTGCCTTTTCTGTCTTGTAAGGCAAGACCTATTTGCTTTCTTATAAGGAAATAGATATGTTCTTTCTTGAAAGAGAAGCAGAGACATTTTCTTTCTTGTAAAGCAAGAGATAATTTTTAAAATGTGATTTCCGTTCAACTCCCCTTTTTTGCCTTCATCTGCTTCCCCTAGTTATATGTGTGTCCCATCCTCTCATCCTCTTTTTAGTGACTTCAGAGCCTACCCACTCTGGAATTTCTAGCACTTTTGATGTTATTACATTCAGCTACGGAAAACCTCCCAAGTGCTGTAAATGCCCCTGCAGCACATTTTGAATAATAGTGCCAAACTTTGCTGATCTTTGTACCAAAACTATATTAAATCATAGCGAAATGTTATATTCGAAGTGTGCACATTATTTAAGTCCTTCTGAGGAGAAAACTCTCTTCAGTATTTCCCAGAGCTGGCTAGATTGAAGTTATATTCATGAGTAGCTTCTCCGTCCTGTTTGTTTCTTTGCATTCTAGGACCTGCAGTCACATGTTTATAACAGGATCAACACAACTAGAGATCCCAATCTGGACCTGATAGCTACTCATGCATTAAACTGGCCCACCTCAGGAGCCCCTGTGTACACCAGGACGCAACTTTACATCGCAGTCTGATCAATTCGCCCGGATACAGATGAAAGAAGCATGAGGGGAAACTGAATGTTCTGGGCTGCATCCTTAGAATTCTTTGGACCCTCTCGGGTGAGTCTTGAGGTGTAGTCAGTAGAGGGGGCAACGCTCGGCTAATACCAATAATGTGGCAGTTTGGCCCATTCATGCAGCATGAAACAGAGTAACACTTCAATAGCAGAAAGACGTGAGGCGAATTCTCAAACACTTCTATGTCTGGATTAATCAACATAGCTTTGTGAGGGTCATGAGGGTAGGCAAGTAGGTATGGACAGCAGCCCCCCCAACAGGGCTTCCATGGAACAACCAAGCTGTCAGTCTCAGGTCGCTCACTCATTCCTCCTTCACCTGCAGTAGCCTTAACGAAAGACAGAGAGGACTCAGTTCTCATCTTTCACACTAAGCCAGTTAATACAATGTACTGGACACAATATTTTGGCCATTGGTTTTTCTTTTGCTAGATCAGTGCATTCAGAGAGTTGTGGTATTCAATTGCTTGATCGAGGTGAAGCTTGTTTGCTTCACGGTTAAGTCTGTGCTCAGGGTGGGACTGCAGGTGTGCCTGTATGTATACTGTGCGGGTTTGCATCGGCCTCTCTGTGTTTGTGGACAAGGGTGCCTGGCCAGCATCATCTATTGCCAGTGATATGTCTCCCTTATTTAACATGGTTTGCCACTCAATGTATGTCTCCTTCTCTCTCCTGTTCCTTCCTCACCTTCCCAGCAGCTTGTTTTGTTCTCCTGTTTTCATGGTATTCAGATGCCTAAAGCTGCTGAAGATTGCCACTCTGTTTTAAGAAAGCTCATTCCCACTCTCTTCTTCCCTCCTTTTGACTCTCCTGTCACACCTAGACTACTAGATAACTACTGAGGTGGTCTTGGACCAACAAAACGTATTGTACACACAGCCAACATAACATAACTATTGCTCTTTGTATGTTGGGTAACATAGCAGAATATGGGCCTGATTTAGATGTTGAAGGGAAAGGTAAAGGCATTCTGCAGCACACAAAGAAAGAGCATATCGCCATTGAAGTCTGTTTTTGTGCAGGATGGTGCCTGCACAAAAATAATCTCCCCCCAACACATCCATCCTTGCACCACAGTCAGCTAGGCAGCTAATTTAGCGCTGGTGCAGGGGAAAATGCAAGGATGCACCATATAGTTTTGTAAATACATCACATCCCTGTGTTTCAGAACTGACTCAGGGTGGAGCTGCCAATTTTGGAGCAGTGCTGTGCTAGTTCTTTGGAAATATGCCCCTATGTGCTTTCATGTCTGTAACTTAGTGTGCACGTTTGCCTGCTGGTCTGTGTATGGATGTCTGTAAATGTGCTCATGCACAGAAAGAAGCAGGAAGGTGTAAGAAATATAGGGCCATATTTAGCAGCCCCTAGTACCACTGGAGTGTCACGTTTTGTGACATTACAGTGGCGCTAACCACTGTGCCATATTTACAAGGAGGTGTAACTCCACTTTTTATGGCGTTACGCCTCCTTGTAAATATGAGCCCCTCCGATGCAGTTTTCTGCATCAGAGGGGCGCGCAATGGGTGTTGCAGTGGGCATTCCACCGCAACACCCATTGCTTTTGACGCTGCCTCAGATTTACGAGTTGTTGTGAACCTGAGGCAGCGCCAAAATCTAATGCCACTCCAGGGGTGGCGTTAGCATGGCAAAACGAGGAGGAATGCTTGTATTCCTCATCCTTTTATGCTTTTTCTCTGTGTGCTGCATTCTGCAGCACACAGAGAAGAAGCAAAATGTCATGGATGATTGTTTATGTGCAGGAAGGTGTGCTTTCCTGCACATAAACCATCATGCCGAAAATACTCCTTGGTACTTCTATGTGTGCTACATTTTGCAACACACTTCTAAGTGCCAAATCGCCATAATAGATTGTTTATGTGCAGGAAGGGACACCTTCCTGCACATAAACAATCTATCCCCTCAAAGCAGACGCCCTTGCTCTATGGTGCAAGGATGCCTGCGTTGCTACAGGCAGCTTAATTTAGCACAGGGGGAAACTCAGGGCTGCACCGTATTCCTGTAAATTCAGTGCATCCCTACATTTCAAAAGTGGCGCAGCGCGGTGCTGCTATTTTTGGCGCAGCACCGCACTGCACCACTTTAACTTAAATCAGGGCCATAGAGTCGTGTTTTTGTACTTGTTCAGTACAAGACTGCTTTGTTTAATGTGCACGGGTCTTAAAGTGTGTATTCATAGAGTAGCCTAATTGGAAAGCATTTTGGGTGCGGTTAGGGAGATTTGAAGGGGTGCTCAAATCATGTGGTGAGCTTAGGGATATTCTTTAACTTAAATTTCAAAAGTGAGAGCGATTTGTTTATTTCTATACTTATCATCTTTCTAAGACTATTGAAAATGAAATCACAGTGTTTGTATTTGGGTGTTAGGGAGTGAGTTATTTTTTGCCCTTAGGGCCTGATTGAAAGTGGCCCATGTCAGAAGCCCGAATTATCACACCCAATAAAATACAACACTGAGGTGTTTAGGATTTACAGATGCAATAATTATGTCCTGTTTTCCCTTTCTGGGGATGACTGAATTTTGGTGCACATCTATCTACATTCACATTCTCCAGGAAACACCAGGCATGTCCCCCTGTTAAGTTCTGGCAGGTTTGATCTGTTCAAATGTAAGCAAGGGTGTAAATGTTATTGCACATTGTGACCTTCCTTGGTTGTGCCAGCGTGGGGTTTCATCAATGATTAACCAGCTGCAGTGTAGCTGAATATCTGTGATTAGTGCTGAAAACTAGCAGGATCCTGCCATATTCCAGTTTGTGCACCTATTTCTGGTCCAGATATGGGATCCAGCCGACCCCTGTAATTGTGCTGAATTTGTCCTGGTGTCATTTTCTGACAAGTGGAAATAATTCAGCAGCACACACAGGTTGCCTAAATTTTGTTCCGAGCAGCAACCTGCAGCCAGCAAAGGGGCTTTCTTATTTTAACATCCAGCTGGGCCAAAACCAAGGCCTTATTTAAATACTATCAGTCCTTCTATTGTATGTACAATCCTGGCTGGGAGCCACCTAATCCTGGCTGGGAGCCACCTGCAACTTAACATCTAGACAACAATGCAATGAAAGCAAAAAATGGCGCTCAGCTTTTTGTCATTTCAGAAGTACCTAAGAGAAACTATATGAGTAATTACACAAATATTGATGTAAATGGCACCTCCTACCTTTTGTTTATTTAATTATTTTAGACCGCTACTCACTCCTGTGTAGGGTGTCAGTGCTTTACATCCCACAGAGAGGCACAATAAATCACATACATGTGTAAATCAATATACAGGAAATGTTACATAAGACAATGAAGGCTTTAAGGTGTAGGAATTATGTACCATCCATAATTGTAGACCTCATATTTTAAGAGTGAAGGACTGCAAGAAACTCAAAGGCAGGATATAAAACATTACACAGTGATTGTGATTGTCTGTGCTAAGAAGACTTTATTACCTCTCATAGGAACCCTTCTTTGCAGTCTTAGAATAACAACAGATTGAGAAACTACAGTAAGGATCTCTGTCCATGACTTATTGTTTGCAACTCCTTGACGATGGTTAATAGATCATTGCCCTGTATTCGAAGGAATGCAGCTTATGAACTGGAAGTAACAAAATTATCTCAGTGACAAAAGCAGTAGCCAACTTACCTTATCTAAATAAACTACAAATCTGTGATCTGCATGGTACACTGTGTGCTTTGCAACAGGCAAATTAAACCTCTGTGCTATTTTATGAGTCAAAACTGTGACTAGACAATACACAGAACTTTCCCAAAACTGTGTTAAAACTAGGCTTATAGTACATCCTATCCCTTCAAAATTGACCGGCACACAATGATCTCTGCAGCAGGTGTCTTAGCCCTGTAAGAGTTTTTAAAATTCAGCCTTTGTGTGGCCAATTAAGCAACTTAGAACATATTTAGTGTCACTTATTTACTTGTTGCCAATTTCTTTACCACAGATTTGCTTTAAATAAATGTTACTCTCTGCTTCTCATGCTGTGCCCCTCATGACTCCACCCCCTTTCTACTGCCACACCTTGACTGCATTTTATGGGTTCCCAGAGTAAAGTTTTTCCAATCCAAGCACTGTCTGTGATGCACCTGTAAAGCCAGTCCTAGTATGATTGAGTTATCAGGAAGCCCAGAGCACGCTTTCTTTCCCACCAAAAGCAGTCATACAGATAGGCGAGATCTGGAAGCCTTTTTCACAGCTCAAGCAATTTCTCTTGAGGTCAGCCTGAAACACTAGACTACACAGACTCATGTAGCCAAAACTGTACACTTCACTTGTGCGCTTTATTAAATGATCCTACTCACTCCCTTGCTCACTCATTTCACATGTTCACTAACTTGCCCATGCGTACGCATGCTCATTCTATGCACTCACTCAGTTCACATGCACACACTCACTTATTTACTCATTTCACTGGCTTGCTAACTCACTCATGCATTCACTCACTTAGTTGATGCAATTACTCAGTTCAAATGCAAAACTTTTACTCATGAAGTCACTCTTTCAAACACTCACTCTTGTGTTCACTCTCTAATGCAAGAGTTTAAACTGACGAGGTTATGAACTTTTCTCTTTAATCAGACCAAAGGGTGCATGTTTCTTACGGTGATGTTCATATTCTATAACTGACATGCATACAGCTCAGCTTTTATTATTTTGGGGACATTGCTGATTTTAAAGACAAAAGCTTAGCTATTTTACATATACTCGTTTATTGCTTTCTTAATATACCTTTCAACCCAATTTGTTTCCATTGAGATCAGTCTTTTGTATGAGAGTTTGCTGATGGACTCCATCAGCACTTACTTCAGGTAACTGCAATCGTTTGTTGCCTCCTGCTATGTTCCGGTTCTGGTCTGCTGCTGCATTAATTGAGGCTGTAGCATCAGACAGCAGATTAGTCCTTCTTTTAGCTCCACAAGAGATTCTAGACAGAAAAAGAACAGACAATACAGTAATTCTTCACAAAGGTGCGGCTTGCAGGAGGGAAAACGGCTGGCACGGCGTGTGGTGGGAGAGGGATTGGGGGAGAACCCCCCAAAAAATTTTATAATAAAAAAATGAAAACTTAACATTTTTCTGCACCGTGCCGCCGAGGCACCTCTCCATCCGCTCTGTCTTGCACTGCAGGCACAGGCTCCCAGCCTGCCCTGCTGCCAATCCTGATGCTGCTCAGAACAGCGTTAGGATTGGCTGGGAGCGCCTAGGCAGACTGGGAGTCTGTGCCTGCTCTCTCCAGCCCGGCAACACAGTGCCGGGCTGGAGCGAGCACAGTATGCATTCGTGTTTGGCCGGCCTGAGACGGCCAGCCAAAAATATATGCGCACTGAGGGGGAGTGCTGTGCACTCCCCATCTGTCCCTGTTACGCCCTTGGCCAAGCCCCTTTTATAGTAAAAACATAATAAACAGAGTTTATTATGTTTTTACTATAAAAGTTTTGTAGTTGCTGCTGGTGGAGGAAGGGGACGCTCCTCCGCCATAGCGGATAAGCCACCTCTGCCTTCACCATTCATTACAATGGCAGACCATGTTCTATTTCCACAAGCAATGGAAATAGAAGGATTACTGATCTACTCATAGACCCTGTGACCAGCTGACAGAGATAGTTGTGGGCTCAGGATGGTTATGGTGCTGTATCTCCTACCTTGGTTTGTGATTAACAGAAAGTGAGAAAGGTAGTGCCTATCACTTGGCTCACAGACTCCCTTGCTTCCTCAGAAACATTTTTGGGGACCAACACCTATATTTTATTTTTACAAATGTAGCACTGAATGAGATGGGACTAGTCAGCCCTGCCACGTGCCACACATCTCAGGTTAGACTCGCGCATTTAATTGCAGATTTCCGCATCACTTTAAATTAGCAGCTTCTCTCTGGCTTCACAATGCCCCAGGCACCCTCAGCATGGCAGTGTATCAGCCAGGGAGATGTCTTCTGTTTGACATCGTGCTCCCAGTTATGTGACTACGGACTACAGCCACTCTCCCTGGCCGCTACTGCTGTAATTCAGTCACTAGTTGTGCGTTCAACGCTTTTTTTATTGCCTCTTTCAAAAAATACATATTTTGCTGACTGCATTTTAATGTTGCCAAGAGTTCGAAAATGCCCTTTTTTGTTTCCGTCACAACATCAACTTTGAGAGTTCTTTTAGGTAAAGAGAATGTTACACCGCTGAAGCATTTGTTTCAACACGTATACGGATCTGAACACCCAGCCATGCGAGCGCAACTATTCTTGTGCAGCTCAATTTATAGTGAATAACAATAACATTTCTAAATGCCAACTTAAACAGTGGTAAACCTAGAAGAGTGTTAAAAATAAGAGCAGTCTTCTTTTTTTAAACAAGGTGCTGCAGTCCCCCCTACATTTTCTGACTAAAGTTCAGGAATAATGTTGCTGTCATCGGTGCAACTTTCCTTCTCTTGTGATTCTGTTGCTTCAAAACTTCAAATTCTTGAATGCAACTATGCTGTTGACTAAAAGAGCAAATTATGGCTGAAGGTATTACTCATTTCATTCTGACATTAATCTCATTACATGGGCATAACTACATCTGGTAAAGTATCACTCAAAGTGCCGCACATAAACACATGCAAAACATGGAAATGTCACCAATAAGCAGTCGGAAAACTTGGCAGCTATGACTTACCATATGTTTATGGCTCACAATAATGCTCCTTTCAACTTCCTAACATTGAGGGGGGAGGGGTGAGGCGCATATGTGAGTTGGCCTAAAATACTTGTCTGCCACCAAACAAAAATAAACTACTTCAATGGCCCTGAAAGCCACAACCAAAGGTCCTAAGATTGTACAAATATCAGTAAATGGAGTTGTGCATGCTGCAAACTAAACCGACTGTCAATGACAGAAGTAAGAAAAGCAGTGACTTTGACTGAACTCAATGAATACGCTTACTTTCACATAGAAAAGTCCAAAATTCAGCCAGCCTGGATTAGAACCTGTGCACCTGCAGTTCTCTACAGGAGGAACCCTGATTCAACAGTCATCATATAGACTTTGTGTATTTTGTCCTTACTACTTGTCTCATGCTAGTCTCTTGCAATGTGATAGCAGGATTCTTTGATGTGAGCATAGAGCACATTTCAGCTTTATCAGATCCCATCTCCTGATAATGCTGTTGTAAAATCCTTTTCAATGGCCTTGTTTACCTGAATGCTGTTATTTTACATCAGCTCACATAAACACTGAATATAAGCTGCTCTTTTAGTTTTTCCAAACCAGTCTCTCTTTCTTTATTCTCCTTCCTTCCTTCTTTCTTGCTGTCATTTGTTCCTTTCATCTTTCCGGCCTTTTTTCTTGATTTGGTTCTTTCTTTCTTGTCTTATCTCTCAAAGGCAAGAGGCTGGCAGCCAATGCAAGACCAGTTGCACTTTTTTAGATCTGTGCTAGCCAAGACATTTTAATTTTATGATAATTATGCGTGTAACATACTTACACACAGATAGAGTTCAATCATGAGTTTGTGATAATGTCATATCTATTTTTCTTCCACTCACTCCAGCATGCATTAGAGGGCAATGTGTCAGCCCTCTTTAGCCACTGGCTGACTTCACTATGACTTATGGCATGCTGCTCTTTCAAATGGAGCACATCCATACACAAAGTAGCTCCCTTCAGTGCCAGTGAGTTCAATGGTTGCCTTTAGCCAACGTTTCTCTAAATTGATGAGGTCCTGGCAGCTTCTAGAACATTAAGGATTGACAAAACCCATGAAAAAACAAAACAATAATTGCCACATTGCTGGTGGTCAAGGCCGGAACTATTGACTTTGCCAATGCTTGTTTTACATTTGCACCATTTCATTATTTTGTCCTGCTTCAGTTTACTGTCAGCCATAAGGGCCCTCATTCCACGGACTTTTTAATTTTGTTGTAGTCTGCAGCAAGATTTACAGGTCTCATCGGAATTACCAGAGCCACTGTAACTCTGCAGATCTTGTGTCTTGTGTCCAAAGACTCCACTGGCTAGAAGCAGGTGGAGTCTCAGAGTGAAAATACTGGGAGGAAATAAGGAATAATATCAGTAATCCAGACTGGAATTAAGGATTCTCCTGGTAAAGTGTCATTTCTTAGGGGACTCTCCGGTCCCACTTGTTATGAACTGGTAACCCCAGCCCTCCCGGAGTTAACAGAGCCTGCACCTTCTGTCAATACCAGTGCACTTGCAATGTGATGGAAAACAGAATGCCAAAATGCCAATTTCTGCTTGACATTCCCCAATAAATCAGGTGGCAAAGACAGGCGAAATAGGAAATCGCATTGCAGGATTTGACTGCTCAATTTAGAAAAAAAAAATTAACAGTAAAAGTACGTGAATTAACTTGTAACGTAAATATTGAAAATGAGATCTTCTTGCATGGCCATCAGTGTTCTCTTTTAAGGTCCTTGGTTAGAAACAGTTACACCCCCACTTTGTGGTGATGTGGTAAATCAACAGTTTTATTTAGTCTTGTTTGTTGACTCTAAGACTTCCACGTGTGTTCTCTCCAAATGCCATTGAGAACTTTCCATCAACTTACTATTTAGTCATATACTGTTTGAAAAATTGTCTTAAAGACTTTGTAAGCACAGATGGCATGCCAGTAGTTGGATGGATGACAGAAGAGCCTACTTTGTGCTGGTGGTTGCCAGTGGTAGGCACCAGCACTCATTATTGGATACCAGAATTAATTTGTCAACATTATAATTTGACCCAGACCAACATAGTGAAGAACAGGGAAGTGAGGGAAAGGGAGAAAGGGGCCAATATGAAAACATTGTCAAAGGGAGATAGAAGGAGTAAGAGGTGAAACACATGCCTGTTAAGGTCTATACTCCACCAGTGGACCCTATGTCATACTGCATTACCACAGCCCCTTAGGTCCTGTAGAAGAATAAAATATGTTTATATTTCATAATGATGGTACATGGTCAGTCACCCACCATGTTTCAATCTTGTGTGTTTCTTTAGCAATCCATTGTTTGTGAATGCATAGCTGTGCAGTAACAATAGCTGTAAGACACAAATAAGCCTAGAAATCAAAATATTTTTAAACATACCAAAAGTAATGTTAGAAGCAGAAATCAAAATGTCCCTGTGCAAAAGCTTGCACAGATTTGTGACATGGGGGAACCAAACGACTAGGCCTAGGCAAAAATGTAATTATGCTGGAATAATTCACGTAATTTTGGTGATTTTGCATTACACTTGTTGCTCAAAATTCCCAAGATGGAGCCATTACGGCACTTCACGTGATTATGCATGATTCACAGTTAAAAATGACCACTAATGCATGGAAGACACAGAACATGAGTGTCTGTTGTCCGCAGTGCTTTTGTTTAATGGATTCTTTTGTGCTAAACTCTAAGGCAAATAACAGATTTGCATGACATGAATGTACGCTTAATTTCACATAATTCCGCAAGAATTTCCCATAATTACTCAAAAGGAAAGTACACGAATTTTGCACTCTCCTACAAAAAACATATAACATGATAGTTTATAAACACAGTTACATGATCCACATCACATCTTGAGAGTTTGGAATATTCCCTAATCTTGAATTTATACATTTTAGAGGGCATATATTATAAAATGCTAATTGCTATGAATTGTTACAAATTAAGGCCCTCATTCTGACCTTGGCGGGCGGCAGAGGCCGCCCGCCAAAGTCCCGCCGTCAGCTTACCGTTCCGCGGTCGGAATCCCCATTGGAGCACCGCCGGCCTGTCGGCGGTGCTCCCGCGGTCCTCCGCCCTGGCGGTCTTTGACCGCCAGGGTCAGAATGACCGCCTAAGTCTGCTGTGATAAAAGTGTCCTGTGCCAAACTAAAAGCTTGCCCAAGATCCTCAGATAAAATTTTATATCCTAACTTATTAGACCATTTACCAATCAGCATATCAATCCCATCACCTACTGTGGCCATAAAATCAGGTATAAATCACAAATAGTAATATGATCTATTTCTCTTTGAATCTTATACAACAGTATTGTTCTCTCAGTCTTAATCAGACATGGATCCATCTTGCAAACAAAACATGAATTTTCAAACGTTTGTAAACCTCAACTTGGACATGACAAATTCTGAAGATCATCAAATGAAAGAAAGTGCCTATCTCTAAAGAGGTGGCCCAACCTCCTTAAGCCCTTTTCTGTCCATGATCTGAAAACATAGTCGCAAGATGTGTCCAGAAATAAAGATGACCCAAACATGAACTGTAATATGAAATTCTCTATATCTTAAATGTCTTGTCATTTGCATAAAAAATTTAGCACCGGCTTGCGCCATTCTACAGCGCCAGCTGGAAGCCATATTTAAGGAAAGGCGCAAGCCGGCGCTAAGCTTGGGCTAGCGTCCAAAAAAAAGATGCTAGCCTGGTGGGGGTGGCGGTACGGGAAAAAGAGGTTGGGCGACAGAAAATGACAGTAGGCTGGTTAAGGGCAAACATAATACCGGTAACCAGCCTTGCGGCATTTCCTGACGCACAACCACCCACAAAATAACTCCTGTCTTAGTGAAGACAGGAGTCATGCCCACCACCCCAAAGGCCAGCACAGGGGACCAGTGTCCCCTGGGCATGACCATTACTCCCAGCGCCAAGCAGGGGGCCCATGTAAGGGCCCCCAATGGCACATTCAAAAAGTACTTAAAAGTATCTACCTTACTCACCTGGGATGGGGTTCCCCTATCCTATGTTGTCCCTCTGGTGTGGGTGGGGTTGTTCCTGGGGTTTGGGGTGGGCACCTGTGGGCCTATTCCATGGTGTTTGGCCATGGAAATGGGTCCACAGGTACCTTAACGCCTGGTCAGACAGCAAGCTTAGTGTCAATATTTGGGTCTGCCTCCCACCGTGCATAATTTTTGCATGGAAGGGATAAATATGCTAAGGACTTAACGTCATTTTTTAGATGGGAACGCCTACTTTGCATCTCATTGGTGGGTTCACACATTCCAAAAATGACAATAACTACAATATTTTGATGCTAGACGGGTCTAGCGTCAAAATGTAAATATGAAGTTAAGTTTGTGATGTTTTAGCATAAAAAAATATGACGCTAAAATGGAGCAAACAAAGTATAAATATGCCCCTGAGTTCTTTCTTGCTTCAGCGCCTGACAAGGTGAGATGACAAGGCAGGTGAGCCAAAAGCTGTCTCTAAATGCGATTTGGAATCACCCAAACAAGTTTTAAGCTGCTCATCAAAGTCAAAACAGCTGAGTTTTCATACCTCAAAGGACCAAAAGGCACCACAATGTCATAATAATGGCAGGTTCTGTGCTGTACAAATGCTAATTAACAATACAATTTGTCATTTTCCCTTTCACTTTAACACTGAACGAACCTATGGGCTCGTTTAGTCTGAGTGTAAAAAACCTGGATGCGAATTAAATCTATGCCAGAGTTTTTGCACCCACTTTCGAGACAGAAACTGTAAAAGAGGAATATTGCTGCCAATTTTTTGTGCGTTTTACGAGTTAATACAGCATTTTCATTTATGTTTACCACTTGAAAATCCAGAAGGTTCACAATTAGCATTCTATCTGTAACTGACGAATCAGTAAAAGCTGGTGCAAATAACTATTGTACGTATAGCACTGTTCCAGGTGACCATTGTGCAGTTTACAATGAATCTTTCAGGGAGAGAAAGGCAGACAGCAGGAGCCTAATTTAAAGAGTTCCTGGGGGATGTTGGACACCCAGGGCCAGACACAGTGAAAGCTGGTGGTATAAATAACTACTCTCCTGCAGTCATGTTTTAGGTCTAATACTACAGACAGATTTAGCCGTGTGTGTCAAAAGACCTATTGTGTGCCGTACCAATACTTAAGGTAGGCCTTCTACCTTTTAATTGGATGACTTGTATCCTTCACTTCAGTGGTGGCTGCTGCAAATTTAAGAGTTGGAGGTGGTAGGGAGATGACGGGGGGAGAACAATGACAAAACAATGTAAAAAAAAAACACCTTTCCTACCGTTCCTGCCGCTGATGCCAAATCCTGCCGCCTCGCTCGTCACTCCTCCTGTTGTGGTGTCCCATTATTCACTGGGACGCAAGCACCGGCTCCCCAGCCTGGCGCTGCTTTCATGCTAAACCTAGAATGAAAGCAGCACCAGGATTGGTCTGAGCGTCTTGGACTGCCTCTCAGACATTGCTCTGGGGTCTGTGCAGTTTCTCCAGCTCTGCTGTTCAACACAGCCGAGCTGGAGAAACCTAAGTGCGCATGTGTGTTTTATCTGACCTGAGAGGGACGGCCCAACACAGATACGCACTTAGGTGCACTCTCTCCTCCTTTTTCTTCCCATGACCCAGCCCGTTCCATCCCTGCACCGCTGGCTGAGCCAGCAGATGAAAAATAAAACAATAGTGAGCAATTGTTTTATTTTACATCTCCTGGCTATGGGGTGATACTCCTCCGCCATAGCGGAGGAGCCGCACCTGCTTCCCTTCTTATATTCAGGAATGCATTCACGCACATATGCCATCATGCTGCAGCTACTTTTGCTTTACAACTTTTTTGCAGATGCAAATGTTTTCCTTTTTGCCAATCCTGAACAGCATCATCCACAAGCATGGCATGGCGAAAAGGTCAGCCAATGCCTTTCAAAGGCATGACCTTTTGGCTGCACCATTGCTTGTTTGATGGAGCGTCCATCTTCTTCAGCCAAACAAGTTGATAAATTGTAACTTTTTTCCATCAGCGACTCCCTCGCACCTAGATCTTATCCTTATTTCCTTACACCTTTCTTTCATATCATTCTATGCACTCAGGATCTTCTGCTGGTCATATGAAGAGATGGTTGAATTTGTAGGACCCCTATAACATTTATTTTTATGACCTATATTAAGATATAACAGAGAGTCCAAGAATCAAGGAAATAGAAATGTTTGCATCATTGCTGAAAGATCAGCCGCAGAAGAGAGGTCTCTACAACAACGCGGATCGAGTTCTACTCCTTTCGGCTCTGATGAAGCCCTAGGTAAAATTATATATTTTTTAACGCTGTCTTTCCTCCAGCAACAAGGTCCTTTTGAGGCCATATGTTGTAATCTTGGGACCTCTTTTGGTCATTTATGGTGATGCCATTATCCAACTGCCTTAAATGGTCATATTGTAGCACCGGTTTTCGCCACCCTCCTATACTGCATCACCTGTCCACCGTGTTGCGAATGCTTTTGTCTTAATAGCGAGTGTTTAACTTATCTCGTAAAACCTTGAAGGGTGAGCGAAGACCATTAGGGAAATAACTGCACTGAGGGGTTTGTGAGGGGGGACAGAACAGAGTGGATTAAAGAACTTGAGAATTTCATGACCACGCAGGCAAAGTGTTATATTGGAGGGTGCAGGACATAAATGCACCCTTTTAGAGCAAATGAGAATGCAAGGGGATGGGCTCCTCGAGGGACTGGTAAGGCAGAACTTGGTGCTATAACAGATACAACTTGCATATAAATAGGATTTTTTTTTCATTGTAACCACTCATTTCACAACTGGGTTTAATTACAATTTACTGTATAATATGTAATGTAAAGAATATAAATGTATCTCCTGTCGAGAGCCTAAAAACTCAGCTGCACCTAGGTTCGATACTCTTATTATAGCAGTAACAGGGTGCCTATCTTCGATTTCTAACAAGTAATTCACTTAAACTTCGGTAAAGATGTTCAGCTGCGCAAATTATGTATTCGTTTATTTTAAGTCCAAGTTCCTAATCAGTCACTGAAGGTTCAAATTTATAAACAATAAACCTAGTTCAGAAAATGGCAGTTCAGATAATCCAAACAAAAAGATGCTGTCTTCTAATTTTTTTCTACTTGTATTTATTTCTTATTACACAAGTCATGGTGATAGTACGGCAAGCGAATGACAATCGGAGGTAAACATTTATTAAAGTGTGTGGTGCAGCTTTTATGAAAAGTGTTTTTAGGTTTTGAACTTGTTACTGAAAAAAAGAAAAAAAACATCTCTTTAGGGCTACGACTTGAAAATCTATTTACAAGAAAAAGCATGGGACCCACTACCTTGCACAGATGCGGAGTAGACGGGGGTGGGTGGAGTTCTATTTTAGGACTGAGTGGCTAGGTCCGCTGAAAGTCCTACACATTCACATACAGAAAAAAATAAGTAGAGCGATTTGTTTACAGATACCAAGGTATCTCTAAACAAATTGATGCTTTTTAGTCTGAGCTGTCTGATCCAGGCTGCCTGCCCCGCCTCACTTTGAAGCATAGGGAAGCCAGGCACTAAATCAACTTTTTAAACTGTGAGGCACCATGCAGGGCTGACTGCTTTGAAGCCCTTCATTTCCATTGTGGTCTATGGCAGTATCCACTATAGGCCAGTGACACTTTTAGCGTCATGATTTTGGGCATTGGAGTCTTCATCTCTGTGCGAGGGCAGCCATCTGTCATTAACAGACATAGATTCCCACCCTTTCCACATTGATCAGAGAGTAAGAGTGAATGAAAGCAGTGTGATTTAGTCACCTTGACTTAGGTAACGGGTAAGTGTTATAATGCAAACTTGTGCTATTTTTATTGTACTGAGACGCCTTGTCACGCTGACCTCCCCCATTCGACACCAGAGGCCAGGTCTGCTGATCCCTGGCTCCTTTAGAAGTGGAGCTGCTGCATTTGTTCCACTTTAAACTGTTCCAAACGACGAGCACGGTTCTTGCTCCCTTGTGAAATGGCTCCAAATATCTGAGTCAAGCCTAAGGGGACAGATACGTGCTTACAGTAAAGGCAGTTATCTGCTGTATGGTGTTAAAGCTGGCCCTCTCTTCATGCCCTTAATATTAATGCTGCAAACATGGATTGATATATGAATAATGAATGTTAAAATGTGTGTAATGTGTGTCAGCCATTTAGTTCCTCTTATTTCATGTTTTACTTTATGTTGCATTCCCCAAGAGAGTTAGCTGTGTTTCTTTGCATTGTATTACTCTTGCATTGTGCATACTTTGACTTGTGGCAGGTGTTGTTTATAAGGGGCTTCAACTGAGAGTGCTGAGGCTGGAGGCAAAGCAAAGTGCCTGACAATGGGTTGGTCTTTGCATAGCACACAGAACAATGGTCATGTATTCCAGTTGCAAATGAAATTCAGTGCAAATGTGTGAGAGGGGGTGCATAGAGGTCAAAATATTTAGAAGACAAAAGCAAAATGAAATAAAGTGCTTATATGTGAATGAGTGGAGTGTATGTTTGGGTTGGCAAAATAAAGGAGATGCCAGGGAGGGCATTCAGGGGAGAGGGAAAAGAGGGAGCTGAAGAGGAAAGAGAGGAGGTTGGAAGTGTGCAGATGGATGAGCTGTGAAGAGAAAAAGGGCTTACATATCAAATTTAAAGCACACATAACTGCAGGCCATACTCCTTCCATAAGCCGCAATAATATTTAATTCACAGTCTCACAGTCTCACAATTTCAGAATTGAAACATTTCCAATGTTAATTATTTATAACTAATCATTGTTGTTACTCATGTATCTTAAACAGCTAACAACCATTGCCAAAACCAAGAGTACTGACAGGTTTTAGGTGTATATCAGTTGTTGTGTTATGTTTCTGGATGCAATAATATCTCAAAGAGTAACCAAAATACAGGCTGGGTGGCACACCATGGGAATAACAGAAATTTATTTAGCATGTTTTCTTGAGCCCCTGCTTTTTCATCTTGCTTAAAAATCTGTCTGCACATATTTCTGTATGATTGATTGCAGCCAGCCGCTGTGTGTGCTTCCTGATGCCTGGTTATAGCATTTTCTTCCACATTTGGTGCTGCATGCAGTGCAAGACACTGTGCAAGCACACTCCTTAAAGGGCCTGAAGTTGTCACACTGTACAATTTGCACATTAAAGTAACTGTTGAACGTATTAATGCAGTAAGATATGTGGCAGTTTTTAATGTGTTTAGTATTTCAAGACTAGGGGGGGTCATTACAACATTGGCGGTAAAAGGCACTTACCGCCGTGCAGAAGACCGCCAATACACTGCCGTGGCCTCGGAATTCCGCCACAGCTATTATGACCCACAGCACGGAATCCGCAGAAATGCAGACACCCACACAAGTCCGCCACACCAAAGGTCAGTGATAAACTGGCGAAAACAAAACCTCCACTGTCACGCCAACAGAAACACGCCCATGCTATCACGACCCACGAATCAACGCAGCGGTCTTTTAACCGCGGTATTCCATTGGCGGTACACACCGCCGCGCTCAAAATACACACACATCTCCAAAACACAGCCACATTGGACAATTCAAAATACACACACCTGATACACATACAAACAACACTCCCACACACCCAACACAATATAAAACACACACCCACATCACCCACAAACCCCTACGACCAAAAACTGAAGACGAAGGTGACAGACAGAAACTACAGCAATAGACAACCCCACCACACAGAGGCACACAACACCATCACCCATACAACATCCACGCTCAAATCACCCCACACCACCACACATCACCACACTCATCAACACATACACCACGCCACACATCACCTACACCACCCCATGTCACGCCAAAGACACCCCAGGTTTTACGAGGAGGAGCTCAGGGTCATGGTGGAGGAAATCCTACGGGTAGAGCCACAGCTATTTGGAGCACAGGTGCAGCACACCTCCATAGCAAGGAAGATGGAGCTATGGCGAAGAATCGTCGACAGGGTCAACGCTGTGGGACAGCATCCAAGAAATCGGGAGGACATCAGGAAGAAGTGGAACGACCTACGGGGGAAGGTGCGTTCAGTGGTCTCCAGGCACAACATAGCGATTCAGCGGACTGGCGGCGGACCCCCACCTCCTCCCCCACAACTAACAACATGGGAGGAGCAGGTCTTGACCATCATGCATCCAGAGGGCCTCGGAGGAGTTGGTGGAGGAATGGACACTGGTAAGTCAAATCTTAACTATCATATCCCCCACCCTACCTGCATGCTATCACACACCCCCACCCTCACCCTCTCCCCTATCACTCCAACTCCTCACTAATGTACTAATAACACAAACCACACATCCCAACACCAAGCCCTGCATGACACAACTAAGCATGGACACCCAGCACTAAAGCATGCTCACTGCACATACCCATAACAACCCCCCAAGCATCATCATACAAGCCCCCACACAGGAATGCTTGCACTGGGGTACACGCACACCCACCCATTGCACACCATGACACACACACATGCAATAATCATGCTCTTATACCCCTGCAGGACCACTACGTAACGTCACCACACAGGAGGGTCCAGACATCTCCACTCCACCCACAGAAGAGGCCCACAGTGACGACAGCAGCTCTGGCCAACTGGATCCAGATGACCAGCCCGGACCATCGTGGGCCTTGGGACAGTCGGTTCCCCTTGCACAGGCACAGCCCAACACTGACCTTCCACCCTCTGGTAATGCCAGCACAGCACCCACCCAGCGGGCCCATACCTCCGTACCCAGGACACGTCAATCAGCGGTGTGTCCACCACTACAGGGAACCCAGGATAACCCAGCACCCCAACAACAACAGGGACCTGGGGGCAGTGGTAGTGGGCACACGGTCCAGGGGACGGAGACCCAGGAACACAGGGGAACTGGGAGGGCTGCTGTGCGACAGGGGGCGGACAGGACTAGGGAACCCACCCTCCACGAGGCCCTCTCCTCCATCATGGGAGCATACCACCACTCCCAGGAGACGATGGCTACGGTCCTGGCCAAGTTTCAGGAGACCCAGCACCTGCAGGACGACGAGTATTTGGGGTTCAGGGAGGAGCTCAGAACCATCAGCTCCGCCCTGGGCACCATCGTAGGGGTGCTGAAGGACATACAAAAGACCATGAGGGACACTGTGGCACTCCAAGGGGCCCCTGACACTAGCATGGACGATGAACTGCCCACCACCTCCGCCGGCGCTAGAGGACAGGACGCCCCGCCACAGGAACACCACACCAGCACCCCACCCCCTTCAGACGGACAACCACCCCGCAAGCGGTCCCTGAGATCCAGGAACAGGACAGAGCAAGATGGCAAGACCCCGCCAGGAAATAAGACCACCCTGATTGTCCTCCCACTGTCTCACTTTATTGCCCTGTCCAGATTGGAACTGCCCCAGCTCCACTTCCTATGCTCATATGGGCAGTGCACCTGTCTGACTAATAGGCTGGACTCTGCCATGGACATTCCTCCACCATCACCCATCACCATTTTGCCACCCCTCCAATAATTAGCACTTCAATAAACACCCTTGAACCACAAAACAATCTGGAGTCAGTCTGTGATTTTGAAAATGTGTATTAGCAATGACAGTGACAAAATGCGTTTTCAAATGTAATGCCAACATACCTATGTCACACATCACAAGTCCATGAAGGATGCAAGCAGATGACACACGTTGGTAACCACACCTGTGAAACCGTAATGGAAATGTACAACTCAGTTACCAAATACTGCTTCTAATTGACAGACAGGATAGAGGTAGAAGTGTGAAAGTGAATGTAATAGTAAAAAAATTGTTCTCACCTGTGTGTCACTGGAAATATTGCTGTATGACTGACTCCCTGTTGTCTATGTCTTCTTCCTCAGCTTCCTCCTCATCACTGTCCACAGGCTCCACAGCTGCCACAACACCGTCATCTGGACCATCCTCCTGCAGAAAAGGCACCTGGCGTCGCAAAGCAAGATTGTGATGCATCGAGCAGGCGATGATGATCTGGCACACCTTCCTTGGTGAGTAGAATAGGGAACCACCTGTCATATGGAGGCACCTGAACCTGGCCTTCAGGAGGCCGAAGGTCCTTTCTATCACTCTCCTAGTCCGCCCATGGGCCTCATTGTAGCGTTCCTCTGCCCTGGTCCTGGGATTCCTCACTGGGGTCAATAGCCCTGACAGGTTGGGGTAGCCAGAGTCCCCTAATAGCCACACCCGGTGCCTCTGGAGTTGACCCATCACATACGGGATGCTGCTAGTCCGCAGGATGTAGGCATCATGCACTGAGCCAGGGAACATAGCATTTACCTGCGAGATGTACTGGTCTGCCAAACATACCATCTGTACATTCATCAAATGATAACTCTTCCGGTTCCTGTACACCCGTTCACTCCTGCGTGGGGGTACCAGAGCTACATGGGTGCCATCAATAGCACCTATGATGTTGGGGATATGTCCCAGGGCATAGAAGTCACCTTTCACTGTAGCCAAATCCTCCACCTGAGGGAAAATGATGTAGCTCCTTACGTGTTTCAGCAGGGCAGACAACACTCTTGACAACACGTTGGAAAACATAGGCTGGGACATCCCTGATGCCATGGCCACAGTTGTTTGAAATGATCCACTGGCAAGGAAATGGAGCATTGATAGCACCTGCACTTCAGGGAGTATTCCTGTGGGATGGTGGATTGGTGAGATCAGGTCTGGCTCCAACTGGGTACACAGTTCCTGGATTGTGGCACGGTCAAACCTGTAGGTGATGATCAAATGTCGCTCCTCCATTGTTAACAGGTCCACCAGCGGTCGGGACACCGGATGATTCCGCCATCTCCTCAAATGTCCCAGCTGACGGTGCCTAAGAAGGACAACAGCGACCACAGAGTCAACAAATTCCCAGGTATGTACCCACAGCTACACAGAACACGACGCCAAATACAAAACTCTTCCTGTATGTGTGTTGAGTGTAGGCCTAGGTATTTGTGACGCAGTAGTAAATGAAGCCATGTGGGCCCCTGAAATGGCGGCTGCCTGACCTCTAAAGTGGGACAATGGGATGTGAGGTATCTGCGCAGGCGTTGTACACCGTCGCGGTAGGCGGTCATAGACCGCGGTGCAATGCTGCATTGGTTAACATTGGATCCTATGGGTCCCAGGAGCCAATGATGAAGTGCGCCGGCGGTTATGATACGCACCGCCACGGACGTCACCGCCGCCGACGTCACCGCCATTTTCTATCTGTTCAATCACTAGATACCTGATCTTCGACAGGAGAGGACCTACACTGCAAGTGCTGCTGTGACCTTGGTCTGGAAGAGACAATGGCTGCTGCATCTGGAGAAAGGGCCCCTGCCTTCACTGCTCAGGAGTTGGAGAAGCTAGTCGACGGGGTCCTCCCCCAGTACACGCTACTCTACAGTCCTCCAGACCAACAGGTAAGTACACAGGGAGCACATTGTATGGGCTATGCTGGGTGGAGAGGGTGGATGTCAGTAGGAAGGGGGCAGAGTTCTGCGACCATGAAGGACTGTGAATGCATGTGCCACATGGCAAGGGTAGGGATGGGGGCCACTCACTTCGACGGTGCAGTTGGTAATGACTTCTCTTCTTCCCCTGTACATGTCATGTAGGTCAGCGCCCACCAGAAGAAGGACATTTGGCGTGCCATCGCCAAGGACGTCCGGACCCTGGGGGTCCACCAGAGACGGGGCACCAACTGCCGTAAAAGATGGGAGGACATTCGCCGCTGGAGCAAGAAGACGGCGGAGGCTCAGCTGGGGATGGCCTCCCAACGTGGGAGGGGTGCCCATCGCACCATGACCCCCCTGATGTTCCGGATCCTGCGTGCAGTGGAGGGGTCTGGGTGGGGGAGGAGGGCTGTGGGTTTCCCTAGGCCAGGGTGAGTTACGTAGGCTAGGCCCCTTCGTAAGGCATGGCCCTGTGGCCCTCCACCCCACCTCTGGAGAGTGCCAAGTACAGTTATACATGCCCCTGTGTCATCTATGTGGACAGATGACACTCATAGCCATGTAGGCCAGATCCCAGGAATTGCATCTGTAGAGGCCAAGAGCACGGCGTAGTCCAGGGGGCTGCTGTTTCTGTATTGTCCGCCAACGGTAGCGGTAAGCCGTGCACTCAACCTGTCTTTCTTCTGTCGTCCCCCCCCCCTTTTTGTGCTCTCCCTGCTCTTTTGTGCATCAGCATCATCATGCGGAGGTACAGTGGCACCGGAGCACGAGGGAGCTGCATCCCACATGGCCATGGAGGGCCACACCACAGACTCTGAATACACCAGTGGGACGGAGGGCGAGGGGAGCTTCATGTCGGTCACCGGATCACCAAACAGCGAAACAGACTCATCCTCTGATGGGAGCTTCCTTGTGGTGGCAGCACCATCTGTGCCCCCCACTTCTACAGGTACAGCCGCCACCCCCCCTACCAGCACCGCCCTCCCAGCAGCCCCTCAGCCTTCGCTCCGTGCCCGCTCACCCAGGAGGTTGGGCATCACCTTTGCCCCAGGCACCTCAGCCCCTGCCCCTGTCACCCCTGCTGCCCTCAGTGAGGAGGCCATTGACCTCCTCAGGTCACTCACTGTTGGGCAGTCTACCATTGTGAATGCCATCCAGGGTGTAGAAAGGGAGTTGCAACACACAAATGCATCCCTGGAGGGCATTCATTCTCGTCAGGCTGCCCTTCATCGAACCCTGCAATCTCTGGCCTCAGCACTGATGGCAGCCATTGTCCCTGTGTCTAGCCTCCCCCCTCCAACTTCCTCCACCCAGACCCAGTCCCCTGTACCCCAGCCTATCCCTAGCACACCTTCAGACAAGCATGCACACACCTCAAAACACAAAAGTAGCTCAGGCAAACATAAGCACCACACAACCCACAGGCACTCACACAAGCATCACCCACATACAGACACAGCAACATCCACTGCCTCCACTGTGTCCCCCTCCTCCTCGTCCCCTTCCTCCCTCCCAGTGTCGTCTACACTCTCACCTGCATGCACTACATCTACAGGCACTAGGACTCGCACCAGAACACCCAGCACCACACCCCGCTCACCTACACTCACCACCCCGACTACCATTTACACGTCCCCTGTGTCCACTCCAAGTGTGTCCGTGACGCCCCCTCCCAAAGTACACAAACGCGGGCACCCACACACCCAACATCCATCCACCTCACGACAGCCTCCAGTACCTGCACCCAAATCACCTAAAGTTACACCTCCTACAACCACCTCCTCTTGCTCCACTCCCAGACCCCTCCAGCTACCCATCCCAGTGTTCGTCAGAAACTCTTCCTCTGCAACGTTGACCTCTTTCCCACCACCCCCACCCCTCCAATTCATAGGTCCCGTAGTAGCACCTCAGCCCAAAAAAGTCCGGTACCAGTGGTGCGTGTTAAAGGTGTGTGGAGTGCACCGGCCACCAGGGCAGCCAGTGTGACACGGAGCCAAAGCACTGCCAGTCCACACCCTGTAAAGCACCTTAAATTGGAAAGTGGCCGACCGGAGAGGGTGAAGACTCCTGCCGACAAAACAGCTCACAAGGGTCCCGGGGGGAGTGCCGAGTCAGCTGTGACTCCTCCCAAGGTGGTGAAGGGGCAGAAGAAGTCTCCAAAGTCTGGTAAGAGCAGCACGGCGGAGAAGGCCGCCATCCTCCCCGCCGGCCGGGACGCCACCGCCAGCACTGTCGTCACTGGTCCGGAGACCACCGCCAGAGTCAGTGCCCTGGAGGGCAGCAGTATCGTCACTGGTCCGGAGACCACCGCCAGAGTCAGTGCCCTGGAGGGCAGCAGTATCGTCACTGGTCCGGAGACCACCGCCAGCGTCAGTGACCTGGAGGACCCCGGCAGCCACAACCCCGCTGGGCACTGAGGGACTGTAATGCCACACACCGCTGCACAGGTCAGAGACAGCAAAGGCAAGCACCACTGAAGAGGGCAAAGACCGCCATGGTGAAGACCGCTGAACAGGGCAAAGCACCGCTGAACAGGGCAAAGACCGCCATAACAAAGCACCGCTGAACAGGTCAGAGACTGCAAAGGCAAGCACCGCTGAACAGGGCAAAGACCGCCATGGTGAAGACGGCTGAACAGGGCAAAGCACCGCTGAACAGGGCAAAGACCGCCATGGCAAAGCACCGCTGAACAGGTCAGAGACAGCAAAGGCAAGCACCGCTGAACAGGGCAAAGACCGCCATGGTGAAGACCGCTGAACAGGGCAAAGACCGCCATGGCAAAGCACCGCTGAACAGGTCAGAGACAGCAAAGGCAAGCACCGCTTAACAGGGCAAAGCACCGCTGAACAGGGCAAAGACCGCCATGGCAAAGCACCGCTGAACAGGTCAGAGACAGCAAAGGCAAGCACCGCTGAACAGGGCAAAGACCGCCAAATCAAGCATCGTTAGCCCATGTGCAGCTGGGACAGTGACGGAACTGGGACTGTCACGGGGAGCATGATGCACTCTGGGTGCCATTCCCCCTCCAGAACCAGTGAAGACCTGCATCCACTCTGTCTGTCCTTCACAGGATGAAGCACTCTGGGCACCATTCCCCCTCCAGAACCAGTGAAGACCTGCATCCACTCTGTCTGTCCTTCACAGGATGAAGCACTCTGGGCACCATTCCCCCTCCAGAACCAGTGGAGACCAGCATCCACTCTGTCTGTCCTTCACAGGATGAAGCACTCTGGGCACCAGTCTCCCTCCAGAACCAGTGGAGACCTGCCTCCACTTGAGAGACTGTGGCTTTGCACTCCCCAGGATAAAGCAGTGGGCAACCCAACCACTGTAGAGACTTGAGAGACTGTGGCTTTCACTCCCCAGGATGGTACAGTGGGCAAGCCACCCACTGTAGAGACTTGAGAGACTGTGGCTTTGCACTCCCCCAGGATGGTACAGTGGGCAACCCACCCACTGTAGAGACCTGAGAGACTGTGGCTTTGCACTCCCCAGGATACATCAATGGGCATGGAGCCCCGTCGTGGATCTGGCGTGGTGCTGCATTCGGCTGAGGTGCCCCCCCTTCCCTTCCCCCTGAGGTGCCTGTTGTATTTCTATCTGATGCCCCTGCAGTGTTCTCTCCGTTTGTGGACAGGTATCTAGTGTGGGCCTCGCCCATGCATTTTGGCGCCCAGTGGTCCACGGACATTGATATGTGCATACCTGCAGTACTACTCGTGATGTATGATTTTGGAATGTTTATATATATATCTGTATATAGTTGGTTACTGTATTTTGATACATTACAATGTTTGAACTGTTTTCCTTTTGTCTTTGCATTCTTCCGGGGGGGTTGTGGGTTGTTACTGTGCTGTTTGGAAATGCATTGGTGTGTGTGTTGTAGTGGGTGAGGGTCGGGTTGGGGGTGGGGGTGTTGCATGTGTGTATCCCTTACTTTTGCCTCCCCCCTTCCCTATGTCGTAGGTGCAGTACTCACCGTTGTCTTCGGCACCTACGTTGCTGGTGATCGTAGAGGAGCAGGAAGACAAGCGCAGGGAGTATTTGTAGTTCGGGCTCCATGGTGGCCTCCTTCCTCGTGGAGTGTGTTAAGGTGAGCGTTTTCCGATTGCAAAAGCTGTTTCCGCCGTGTTTTCATCCACGGTGAATCCGCCCTGGAAAAGGTGGCGGATTGGCGGGTTGTGATACTGTGGGCGGTACATTGTGTTCCGCCTGTCTGTTGGCGGTGACCGCCGCGCTGCTTGTCTGTACCGCCGTGGCGGTCGGAGTGTTAAAGTGGCTGTCTATGTTGGCGGTTTCCGCCACGCTCATAATTCCCTTTTTTGTCCACCGGCCTGTTTGCGGTATTACCGCAGCTTTAACACCGTCCGCCAGGGTTGTAATGACCACCTATGGCCCTCACCAAGACCCTGGCGGTCCGAAGACCGCCAGGGCAACTGTGGCAGTGTCACTGCCGATGGGTCGGTGGTGAATACCGCCAAATTAGGAGTTTGGCGGTTTGAAAGAAGCCAAACCACTGAGCCTCCACCTGTCCCGCCAAATTACTGTATTCCGCCAGGCTGGAGGTGAGCACGTCCAGCACAGCGGAAGGTGTGATACCGCTAATCGTATCACGAGGCGGGAGACCACCAGTATTTTCTGCCGGTCGCACCACCAGAAAAAGCTGGCGGTCTTGCACTCTGGCGACAGGAATAAGCATTCCTGACACCAGGATACACTCACACACACATCCACATACCCACATACATGCACTCACATACACCCACACTCAAACAATCGCATACCCACTCACCCACGCACTCGTGTCATACACTCCCATTCAGACTAACATACATACACAAACACCGCACTCACGCACGCATTCACTCCCCCTTGCCCCTGCACTGCATACATACATTCACACACCCCTCCCCCAGCGCATACATACATTCACACTCCCCTCCCCTGCACCGCATACATACATTTACACCCACCCCCTGGACTGCAAACATACATTCACACCCCCTGTACCACATACACACACTCACCCGCTCTCCCCGCTCACTCACACAAACATGCAGTCCTCCCCCATCCACTCACACATTCACCCCATCCACTCACACAATCATGCACTCCCCACCCCGCTCACTTACACACTCACCCCGTCTCCCTCCACTTACATAGACATGCACACGCATACACGCACTCACCCCTTCCATCTGCTCAATCGCACTCATGCACTCAATTGTTCATACCCGCACACACGCACTCACGCTCTCACCTACCTCCCCATCCACAAACACTTATTCACCCCATCCACAAACACTCATTCACCCCCACCCCAACCACAATGTATCACTCACAAATGCAGACATGCACCCACAAACAACCTCACCCGCATTCATGACATACACACACGCACTCACAGACCGCAGACACTCACACACACACACACACACACACCCTTTGTGGGTCAGACAATCCACTTAACTCGTCCATCGAGGAGGTTGTCCAGGAGGGGATGAGTCCCGGCGCTTCCACTGCCTGCAGCGCCACACCATATTACGGGTTGTAATATGATGTGTGCCTCTGCACCACTAACCGCCAGCAGGACTGGTCTTGGAATTCCACCTGATTTTGGGTGGAATTCGGTGATCAGTCATATTAGGGCAGTCTTAAGACCTCCAGCACTGGTGGTATTTTGGGACCAGCGGCTTCGGAAGTACTGATGAGGGCCTATATCTTCCCACTGTTTTATAAACCTTGCTTTCTCACTAAATTCGTTTGCTTTCAAATGCACCATTTGTTAATCTTTTTTCAATTTTTTTCTTGGGAAGAGGCCTCATGTTGGACCCCATGTTTGTCCATTTAGCTTGTTTGCTTCACTTGCTAAATAAAAGTCATACCCAACTTTTACACCACACCACGTTCAAATGTTGCCAGCCACCACTGAGAGTAGATGTAGAAAATGTGTGGCTTGACCCTTTTTCTTCAGACTTATTTTTCAGGTTGTGACAAAAGAGTTGGAACTCCATACTGACTTGCGCAGTGGTGGTAGCAGTTCCCGACGTCAACGGATCCTGTCCATCTTCAGTGCTCTCACAATAAGTAAAGACCTGCCAACTTCTGGTATGTTTTCACCCTGTGAGGAGGGGGTGGTGTTTCACAGGGGGGAGGACTTTGTGCTGAACCCACAGAGAGAAACTTTAAAATCAGCACATCCCCCTCACACACCAAAAAAAAGACCCCAAAGGTTTTGAGGCTGCTGGCCGATGTCCTGGGAGTTCCACAACCAGGAATGGACATCAGCTGTGCATAGCCTCCAAGCAATTATCTGCAAACCTACTTTCTGTAGGGGTTTTTCAGTTAATTGTTGCACACAGTGTCCTATTGGTTCCTCACTAGGTGACCTCCAAATATACAAGGACACAAGGAGCATTGGAAGGTGTGTACGGAACAGGTACACATTTGATGAGTTACAAAATGAGATCCAGGAGTTTGTGAAGGACAGTGAGCAACTATCACCTAGCTGGTGGTGTTTCTGAGTGAGGTGATTTGGCCTAGTCTTAAGCTTCTTGTGAGCTGTGGCTCAGTTTGATAATCTCCCCTATACAACTGGAGTCTCATGGGCAGTGGTGTTCAACTTTTTATGTTGAGGCTTCTTTCCACCTAAAGCTTGGTGGGTTTCTCCAAACAATGTTGGAACTGCAGGGCTTTAAGTAGGATGAAAAAATGTGGGTGGCCTCTGAAGGAGGTGTGGTCTATGTATTTAAAGGCATGAATTAATCACTTTAACTAATTTACTGTGATTCTCATTGTGTGCCTCCTGATCGGTGTTTTGGCTCCTCTCTGAGCTTTCTGTTACTGCATCCAGATATAGAACAAAACAACTGGCATGCACCTAAAAACCAGTCAGAACTATTAGCTTTGCCAATGGGTGTTAGTTGTTTAAGATAAATAAGTAACAACAATGCCTTTGCTATATATAATCAATACCGAAAATGTTTCAATTCTGAAATGATGCGACTGTGAATTAAACATTAATGAGGCCTGTGAAAAGGCTAGTGGTCTTCAGAGTGTGTCAGTCACTAACGTTATGTTCTCCCTGTTCGCAATGTGCACCTTTTGTCTCTCAACAGCATGACCATCTGCATATCTTACACCTGATCGCTTTCCTCAACATCCTCTTTTCACTCTCTACTCAGTGCAGGTCCTCACAGTTCCTCACATCTCCTCCACCACTCCCAAACACACAACGTGCCCACTCACCTGTGAGCACTACATTTTACTTTACTTTGGCCCTGCAAATATTTGGACAACTGCATACCTGTTTCACAGATATTTGCACAGAATCAGAGTTGTGATGGGCAAACACAACCATTGTTTTGTGCACTCTTCAGAGAAGCCAATGATTTGCTGTCCATGTATTCTGAACCCTTTTTTGACCTACCGACAGGCACTGTGAGAAACCTGGGGAACATCAGCCTGAATTCAAGAGCTCTCAATTATGGCCTGTTCTAAACACCTGGAAGCAACCCAGTTCAAAATATGCACTATAGAAGATAATATACTACTCGGAAGAAAATACAGAACAACAACATCTTGTAAATAGCTAACACACTTTGGGAATGCCAGATTAAGTAAAACGTGAAATCTAAACCTGAACTAAACCGCTGACATCGGTTACTTTAAAATTTTTTACATTAATTGTTCAAAAAACGATCAGTGTTTTTGCCATTAAAAATTAAGAAAATGAATATAGGACGAAATAGGGACCTGTTTCAATTTCGTTTTTAATGACTACCGGTCCGATACCCAGAGGGTTCAAGTCCACCTAAAGCCCTGAGAACTGGCAATATAATCTCTTTAAAAGTGTGACATGATGATCACTGCATTTTAGCAGTGTTCAGCTCACCGAGCCATCTCAAAGTTTTGCACGCTTCAAGAGTCGTTGACTGAATTGAACTTCCGGGTTTCTCAGTAGCCTCTGAATTGCAGGATATTCGCAGCCAGTGCAGCCTGCCAAGAAGGGCTCTTTTACTTACAAAAATATTCCTTCATTTTCCAAGGGTTTCAGTGAGCTGTTATCAGCAGAGGTCTGTTGCCCTATTTAACTTTCTCTGTCGCCTTTGATTATAAAGTAATTCCTCAAAGAAGACCAACCTTCTTAGAAAACATTATAAACATTTATTGCAGAGTGGAATACTAAAAGCTGCGCATGTCCTGGAAAAAATAGAACAATAATTATTTAATTTCTGCAGTCCCGCTGAGATACGGTGAAAGGTGAGATAGTCTGGAATGTAATTAGCAGGTGTGACAGTATAACCTTTAATTAGTAAACTACCACAACTGTCTTTTTCCACTTTCCACTTATTTTTCGTGGATACGTTTTCAAGGAAGTATCTATGGGGGTGATTCTAACCCTGGCGGTCGGTGATAAAGCGGCGGCCAACCCGCCAACAGGCCGGCGGTCCAAAAAATGGAATTCTGACCCTGGCGGGAACCGCCAACACAGCCCGCCACATTAACACTCCGACCGCCACGGCGGTACAGACAAACATCGCGGCGGTCACCGCCAACAGGCAGGCGGCAGACAATGTACCGCCCACAGTATTACAACTCACCAATCCGCCACCTTTTCCGGGGCGGGAGCACCGCCGATAAAAACACGGCGGAAACAGACTACGGACGGGAAAACGCTCACCAAAACACACTCCACGAGTACGGAGGACAGCATGGAACCCGAATTAAACATCCTACCTGCTCTCGTCTACCTTCTCATCTACCACGAGTACGAACGCCGGCGCAGACGACAACGGTGAGTACTGCACCTACGACACACGGGAGGGGGGAGGAGGAAAGGTTACGGGCACACACATATGCGACCCCCACCCCCCCAAACTATGTACACACCAATGCAGAGCAACAATGCACAGTGACACCACCCAAACCCCCCTGAAAAATGCAAAGACATAATAAATTGTGAAGAAAAATTTTATATAAAAAATAGACTCTGATATGTATCGGTCAACTATGCAAAATATCCATAACAAAATAATACTATACACACTGCCATGGAGAACCGAGGCAATTAGTCCGCTACATCAAAGTTAAATAGAACAGTCCGTGGGCTACAGTGTAGCGACACAAGGGCAAAGCCCACACATGAGACCTGAGTCATTTGGAGGGAACACTGCAGGGGCATCTGATGAAAATACTACAGGCACCTCAGGGGGAAGGGAAGGGGGGGCACCACAGCCACATGAGTCCACGACGCCAGATCCACGAAGGGGCCACCATGCCCACTGTGCCATCCTGGGGAGTGCAAAGCCACAGTCTCTCAAGTCTCTACAGTGGGTGGGTTGCCCACTCTGCCATCCTGGGGAGTGCAAAGCCACAGTCTCTCAAGTCTCTACAGTGGGTGGGTTGCCCACTCTGCCATCCTGGGGAGTGCAAAGCCACAGTCTCTCAAGTCTCTACAGTGGGTGGGTTGCCCACTCTGCCATCCTGGGGAGTGCAAAGCCACAGTCCATCAGGTGGATGACAGTCTCCACTGGTCAAGGAGGAGGCATGGTGGGCACAGTGAACCATAAACAGTGCTTGACAGGAAGGGCCCAGCGGAGCGGTGCTTGAGATGAAGGGCCCAGCGGAGCGGTGCTTGAGACGGCGGGGCCCAGCGGAGCGGTGCTTGACAGGAAGGGCCCAGCGGAGCGGTGCTTGACAGGAAGGACCCAGCGGAGCGGTGCTTGAGACGGTGGGGCCCAGCGGAGCGGTGCTTGAGACGGCGGGGCCAAGCGGAGCGGTGCCTGACAGGAAGGGCCCAGCGGAGCGGTGCTTGACAGGAAGGGCCCAGCGGAGCGGTGCTTGACAGGAAGAGCCCAGCGGAGCGGTGCTTGACAGGAAGGGCCCAGCGGAGCGGTGCTTGAGACGGCGGGGCCCAGCGGAGCGGTGCTTGACAGGAAGGGCCCAGCGGAGCGGTGCTTGAGACGGCGGGGCCCAGCGGAGCGGTGCTTGACAGGAAGGGCCCAGCGGAGCGGTGCTTGAGACGGCGGGGCCCAGCGGAGCGGTGCTTGAGACGGCGGGGCCCAGCGGAGCGGTGCCTGACAGGAAGGGCCAAGCGGAGCGGTGCTTGACAGGAAGGGCCCAGCGGAGCGGTGCTTGACAGGAAGAGCCCAGCGGAGCGGTGCTTGACAGGAAGGGCCCAGCGGAGCGGTGCTTGAGACGGCGGGGCCCAGCGGAGCGGTGCTTGAGACGGCAGGGCCCAGCGGAGCGGTGCTTGAGACGGCGGGGCCCAGCGGAGCGGTGCTTGAGACGGTGGGGCCCAGCGGAGCGGTGCTTGACAGGAAGGGCCCAGCGGAGCGGTGCTTGACAGGAAGAGCCCAGCGGAGCGGTGCTTGACAGGAAGGGCCCAGCGGAGCGGTGCTTTAGACGGCGGGGCCCAGCGGAGCGGTGCTTGAGACGGCGGGGCCCAGCGGAGCGGTGCTTGAGACGGCGGGGCCCAGCGGAGCGGTGCTTGACAGGAAGGGCCCAGCGGAGCGGTGCTTGACAGGAAGAGCCCAGCGGAGCGGTGCTTGACAGGAAGGGCCCAGCGGAGCGGTGCTTGACAGGAAGGGCCCAGCAGAGCGGTGCTTGAGATGAAGGGCCCAGCGGAGCGGTGCTCTTCTGCACGGCGGGGCCCTGTTCAGCGGTGCTCTTCTGCACGGCGGGCCCTGTTCCGCGGTGCTCTTCTGCACGGCGGGCCCTGTTCAGCGGTGCCTATCTTTACGGCGGGGCCCTGTTCAGCGGTGCTCTTCTGCACGGCGGGCCCTGTTCAGCGGTGCTCTTCTGCACGGCGGCCCTGTTCAGCGGTGCCTATCTTCACGGCGGGGCCCTGTTCAGCGGTGCTCTCCTGCACGGCGGGCCCTGTTCAGCGGTGCCTATCTTCACGGCGGGGCCCTGTTCAGCGGTGCTCTTCTGCACGGCGGGCCCTGTTC
The DNA here is from genome assembly GCF_031143425.1 of Pleurodeles waltl. NCBI lineage: Eukaryota > Metazoa > Chordata > Amphibia > Caudata > Salamandridae > Pleurodeles > Pleurodeles waltl. The sequence continues at coordinate 502,799,649 of NC_090443.1, forward strand.
AGCGGTGCCTATCTTCACGGCGGGCCCTGTTCAGCGGTGCTCTTCTGCACGGCGGGCCCTGTTCAGCGGTGCTCTTCTGCACGGCGGGCCCTGTTCAGCGGTGCCTATCTTCACGGCGGGGCCCTGTTCAGCGGTGCTCTTCTGCACGGCGGGCCCTGTTCAGCGGTGCCTATCTTCACGGCGGGCCCTGTTCAGCGGTGCTCTTCTGCACGGCGGGCCCTGTTCAGCGGTGCTCTTCTGCACGGCGGGCCCTGTTCAGCGGTGCCTATCTTCACGGCGGGGCCCTGTTCAGCGGTGCTCTTCTGCACGGCGGGCCCTGTTCAGCGGTGCCTATCTTCACGGCGGGCCCTGTTCAGCGGTGCTCTTCTGCACGGCGGGCCCTGTTCAGCGGTGCTCTTCTGCACGGCGGGCCCTGTTCAGCGGTGCCTATCTTCACGGCGGGCCCTGTTCAGCGGTGCTCTTCTGCACGGCGGGCCCTGTTCAGCGGTGCTCTTCTGCACGGCGGGCCCTGTTCAGCGATGCTCTTCTGCACGGCGGGCCCTGTTCAGCGGTGCCTATCTTCACGGCGGGGCCCTGTTCAGTGGTGCTCTTCTGCTCGGCGGGCCCTGTTCAGCGGTGCTCTTCTGCACGGCGGGCCCTGTTCAGCGGTGCCTATCTTCACGGCGGGCCCTGTTCAGCGGTGCTCTTCTGCACGGCGGGCCCTGTTCAGCGGTGCCTATCTTCACGGCGGGGCCCTGTTCAGCGGTGCTCTCCTGCATGGCGGGCCCTGTTCAGCGGTGCCTATCTTCACGGCGGGGCCCTGTTCAGCGGTGCTCTTCTGCACGGCGGGCCCTGTTCAGCGGTGCCTATCTTCACGGTGGGCCCTGTTCAGCGGTGCTCTTCTGCACGGCGGGCCCTGTTCAGCGGTGCTCTTCTGCACGGCGGGCCCTGTTCAGCGGTGCTCTTCTGCACGGTGGGCCCTGTTCAGCGGTGCCTATCTTCACGGCGGGGCCCTGTTCAGCGGTGCTCTTCTGCACGGCGGGCCCTGTTCAGCGGTGCCTATCTTCACGGCGGGCCCTGTTCAGCGGTGCTCTTCTGCACGGCGGGCCCTGTTCAGCGGTGCTCTTCTGCACGGCGGGCCCTGTTCAGCGGTGCCTATCTTCACGGCAGGCCCTGTTCAGCGGTGCTCTTCTGCACGGCGGGCCCTGTTCAGCGGTGCTCTTCTGCACGGCGGGCCCTGTTCAGCGATGCTCTTCTGCACGGCGGGCCCTGTTCAGCGGTGCCTATCTTCACGGCGGGGCCCTGTTCAGCGGTGCTCTTCTGCACGGCGGGCCCTGTTCAGCGGTGCTCTTCTGCACGGCGGGCCCTGTTCAGCGGTGCCTATCTTCACGGCGGGCCCTGTTCAGCGGTGCTCTTCTGCACGGCGGGCCCTGTTCAGCGGTGCACATCCAGTAGGTTCAAGGGAGCCAGACCTGGCCTGGACTCCCTGCTCAGTCGCCCTCCGACCGTGATGTTTCTGGACCCTTCGGTGACGGAGTCCTGGGCCCTTTGGTGTCCTCCTTTACAGCTGGGATGTGGCATGTGGGGCCCACCTGCTCCGCGCTCCTGCTGGCTGACTTCTCCGCCCTGCTGCCCTTACGCTCCTTAGATGGGGCTCTCGGGCCCTTGCCTCCCCTAGACGTTGTGGCTGGTGAAGTGGGCGAACTCTGCTCCTTGGGGGCAGCCGTGTCAGTCCTCGCACGGCGGCCCTTGTGTTTCCTGGTCCTCTTGCCGGGGGGGAGGCTGTGTCCTTGCTGCTGATGGAGGTGTCACTGCTGGCAAAGGGTGGACTCCAGAACCCATGCACAACAGTGACACCCGAAGCTGGGCTGGTGGTGGCTGTGGTGCTCTTGGGACTCTTTGCAGATGGAGGGGGTAGGTCATCGGAGGGAAAGAGGTTAAGATTAGCCAGGAAAAGTTTTTTAGGGCCAAGGTAAAGGGTAGGAGAAGTGGTGATGGGAGTGGAGGAAGAGGATGTGGTTGTAGGAGAGTCAGGTGTGCTGTCATTGGGTGAAGGTGCAGGTGCTGTAGGCTGTCGTGAGGTGGATGTCTGTTGGGTGGGTGGCTGCCTGCGTTTGTGTGTCTTGGAAGGGGTGGTGACAGACACAGTGGGAGAGGACACAGGGGACGTGTAAATGGCAGTGGGGGTGGTGACTGCATGCGTGCGGACTGTACAGGAGGGTGTGGTGGTGATGGAAGCACTGGCTGATGTTGGTGTGCATGCAGGTGTGAGTGTAGACGTCACAGGGAGGGAGGAGGGAGACGAGGAGGAGGGGGACACAGGGGTGGTAGTGACTGTTGGAATGTCTGCATCTGGGTGTTGCTTGGGTGAGTGTTTGTGGGATCTGTGGTGCTTGTGTCTGGATGAGCTGCCCTTGGGTGTTGAGGTGTGTGCAGGCTGGTCAGATGGTGTGGATGGGTTAGGCTGAGGAACAGGAGACAGAGACAGGGTGGAGGCAGTCAGAAGAGGGAGGCTGGAAACAGGGACAATGGCTGCCGTCAGTGCTGAGGCCAGAGCAGTGAACGATCGTTGATGGGCAGCCTGACCCGAATGAATGCCCTCCAGGTAGGCATTGCTCCGATGCACATCCCTTTCTACCCCCTGGATGGCATTCAAAAGGGTAGTCTGCCCAACAATGAGCGTCCTCACAAGGTCAATGAGCTCCGCACTGAGGGCAGCAGGGGTGACAGGGGCAGGGGCTGAGGTGCCTGGGGCGAAGGAGACGCCCGCCTTCCTGGGCGAGCGGGCACGGAGCGTAGGCTGAGGGGCTGCAGGGAGGGCGGGGCTGGTGCGCTGGGTGGCGGCTGTACCTGTAGAGGCGGGGGGCACGGATGTTGCCGCCACCGCTAGGGAGCACCCATCCGAGGACGTGTCTGTGTCGCTGCTCTCACCACCGGTCCCCGTTGTGGTGCTCCCCTCGCCCTCCGGCTCACTGGTGCCCTCGGTGTCTGTTCCTGGGCCCACCGGGGCCTTGTGGCTTGCAGCTCCCTCGTGCTCCGATGCCAAATCTCCTCTGCCTGATGATGCTAATGCACACATGCACAAGAAGATGAAGAAGAAGGGTGGGGGGAGAAAAAGAAGACCTGGTTGAGTGCATGCAATGTCAACACCGTTGGCGGAGAGGACAGACACAGGAGCCGCATGCACTAAGCCGCGCATTCGGGGTACACTACTCAGTACTTCTGACTCGGACAACAGGTCAAGAGACGACAAACGCGCACGTGTGAGGCTGGACCATCAATAGCTGTACTTGTCACCCTACAGAGGTGGGGGCCGGGAGCACAGGGCCATGCCTAAGGGAGAGGACTACACTACAGAAAGCGCCCTGGCCTAATGTCACCCACAACCCTCCTCCCCCACCCAGACGCCTCCACTGCGCAGAAAGATAGCTGAATGTGCTGATACTCACCCCCTTGTGTCTGCTGTGATGCTCTCAAGCGCCCATCCAAATCAGGGTAGGCCACCGCCAGGATCCAGGACATCAGGGGGGTCAGGGTACGACTGGCACCCCTCCTAGGTTGGGAGGCCATCCCCAACAGTGACTCGGCGGTCTTCCTGGTTCCGCTGCGGGTGTCCTCCCACCTCTTGTGGCAGTGGGTGCCCCGTCTGATGTGGACCCCCAGGGCCCGGACTTCCTTGGCGATGGCACGCCAAATCTCGACTTTCTGATGGGCGTTGACCTATGTGACATGTACAGGGTGGGAAGGAAACATTAATCAACTTACTGCATGTTAGATGTGATTGGCCCCCCCTCCCCAACCTTGCAATATAGCACATGCTCTCATCTGTCGTGCGTTGCACTCCTCATTCGCCCCCCACCCCACCAACTTACATCCACCCCACTCCACCCAGGCATTGCCCATTCCATGTGCACCCGGTGTACTCACCTGTTGGTCTGGAGGACCGTAGAGTAACGCATACTGGGGGAGGACCCCATCCACGAGCTTCTCCAACTCTTCAGACGTGAAGGCAGGGGCCCTTTTCCCAGTCGCAGCAGCCATTGTCTCTTCCAGACCGAGTTCACAGCAGCACTTGCAGTATAGGTCCTCTCCTGTGGATGATCAGGTCTCGAGTGATTAAGCAGATATAAAATGGTGGTCACGCCTGCGGCGGTGCGTACCGCGGCGGTGCGTACCGCGACCGCCGGCGCACATCGTCATTGGCTCCTGAAACCCATAGGCTTCAATGTTATCCAATGCGGCTCCGTATAGCGGTCTTCGACCGCCTACCGCCACAGTGTGCTCCGCCAGCGCAGTGACCTCACATTCCATTGTCCCACTTCACAGGTCAGGCAGCCGCCATTTCAAGGGCCCACATGGCATAATTTCTACTGCGACACACAGGCCTAGGCCTGGCATTGCCACACATACACGCCTTTCAATACCTAGATAACCGTGTGCTATGCAAGCTGTGGTGAACGTACCAGTGATTAGCTTGACTCTGTGCTCCATGTTGTCCTTCCTAGGCACCGTCCGCTGGGACTTGCGAAGAGAAGGATGAATCCTCGCGTGTACCGACCGCTGGTGGACCTGTCGACAATGGAAGAACGCCACATCATACTACGATACCGACTTGACCGTGCCACTATCCATGAACTGTGTGCCCAGCTGGAGCCAGCCCTGAGGTCCCCCATCCGCCAACCCACAGGAATTCCCCCTCTGGTGCAAGTGCTGTCAGTCCTCCATTTTCTTGCAAGTGGCTCATTCCAGACAACAGTGGCCATGTCATCTGGAATGTCTCAGCCAATGTTTTCTAAAGTTTTGTCTAGAGTGTTGTCTGCCCTGACGAAACACATGCGGAGTTACATTATATTCCCTGAGGAGGTTGATTTGCCCACTGTGAAGGGTGTTTTTTATGCCCTTGGACATATTCCCAACATAATTGGTGCCATTGATGGGACCCATGTAGCCTTAGTCCCCCCAAAAGACGATGAGCAGGTGTACAGAAACAGGAAAAGTTACCATTCTATGAACGTCCAGGTGGTCTGTTTGGCTGACCAGTACATCTCCCATGTGAATGCCATGTTCCCTGGTTCAGTGCATGACGCGTATGTGATGCGTAATAGCAGCATCCCTTATGTGATGGAACAGCTACAGAGACAACGTGTGTGGCTAATAGGTGACTCTGGTTACCCCAACCTGCCTTGGCTATTGACCCCAGTGAGGAATCCCCGGACCAGGGCTGAGGAACGGTACAATGAGGCCCATGGGCGAACTAGGAGGATCATAGAAAGGACCTTTGGCCTCCTGAAGGCCAGGTTTAGGTGCCTGCATATGACAGGGGGATCCCTGATGTACTCACCAAAGAAGGTGTGCCAGATCATCGTGGCCTGCTGTATGCTTCACAATCTGGCATTGCGACGTCAGGTGCCTTTCCTGCAGGAGGATGGTCCAGATGGTGGTGTTGAAGCAGCTGTGGAGCCTGTGGAGAGTGAAGAGGAGGAAGACTCAGAGGACGACACAGACAACATGGACAGAGTTATCCAACAGTATTTTCAGTAGCACACAGGTAAGAATCACACACGCCGTTTTAATTTTCCTGAATGCCTCCAGCTTCTCAACTTTGTCTATGACCCCCCAGTTCTTTGAAACTGATGTTTGATTTTCCCTTCCCTTTTCAGTGCTGTATGACCCACTGCGTGACTTCTGCTTGGTTAGCCCATGGACTAATGCTTATTGATCTCGGTATGTGTTCAGCACAAAGTTAACAGAACATAATTGATCGGTAATGTGTTATACATTTGTAAATAATACAGCCTGACTCCAGCATGATTTCAGTGCATTGAGTGATTTAATTTTGGTGCTAGATAATGGTACATGATATTAACACGGTGATGGGTGGGGGTGGAGTAATGTCCATGGCAGAGTCCAGTTCTCAGTCTTACAGGTGCATTGTCCATATGCCTGTGGAAGGATGGAGCAGGGGCAGTTCAAGGTTGGACAGGGTGGCAATGTGGGACAGTGGGATGACTTCAGGGGGTATCTCATGCTGGCGGGGATCTTGACATCCTACTCTGTCTTTTTTTTGGATCTCAGGCTCCTCTTGCGGGGTGGTTGTTCTTCAGCAGGAGGTGGGGTTCTGGTGGCCTGTCGTTGTGGTGGGGCCTCCTGTCCACTAGCGCCGGCGGAGGTGGTAGGCTGTTCCTGGTCCGGGCTAGTGACAGGGGCCCTGTGTGGTGCCACATGGTCCCGCAACGTGTCTTCTATCCGGTTGAGGGCCTGGACTATGCTCCCCATAGCGGTAGAGATGTTGGTGAGATGATTGGTGAACCCCATGTAGCGTTCCTCCTGCTGTGCCTGGATCTCCTGGAACCTGGCCAGTACCGTCGCCATCGTCTCTTGGGAGTGGTGGTAGGCTGCCATGATGGTGGTGAGGGCCTCTTGGAGAGTCGGTTCCCTGGGCCTCTCCTCCCCCCCCTGTCGCACAGCAGCCCTCCGAGTTGCCCTGTTTCCCCCGGCCTCTGTCCCCTGGACGGTGTGCCCACTACCACTGCCCCCAGGTCCCTGTTGTTGTTGGGGTGGTGGGTTAGCCTGGGTGCCCTGTAGTGGCAGACACACCGCTGATTGACCTGTCCTAGAGACAGAGGCATGGGCCCGCTGGGTGGGAGCTGTCCTGTTGTTCCCAGAGGGGGTTGGGTCTGCTGTGGCCTGTGTGTGGGGAACCGACTGTCCAGAGGTCCCCGATGGTCCGGGCTGGTCATCAGGTTCCAGGTCGACAGAGCTGCTGTCATCACTGGGGGCCTCTTCCGGGGGGGGGATGGACATTTCTGGACCCTCCTGGCCGGTGTGTTGGCGTTCGGGTCCTGCATGGGGTAAGAGAGTATGGTTATTGTTTCTGTGTGTGCTATTGTGTGCGATTTATGGGTGCCCTTGTCCACCAGTGCTGTCATTCCCTTGGGGGAGGTGTTGTGGGGGTGTTTGGGGGGGGGGTATGTGCAGTGGTCATGCTTAGGTGATGGGTGTCCATAGTTTGTGGTGGCATGCAGGGGTTGGTGTTGGGTGGGTTGTGCTGGAGAGACATTCTCAGGGAGGATGTGTGATGGGGGGTTGGGGGTGAGGGTGGTGGTGGGGGTTAGCATGCTGGGGGGGGGTGAAGTAGTTGAGATTGTACTTACCAGAGTCCATTCCTCCGTGTACTCCAGCGAGGCCATCAGGATGCAGGATGTTTAGTACCTCTTGCTCCCATGCTGTGAATTCGGGTGGAGTGGGTGGGGGTCCCCCGCCAGTCTTCTGCACTGCGATGTTGTGTCGCGAGACCATCGAGCGCACCTTTCCCCGTAAGTCGTTCCAGCGTTTGCGGATGTCGTCTCGATTTCTGGGATGCTGTCCCACCGCGTTTACCCTGTCCACGATCCGCTGCCATAGCTCCGCCTTCCTGGCTATAGTGGTGTGCTGCACCTGTGAGCCGAAGAGCTGGGGTTCAACTCTTATGATTTCCTCCACCATGACCCGGAGTTCTTGGTCCGAAAAGCGTGGGTGCCTTTGGGGTGCCATGGGGTGGTGTGGATGAGGTGTGGGGTGGTGTATATGGTGAAGAGTGTGTTGGTGTGTGGTGCTTTGTGCTTCTATGTGGTGTGTGTGATGGTGTAGTGTGCCTCTGTGTGATGTAGCTCTCTATTCTGTGATGTGTCTCTCTCTCCTTCGTCTCTGATCTTCGGTCGTAGGTGTTTGTGGGTGATGTGGGTGTGTGTTTTATAGTTGATTGGATGTGTGGGAGTGTTGTTTGTATGTGTGTTAGGTGTGTGTATTTCTATTTGTCCAATGTGGCTGTGTTTTGGAGCTGTGTGTGTATTTTGACCGCGGCGGTGTGTACCGCCAATGGAATACCGCGGTTGAAAGACCGCCGCATGGATTGGTGGGTCAGAATGGCATGGGCGTGTTTGTGTTGGCGTGACGGTGGAGGTTTGGTCATCTCCAGTTTTCCACGGCCCGCTGATGAGGCGGCCTTCCTTGGATGTCGGGTTTTTGGTGGATTCACATTTGGTGGTCAGAATGACCGTGGCGGTTTACCGCAGCCGCGGCGGTAGTATGGCGGAGTTCTGACCGGCGGTAAGGGCCTTTTACCGCCGAGGTCAGAATGACCCCCTATGTGTCTGGCCACTGGCCAAGTAGTACATAATACCTGCTATTTAACCATGGCGCAGCAAAATAGTGCAACATCTATTTAGATAGCTGTCGGCTAAACATCTGAAACAGGCCTACGATAATTAGTAGAGATTATAAATTATTTCACTTGAATCGGGATAAATTGCGTTATGGAAGACTGTATTTAGCCGGACATGAATAAATAATCATTGGCAAAGCCAACAGGATGCGCCTACTAGAACTATTGGCTTTCCTTTTGTTTTTTGAAAAGCGCTGCTGTGTCATAGCTTTTTTAAGCATTCGGCCATGTTGCACAGGGAGGTCCCGGGGGGGATCAGCGAAGGGAGAGGTATCCCCCCCGGGAGGTTTGGGGAAGTGGATTAGCCCACGGGCGCCGTTGGGCACCTTTTGGGCTATGGGGCGGCAGGTATTTAAACCTGCCATTTTAAGGGTCGCCACCATTTTGTTGGTGGCGACACGTTAGGTACTAGGGGAATTGTTTCCCCCTCCCTCCCTCCCCTGGAGTTTTTTTTTTTTTTTGGTGGAGTTTTTAAATGGGGTTAACTTTTCTTTTCAGTTAACAGATCATGGGTAAGGCTCGTTCTTGGCGGAAATGGGTGCACGGTGGGGATAGTATGTTGTAAATGTCGCTGAGGAGAAGGTGCAGGCAGGGGATTGGGCCGGATCAGGAATGTGACAACAGGGAAGGGCGGCAGGGCCGACAACATACTCGCAGGTTAAAAGGGAGTATCAAACAACAGGACAAATGAGGACAGATAGTTTGACTTTAGGAGACTAGTAACGTGGACGTTTCGATGATGACAAGGGGATTTACAGTCGAAGGTTTAGAGGACATGCGGTTCAAATGAGGGGGGGGGTGGGATGGTTAGGGGTGTGGGGGGGGAGAGGTAGTAGGACATTTTATGTCTAGTGAGGTTTTTAGTTTTGTGAGGCAGAAGGCCTAGGGTATAAGAATGTGAGTGCACCTGTTTCCAATAAAGCAGCCGTTTACACACACAACAAGCTTGTGTGGTGTCCTTCTTCCCCAACAGACGTGCTGCTGTACAATATGGCAAAATAAATACCTGCAAAGCCAATTGCTCTCGTAGGCAAGAGCTGTTGGCTTTGCTAATGCTTGCTGGCACTTTGTTAGAGTGCAGTTAACTGACGCAGAAAAGGAAATTCCGGCAGGGAGTTGCAGCCACATCTGAGGTGGAAGCTCAGCTCTGTTATCGGAGACGCTGGGACGACCCAGAGGTTTATGTTTTATGCCTTGATGCGACACGCTTTATTCAAATACCTGGTGCAGTTCTCTTCCTGTTAGCTAAATAAAGAACTGGTATGCTATTATACTGTGACAAGGATCTGAAATATGAAGCTGTTAGTGAACACAGATTCCGTAGGGGCGTAGAATGTGAGGAAAAACAGCATTGCAACCTTTTGTGTAAGCATATTTACAATGCTGACATAATATGTATATTTGTTTCAGGTTACAAATATAGGTTAATTGATTGGCTTTGTTTACATAAGCAGAGGAAAGTCTTTTGTAATGCTACGTTATTCGAGTTACACACCTGTGGCAAATGCTACGAAAATCCATACTTTTTTCCCCACTTGCTTTCACCATAACATTTTAATTCAGAGTGTTTCATAAAACACTGCATAGGACAAAGCTGCTGCTTCGGAGCACTAAGAGAGGCGAGGAAGCAAGATGTAAGCGCATGAAGAGATTGAAAAGCTCTGTTTGGTCGCAGGTGGTCAGTGAATATACCATGAACGGATCAAAAAGTTCTGTTTATCGGCAGGCAGTCAATGAATATACTCCTAAAGCCAAAGGCATGAGGACTCTTTCATTGATGAGTCTACGTGGAGGATGGCAATCGTTCCATGGGTTGTCTGGAGAAGCCTTAAAAAAGAGATGAGTTGGGAGCAAATGTCATAGAGCTTTTTTCGGGTGCTCTGAGAGGAACAGGTGAGTAGCAGCAACAACATGCATAAGGGCTGGAGGGAAGTTGCAAGCAACAATGGTGGAGGGGGACAGGAGTGATGGGAAAAGCAACAATGCAGGAGTGTGGTGGGGTGTGAGTAAAAGCAAAAAGTAACACAAAACAATGAGCATATTTATGAGCCCCTTGTGTCACCTTACTTCACATTAGCATAACTTTTTACGCTAATGTGGCGTTAGGTTGGCAAAAACGCTGTGCCACATTTTCAAACTACCCTTATGCCACATTATGCCTGTGCCAGGCATAATGTATGCAAGGGGGGCGTTCCAATGTTAGGAGGCCCAGAAAAATGGCGCAGTGGAATCTATGAGATTCCACTGCCCCATTTTTAGCGTCATTTTTAACGTCTGCTTATGGCAGGCATTGTTTTCCATGGGCCTCCTTTCACTTTGCAGGGTTAACATCAACATCTTTTGCACTAATCCTGCAAAGCGCCGAACTAGCCTCAACTTTTTTGACGTTAGTTCCCTAACGTACGCCATGGGGTGCTGTATCATAAATATGGCAGTTGCTCAATCCCTGAAGACTGTGACAAGGAAGACAGGCGAGGAAGAATGAGATGTACAGGCGGCTAATAGGAACAACAATGGACACCAGCTTCACCCCCATCTATGCAAATGTATTAATGAACTGATGGGAGGAGCAGTTGGTCTGGTATGCAGAGATGTTGCAATATACACAAGGCATAGGCCCTCATTATGGGTTTGGCGGTAATTACCGCCCTGCTGGTGCCCGCCAAAAGACCACTGGTGACGGAAGTAACCATCCTGCTCTATTATGAGTACAAAAACACAACCAGCCAAAAAACAGCCAAAGTCATGACACCGCCAGGGCCAACAACGGCAGAAAGTCAGAGGAGAGCAGCCCCCCTCTGCCACGCCAACAACAGACCACCCACCAAATTCAGATCCACAAATCAGCATGGCGGTCATACAACATCGGTCCACCATTGGCTGTACGGACCGCCACGGTGAATAACGGCACCCACCACCAACAACTGCACACATAGGACAATGCGAAACTCTCACACCTGAGAAACATACACACACTCGACACACACCACCATAAAACACACACACACATCCCATCATCCTTTGCAATGCCAACTTATTGACAGCCAACAACTACCGGACACTCACTACGCCCACAGACCAGAAACGCAATACACACAAGTGCACACCACTCACACCACTCACATCACACACAATGTCACCTCCTAAGTACCCTCGCTTTACTGACAGGGAGCTGCACACCATGGAGGATGAAATACTCAGGGTCGAGCTACAGCTGTTTGGAGACCAGGTACAGCAGACATCCATCGCACGGAAAATAGATCTATGGCAGAGGATTGACAATGAGGTCAACACAGTTGGAAACTATCCACGCACAAGGGACGACATAAGAAAGAGGTGGAATGACCTGCAGGGGAAGGTACGTTCCATGGCGTCACAACATCAAATTGCAGTACATAATACTGGTGGTGGTCCACCCCCTCCTCCACCCAAATGCAGTGACTGGGAGGAGAAGGTCTTGGCTATCCTGCACCTGGAGGGCCTCACTGGACTCACTGGAGGACTGGACTCTGGTAAGTCACATACTCTCCCCTAGCAATTGCCACGTCTGTAATACATGTCTCACCCTAACCCGGTAACTACCACTAATCACCCTATCCTATACAGATCCCCGAAACACACATACCCCTATCCCCTGCATTCTCACACCTCTCCACCAACCCACAAACCATCCCTGGCATGTACCTGCAACGCACCAACAATCCCTCAACTAACAATGCATGACACACATCCCTATGGGCCCCTGCATACAGATTATTGGGGAAGTAAGCAAATTAAACAGGTGGCAAGTGTCGGAAGGGATATGACAATGACAGGATAGGGTGCAGAAGATAGGAGAATCACATACAATGGTAACTACTATTACATTAGACATATATACCACGTCAATTGTACAAAGGGACAGTGCTGTCAATGCCATATCCCCTATAACACTACAACTACACAATCATCCACAAACCACAATGCCCACACATTTCAGGAGACACAAAACAATGTTTGTACCACCCAGGTGCCACTGCCCATTCCACACAGACGGAGGTGCGAAAAAGTGCGAGTCCAACCAGTAGAAGAAGGCCCCAGTGATGACAGTGCAGCTGGATGTCTGGGCCCAGATGGCTACCCAGGCCCATCCCACAGCCCTGGACACTCACCCGCAGAAGCCCCACCCAGAACACCATTGACTCCCCACCATTCAGCTAACACCATCAGCTGTGGCCAAACGCCCCCACACCAGTGTCACCAGGCCACTGACTGTCTGCCCACCTGTACAGAGACCAGATTCACCACCCACCGCCAGGCAGGACGAGGAAGGTCCCAGTGCAAGTGGGAGTGGGCAACCTATGCTGAGGACACAGGCACAGGCGGCCAGGGCCACTGAAAAGGTATCAGTGGCCCTGGGAGGTGGGTCAAGGAGGGACTCTGCTGCCCATGAGGCCATCTCAGAGGTCCTGGGGGCTTACCACCACCCTAGAACTTGATGGGCCAGATCCTATCCACGTTGCAGGAGAACCAGAGGCGGCAGGTGGCACACCAGCAGGAGACCATGGAGCAATGGAAACAACTGTATGCCAGCATGGCCACCATTGCAGGGGTGCTGCTGAGGGTGCCCAACATGATGCCTGAGTCCTCCACCCATCAGCAGCCCCTCCCACCAGCCAGGATACATCCCAGCCCTCAACCTCAGCAGCAGCCAGTGGTATGGTGGCCCTGCTAGAGCACTCACAGGCCACCAGCACCCCTTCCCCAGTAGCCCAGGAACCCCCTCGCAAACGTCGCCAGAGACCAAGACATCCCAGTGATACTGTAGCCAAGACCAAGCCCACCGCCAGGAAGTGACTGTGCCCTGAACTGTCTTCCTTGTGTGCCACTGAGCCACCTTGTTGACTGTCCACTGCCATACTTGCATATACCTATGGCCCCATGGACACTGCCCCTGTGCTACCAGCAGCTGTGAACATTGCACTGAGAATCCTGTTCACCATCTGCCCACTCCCTTGCATTATACCATTCCTATTGTCTCACTTTTTCAATAAACACTGTTTGAGCACACCAACAGATGTTGTTATTTATTCAAAACCCATGCTTGTGTAAGCCATCATTCATAATCAGATATGTACAGATGCATGTCAATGTAGAATGGATCCAATGTAATGAGAGGGGTAGGCCAAGTTTCTGCCACAGCTTTGGCCAGGAGTGTTCACAAACATCACCTCTTCCAACATGATGTAGCAATAGCAAAGGACAGGCAGCACAGCAACACTGCAACTGAACTCTGACCCAGGGTAGTCAGATTCACAGTGCAAAATTTACATGAGACTCATTGAAAATAGAGCTGAATCAGCTGATTCCTGGAGTCCACATCTTCCCCCTCTCCATTATTATCCTCCATTCCCTGGGGTCCCACGGATGTGCTGCATCCTCCACTTCCAGTAGTGGAACATGTCTCCTGAGGGACAAATTGTGCAGCATACAGCAGGCTACTATGATCTGACACACCTTGTTTGGGGAGTAGCACAGGGCTCCTCCAGACATATGCAGGCACCTGAATCTAGCCTTCAGGAGCCCAAAGGTCCCCTCAATCACCCTTCTTGTACGACCCTGGGCATCATTGTACCGGTTTCCCCCCCAGTCCTGGGATTCCTCACAGGTGTCAGCAGCCACTGCATGTTAGGATAGCCAGAATCACCTGGGAAGAGGAGTGAAAGATAGCACATGGTACACAGTTGTACAATGCCAAACGTGTTTAGTCAAGTAGCACTGCAAAACTACGGGCCATTAGGGGGGTCAACTAGCCAGGCTCTGTCTCCCTGTAGTTATGCCATGATTTGTGGGACACTGCTGTTCCTCAAAATGTAGGCGTCATGGACTGATCCAGGGAATCTTGCTGCCACCTGTGAGATGTATTGATCTGCAAGACACACCACCTGTACGTTTATGGGATTGAAGTTTTGCGAAACACTTGCTCAGTGGCTCTGGGAGGTATGAGGGGAATATGTGTGTCATCAATGGCACCAATCACATGAGGGATGTTGGCAATTGCATAAAAAGCTGACTTCACTGTGGTAAAATGTGCCCTTTGAGGAAATTGTATGTAACTCTGGAGGTGTTGCAAGAAGGCATTTAGGGCATTTGCCAATATGTTGCTGAACATTGGTTGTGACACACCGGATGCCAAGCCCACAGTCACCTGAAAGGAACCAGTAGCCAGAAAATGTACGACAGATAGTACCTGTACTGTTGGAGGGATAGCATAGGGCTTTCGTTTGGCAGGCAGTAGAGCAGACTCCAATTGGGAACACAGCTCACGAATTGTGGCACGATTCAGACGATAGCTGATGGTAATGTGGCACTCTTCCATGGTAGCCAGGTCAACAAGGGGTCTGTAAAGTGGTGTAGCCTTCTCTCTGCACATGGGTCCTTGGCTATGGTGGAGAAAAACACTATGATGTGTAGATGTCAACTGTCTGTATATAGGTATCACATACATTCATACACAACTCTGCACACACTTTACTGTAGAATGTTGTGTGCAGCTATTGTACACATTAATGACAAGTGCTGATATTGGTGTGCCAGGGACATATACACCTGTAGGCGTGGATGCTACCATGCCATTGGACATTGCATGTGTAACTTAAACATTTTGACTCTCATAGGTAATACTATTCCGCAATAAACACTGTCCCTGTACTGTGTATAAACAAGTTGCCCTCATAAAATGGCAGCCGCATGGAGGAAGCTGGTCAGAACCGCTGTGCAACTCCTCATTGGTTAGCATTGTTATCTATAGGGAACAGGGGCCAATTCATGATCTGCGCCAGCGGTAACGCTGCACTCCGCGGCGGTTCTGACCGCCATTTTGTGTAGCCCTTCCCACTTGACTCCTGTACCTCGAGACGGCCACTACTCCACTGTGTGGGCTGCTGTGTCCTGCCTCTAGTTGCAGAAATGGTCCAGGCTACGGGGGAACGGGCCCCGGCCTTCACCTCGGATGAGTTGGAGAAGCTTGTGGACAGGGTCCTACCGCTGTATGCCAAGTTTTATGGCCGACCAGGGGACCAGGTGAGTGGCATTATAGCGTCCTAGGCGTGTGTGCCAATGCAGCGGATGCATGTGTATGGGACTGTTGGATGTCCCAATGGATAGGTGAAGTGTGACAGGATGTATGTGTGTAGGGGCATGGTTGGGAGTCATTGTTTGAGGTACAGATACATGTGGTGTTGTATCCCAAGTGTGAATTTGGAGGCTTCACTACAGTATTTTGTTCTTTGTGTCTCCCATGCAGGTTAGCGCCCATCAGAAGAAGGTGATGTGTAAAGCCATTGCCAAGGAAGTGAGGACCCTGGGGTTCTACAACCGGCAGAGCGCCCACTGCAGGAAGCGGTGGGAGGACCTGAGATGCTGGGCCCAGAAGAATGCAGAGGCCCAGCTGGGGCCAGCCTCCCAATGAGGAAGGGGTGCACGTCGGACTCTGACCCCCCTAATGACCCGCATTCTGGTGGTGGACAATCCGGAGTTGGATGGGTGCTTGAAGGCAGCACAGCAGCCACTAGGGGGTGAGTACCACCACTGTTCTGTTTTAACTTTGTACTGTGTAGCTGGGTGCAATAGGGTGGGTAGCAGGTAGTATCAGGGTCATGGACAGGTGTTGGCATGCAACTGGCCCCTGAGTCACTGGGATTGTGCAGTTATCTGGGTATGGGTGGGAATGTGGCCATGTACCAGGTCCTATGAGTTAGCCCGTAGTTGTCGCGGTTCTCAATGGTCTTACCCTCGCAGCGGAGAGGTGTAGGGGAACGGTCCTTGTTCCGACGGGTTCTGCTCTGGCCGAGGTAGGGGCGACCCCTTCCGGTAGCCACGGTGCTGTTTGGTATGAGCGAACCACTACAGTCCGTGCCCTCCAGAAGGAGTCCCAGAGGAAAAACCCCAGTAGGGTAAAAAACCTCCACAGGAACTCCCTGAAACGAAAAGGAAGACACCAGGGTATTAGGACCGCAGTTCGGGAAGGCAGGAAAACAAGGCCAATCAGGAACAGACAGGATTCGCAGAAGGATATCAAATAGGAGCGTGACTATCACCAAGGAGTGTTGCAACGCAATGAACAGGCAGTTGGAATCCCCTTATATACCCCTGGACAGGAAACAGGAAACAGGAAGTAGAACACTGCCATCTTGGATTGGGGAAGAGATAACAATAGTGAATTAGGTATGTGCGTAAAACAATGCATGCTGGGTAGAGAGGGAGTGGTCAGCATGCTGAGAGAAAAAAGGACAAGTATAAAGTGCACCATGTGTAAGGGTTCTGTTTCGTTCCCAGGATATCGGTAAGTGTGATATAACATGCAAGAAACGGTAAAGCGCATCACGCGCTGTAAGCGGCCCTGCCGCGTCTGTTTTCATGGTGAAATGTATAATAGGGGAGGCGGCGAGTGCCGCGACCCTTAAACCGGCTCCTTGGAGCCTCCCTGGTTTTCGCCTGAGCCGCGGCATCCCCCGCGACCCAAGCGTCAACCGTGGTGGTCGTCGCAACTCGAGCGCCGGCCGCGGCGCTCCCCGCGACCGGGGCGTCGGGCGCGGCGAGATTGACGTGCCGCGCCGCGGCAACCTGAGCCCGCGGCTGCGGCGAGCGCCGCGGTGAGAGCCGCGGCGTAACAGTATGCCCCCCCCGAGGCCCCGGGTTTGTGAGGGAAGAGCCGAAAAAAGCGTCGGATCAAGAGAGGAGCATGAACCGAAGAGGCATCCTCCCAGGAACACTCACTCATAGGGTATCCCTTCCAATGAAGAAGGTATTGGAGGCGCCCATGGAAAAACCGAGAGTCACAAACCTCCTGAACTTCGTACTCCGGTACATTGTCAACCAACAGAGGAGGGGGACAGGGTAACTGTCTATGAAAAAGATCAGGACGGTAAGGTTTCAACTGCGAGACATGAAATACCGGATGGATCTTCCATGTCCGAGGTAGGCGAAGACGCATAGATACTGGGTTGATTTTCTTGAGAATGAGAAAGGGACCATAAAAGCGGGGTTTGAATTTGTTTTGGGTGAGTCGGAGAGGTAGGAATCTAGAGGAGAGCCAGACCTTATCATGGACCTGATATAGAGGAGCCGCACAGCGTCTCCTATCTGCTATTGTCTTCATGCGGGACTTGGTGGACACAAGGTTGGAATGGATAATTCGCTGTATACCCCGTAGCTGTCGAACGAAAGAGGAGATGGCGGGAAGGTTGGAGTTGTCTCTCAGGGGAGTTGGGAAGGCCCTGGGATGGAAACCATAGGAGCCATAGAAAGGAGAGACTTTAGAGGCACTGTGTAGAGAGTTATTATAGGAGAATTCTGCAAGCGGTAAGTAGGGAGCCCAATTACTTTGTGTAGCGTTACAGAAGCTACGTAAATACTGCTCGAGACCCTGATTGAGTCGTTCTGTTTGTCCATTGGTTTGAGGGTGGAACCCGGATGACAAGGCCACCTGGATCCCCAAGATCTTGCAGAATTGGTTCCAGAAACGGGAGATATATTGAGGACCCCTGTCTGATATAATAACTTGGGGTAGCCCATGTAGCCTGAAAATTTCTTGAGTAAAGACCTGACTTAACTCCTTTGCCGTAGGTAACTTTCTCAAGGCCGTGAAGTGGGCCACCTTGGTGAAGGAGTCCACAGTTACCATTATGACGTGGTTTCCCATTGAGGAAGGTAATGCGCACATAAAATCGGTGGATATGGTATGCCATGGGCCTGGGGGAACAGGTAATGGGCGGAGTAACCCCACAGGTCTGGTTCGGGGTGTCTTGGCTTGAGCACATGTAGGACAGGATAACACATATGCCTCAGTGTCAGCCTTGAGAGTTGGCCACCAGAAAGAGCGAAGCAAAAGATCTTGAGTCGCTTTCACTCCTCGATGACCTGCAGTAGGAGAATCATGGCACATGTGTAAAGCTTCGATTTGCACTGTTTTAGTGGGTAAAAACAGGGCCTTATCATGATAATAGTAGTCATGATCTATGTGCAGCTGTGGACGTAACCTTTTTAGTTCTGTTTCGTGTAGACGGGCATATTCAGACTTGACTTGATCTAAAAAGGTCTGTGCTACTCCTATGATTTTATTGTTGTCGAATAAGTTTTGAACCGCGGAATCACCGCACCCAGGATAACGTCGGGACAGGGCATCCGCCAGGATGTTCTGAGAACCAGGGATGTAGGTGATATAGAAATCATATTGGCTGAAGAAGAAGGCCCATTGAGCCTGCCGGCTATTTTGGCACTGGAAATTTCTTAAACACTGTAGATTTCTATGATCGGTCCGGGCTTCGAAGGGCTCCTTTGATCCCATCAAAAAGTGTCTCCATTCAGTGCACGCGACCTTTAAGGCGAGTAATTCGCGTTCTAGCACGGAATAGTTTCGCTCAGAATCAGATAGAATGTGTGATAGATAGAATACAGGGTGTTCTAGGTCATCATCGTCTTGTCTTTGTAACAAGGCAGCCCCAATGGCTCTTTCTGAGGCGTCTGTGACAACAATGAATTGTTTGCTAGTGTCAAGGTGTCGAAGAATAGGGGCTTGACTAAAGGCTTTCTTTAAGTCCTGAAAAGCTGACTCGGCGCCTGGTGTCCAACAAAAACCTTTCTTTAGGTGTTCCTTTTTGAGGGTTTGAGTAATGAAGCTGGTTCTCTGGGCAAAGTCTGCTATGAACTGTCGGTAGAAGTTGGCTAGTCCCAGAAAACATTGAGTCTCCTTGATGGAAGAAGGCGATGGCCAGTTCAATATAGCCTGTACTTTGTCTGAGTCCATGGCAATTCCGGTTTGGTCTATACAGTATCCCAAATATTTCACTTCTATCTGATCAAATTCGCATTTTTCAGGCTTACAGAACAAATGATGTTGTCGGAGTCTTTCTAAGACTTGGCAGACGTGCTTGGAATGTTCCTCTGGATGAACCGAATAAATCAGGATATCGTCAAGATACACTACCACTGTTTGTTGCAAAAGATCAGAAAAGATAGAATCCATGAATCTTTGAAAGATGGACGGGGCATTAGTGAGTCCGAAGGGCATTACTCTATATTCGTAGTGACCAAAAGGTGTTCTAAAGGCGGTCTTCCACTCATCACCTTCTTTGATTCTTAGCAGATGATAGGCTCCTCGGAGATCCAGCTTGGTGAATCTCTTGGCTCCTCTGACTGCTTCTAAGATGTCTTTGATGAGGGGTAACGGATACCGGTCTTTGATAGTGATCCTGTTTAACCCTCTGAAGTCGATACAGGGACGCAGATCTTTGGTTTTCTTTGCTACGAAGAAAAGAGGAGCCCCGGCGGGTGAAGAGGAGGGAGTTATTAACCCACTTTGTAGATTCTCATCTAGGTACTCCTTCAGAATTTGTTTCTCTGGTTCGGTGAGGGAGTACATCCGCCCAAAAGGAACTACAGTGTCTGGCTCTAAAGAAATGGCACAGTCGTATTCCCTGTGGGGTGGCAATTCAGGTCTTTCTGGCTTCCGGAATACATCGATATAGTCCTGATACTGTCTGGGAACTCCCTGTAGAACATTAATGGATCCTCCCACCTGGGCAGGTGCTGTTGAGAGACTTTTAATCCCCGGCCGGATAGCAATGGTGTTGACAAAAATGGGAGGATAACGAAATGTTTTTTGTTTCCCAGTTGATGTAAGGATTGTGCCGTGTAAGCCATGGAATTCCCAGGATCATGACATGGTGGGGTGATGAGATTAAGTCAAACGAGAGAATTTCCTGATGTTTACCGAACTGTAAACAGAAGGTAGGGGTGGTGTATTGTACAGGTCCAGAGGCCAAGAGCGACCCATCAACAGTATGTACCTGTTCTGGTATTTCTTTGGGTATTTGTGTTATCTGTTGTTCTTTGGCCCAGGTTTCATCTAAATATAGGCCACTGGCTCCGCAATCCAATAAAGCCAAAGTTCTTGCTTCGCGGCCATCAGTTAAATGGAGGGTAACTGGTAAGAGAAAAAGAGCAGTTCCTTCCTCCCTGGAAGAGCAAATAGAAGGTATATCACGATATCCCGTCCTCACCCTTCTTACTGGGGACGGGAGTTGGCGTTTCCCAAGGGCTTGGTTGGACGAATGGGGCAGGCACGAATTAGGTGACCAGCTGCACCACAATATAGGCAAAGCCCCTTCCTTCGTCTATGTTCCCTTTCGCTGGCGGATAGAGGTCCGCGAGCTGTGTCAATCTGCATGGGCTCTTCCTCGGTATTCCCTTTGGATTCAGGGCGGGCTTCCTCGGAACGATGGGCGAAGGGACGAGATGGTACTGAGTGAGAAGGCAAACGACTCTTCTTTTTCTCCATTCGTCGTTCATTTAACCGATACTCTATCGTTAGTGCTTGGTCCATCAACCCTTTGAGGTTTTCTATCCTGGCAGAATGTACTAGTTCATCTTTGATGTCTTCTCTTAGACCTCTACGGAAGAGTGTCACCAAGGTACGTTCCACCCAGGTTGTTTCTGCAGCTAATTGTCTGAAATGGGTGATGTATTGTAATACATCCTGACTCCCTTGTTGGACTTCGCAAAGAGCCTCTTCTGCTGACGCCTCGAGTCCAGGGCGTTCAAACATCTGTTTAAAAGTAGTGATAAAGGTGGAATAATTAGATAGACAGGGATCGTTTCTGGTTACTAGAGGTGTGGCCCAGGCCAAGGCTGGTCCTGATAAGGCACTAATCAAATACCCCACCTTGGTCTTATCTTGTACAAATTGCGAGGGGCGAAAGGCAAAGTACACCGTTAAGGCATCCAGGAATTCTTTTAATGTGGTGGGATCCCCGGAAAATCGAGGTGTAGAGGCGGCTACTGCAGGGACATCTGTGGTCCTGGAGGCAAAGGCTTGTCGATAAACAGTATTCTCAGTACATAATTGCTGGAGTTCTTGAGCCTGTTGTTGTGTCGTCGCCAGTAGGTCCTGGTTAGTAGGTTCCGTGTTTGCCACTGGGTTATCCATAGTTCCGGACTGCAACTGGAATTGTGGGCGTTGCAATCTGTCGCGGTTCTCAATGGTCTTACCCTCGCAGCGGAGAGGTGTAGGGGAACGGTCCTTGTTCCGACGGGTTCTGCTCTGGCCGAGGTAGGGGCGACCCCTTCCGGTAGCCACAGTGCTGTTTGGTATGAGCGAACCACTACAGTCCGTTCCCTCCAGAAGGAGTCCCAGAGGAAAAACCCCAGTAGGGTAAAAAACCTCCACAGGAACTCCCTGAAACGAAAAGGAAGACACCAGGGTATTAGGACCGCAGTTCGGGAAGGCAGGAAAACAAGGCAAATCAGGAACAGACAGGATTCGCAGAAGAATATCAAATAGGAGCGTGACTATCACCAAGGAGTGTTGCAACGCAATGAACAGGCAGTTGGAATCCCCTTATATACCCCTGGACAGGAAACAGGAAACAGGAAGTAGAACACTGCCATCTTGGATTGGGGAAGAGATAACAATAGTGAATTAGGTATGTCCGTAAAACAATGCATGCTGGGTAGAGAGGGAGTGGTCAGCATGCTGAGAGAAAAAAGGACAAGTATAAAGTGCACCATGTGTAAGGGTTCTGTTTCGTTCCCAGGATATCGGTAAGTGTGATATAACATGCAAGAAACGGTAAAGCGCATCACGCGCTGTAAGCGGCCCTGCCGCGTCTGTTTTCATGGTGAAATGTATAATAGGGGAGGCGGCGAGTGCCGCGACCCTTAAACCGGCTCCTTGGAGCCTCCCTGGTTTTCGCCTGAGCCGCGGCATCCCCCGCGACCCAAGCGTCAACCGTGGTGGTCGTCGCAACTCGAGCGCCGGCCGCGGCGCTCCCCGCGACCGGGGCGTCGGGCGCGGCGAGATTGACGTGCCGCGCCGCGGCAACCTGAGCCCGCGGCCGCGGCGAGCGCCGCAGTGAGAGCCGCGGCGTAACAGTAGTTCTCATGTACCACATCATCAATTTGTCAGATTGTAGTGGACCTGGATCCCTCCTAGATTGCCATGGTCTGCCTGGAAGGGATGTAGGGACTGGATGGTGATGTGGTTGGCCAGTATAGCGTCAGTATGTCAGTGTAGTGTTGGAGCTGGATTTCCTTTCACAGGTACTCACCTTCATGGAGTTGGTAATGGTGAGGGATAGTTTTTGGGATGTGCATGACTGCATTTGTGCCTACATCATATATATACTGTAATTGACAGCCTGAATCCCTTTCTTTTTCCACCCTGCCCTCTCTGTCAACTTGTCTCCTTGTGTGCATTAGCATCATCAGGCAAAGGATAAGGGGCACTGGCGAGTGGGGATGCTGCAGCCCACAGGACCCAGGAGGCCGAGACCACCAATGCCGAGCGGACCAGTGGGTTGGAGGGCGAGGGGAGCACCACGGGGAGGTGATTACCACTGCTGTTAGTGACACTGATACCTCCTCTGATGGCAGCTCCCTGGTGGTGGCGGACCCTTCTCGGACCACCAAATCTTTGCCGTCTTCTGCCACCCCCATACCAGCTCTGCCCACCAGTAGCTCCCCCCCGAGTTGCCCATGCCTGCTCACCCAGGAGGGCAGGCATCTCCCTCGCCCCAAGCACCTCAGGCCCTACCCCAGTCAGTCCTGCTGCCCTCACTGAGGAGGTTACTGACCTCCTGAAATCCATCTCTGTAGGGCAGACAACCATTGTGAATGCCATCCAGGGGCTGGCATCCCAGATGCAGTAATGCCTACCTGGAAGGCATTCACGGTGCCATGTCTGGCCTACAGAGATCTTTTCAGGCTCTGGCCTTCTCTTTGACGGCAGCAAGTGTCCTTGGTCTTTCCATCCCCCTCCCACCACCTCTGCCCATTCCAGCACCCCTCACCTCTCACCCATTCCATGCACACACGCAGACAAGCATACACCCAAGACAACACACAAGAAGCTACATGTGACACACAAGCAACACACGTCCCACGACAAGCATGCACACACTCCACATACAATTCCAAACACGACAACATCCACTTCCCACACTGTATCCCCCAGCCCCTCCTCCTCCCTGTCTGTCACCTCACCACACACAGCCACATGCACTGCATCTTCAGTCACTGCTCCTGACCCAACGGCACAGTCACCATAGCACTCACCACGTTATCCTACACAGACACTTGCAGCACATTCACCACACCAACAGACACCACCACAAATCCATCTACACTGCCTGTCTGCCTTCTCCCACTATTTCTACCCCTCCTTCCAAAACACACAGACGCTCACACTCATCCACACAACATTCATCCACCAAACATAATTTGACTCAGCATGCAACTTTATCCACTCGCAGCAAACCTACACCACCTACAACTACCCCCTCAACCTCCACTCCCAAACTGGTCTCCAAAATGTCTACACCTGCACCTAAAAAGCTTTACCTTTCCCGTGTTGACCTATGTGAACCCACTGGCCCAACGTTTCCGTTGCCTCCCCAGATCCAGTCCTATCTCTTCTAGCTCCTCCACAGTCCTTTCTTCCCAGTCCCCTGCCCCTTCCCCAGCCACTAAGAAAATTTGTAAGAGGCCTGATCCCTCTACCACCCCCCTTGGTCCAAGCTCACTCCCACCTCTTCCAAGGGTAAGCCAAAACACCCGCCCCCTCTGAATCCTAAGCCCAAGACCCTCCTCCCAAACCTGAGTCCCTACCCCCGTGACCCTCCTCCCCAGCCCCCTGAGGTGCCTGCCTGCCCCATTGATGCCCCTGCCCCATGGAGGACATGGTCGTGGTAGGAGTCAAGTATGTGCCTTCTTTCCTATGGACTGGCCCATGACCTTGTTTGTACATATTTTGTTTATCATCCAAAACTCCTTAATATGTCTGACCAACAGGCATGTTGGTGCAATTATATTCTGTTGTCTTGCGTTTTAATATGGGAGGTTCGTGTACACAGGTATGTGCTTCCACTTATTCATTTCTCTGCATGTGTCAGGTATGCATATGTCTGTGCTGAGTGAATACCTTGTTTGGCCTGTCTGTGTGTGTGTGCATTTGAGTGTTGGTGAGGAGGGTGTGTGTGTATAGGTGTTGGTGTGCGTGTCTGTGTATGTGGACATGGTGCTCGGTGAAAGGGATGCGTGTGGCGTGTGGGTGTGTAATTGTCCCCATCCCTCCCTTGTGTGCTAGGTGCTTGTACTCACCATTGCCGTCTTCGTCTGCCGTAACGGTCCTGGAGATGAATTGCGAGGATTAGCGCTGGGAAGATCTCGAGTTCTCGCTTCACGTCGTCATCGGCCTCGTCTGAGCCCCTATAGTGAGTACTTCCTTTTATACTGCTACATTCTGCCAGGCTTTGTGTGGTCGTGGTTCCTCCCCGGAAATCGTGGCGGTCTGGTGAATCGTAATAGGGTGGGCGGGATGGGCCTTCCCGCAGGTCTGAAGATGGCCTCCGCCATCGTTGGCGGTTGTACTGCACTGGCCGTACAGGCCTTGAGGTGGCTGTATTGCTCACGGTTCACAGCTGCACTCATAATACGGCAGTCTGCACCGCCACCCTGTCGGCGGTCTGCACCGCCGGCGGGGCGGTCCAACTCCGCCATACTCATAATGACCACCATAGTACTTTGCTTTGTTATATTTACAATATCTTTGTGATCTGGAATGGGTCTATAAGCAAAGTAAATAATTCATGTACAAGCTAAATGCAAAAGATTTGAATTTGAAATGTAATTTGAGATAGACGGATGCATAGAGACCTTTCTCTATGGCGGGAGCCTGGCTCCCGGAGACACCTACACACCCCAGGCAGCACCCTGCCCGGGAGGCCCGCCCCTCAGCATTACGCCACTCGCGCCCGGAGGCGCATTATGGAAGTGCGACTTCCCAGTGCGCTGAACTTGCAGGGAACTTTCTCCACGGGGGAGCCTGACTCCCGGGGACACCTACACACCCTAGGCAGCATCATGGCCAGGAGGCCCGCCCCTTTGCATCACGCCACTCGCGCCCGGAGGCGCATTAAGGAAGCGCAACTTCCCGCTGTGCATGACATGCCCGGGATGCACCTGGGTACGTGCCCAGGCCAAGAGCGGACCCGTCTTTGCCTGTCATTGACCGGAAGAGCCCGGGCTCCCTAACTTTTGTTTAGACATATTATGGCCCTCAGGGCCTTAGGGTAATAATAATAGGAAAGCGCAAACTGCAGGATAGTTAGGAAGTATCCCCGAAGGCCCAAAAAGGAACTACAATTAACTCTTTTTTAACTTAGGCCATGGGAGTGATTGCAAAAGAAATTGACATGGCTGAGAGAAAGCTATCAATGGATCAGAGAGAGAGCCCAAGTGGTGGTCCTCATGTGGGCCCTTCTCCATTACCGAATTCTCTTCTCCAACCTATAGTGCCCCCTAATAATTTGATTCTGGAACCTCATGATACTCATCTAAGGTAGTAGTTGGGGAGGATCATTTGGATGATTTACTAGTACAGGTCCCCCAGACAACCAAAGCAAGTGACCTGGCAGCAAAATGGAAGCATCAGACTAAGCAACCAGAGACAATAGGCTCCATGTGTTGCAAGGTGGGAGCCCAGGGTGGCAGCCAAGGACAGTCATGGTCCCTTCTGGAGTGGGACCATATCCTGGATACATTTATTCACATTGTTGTTCAGTGTTGGCTCCAATAATAGAAAGGTTACTTAAATTGGAGATGTCGATTCTTACCCTGAATAGACCAGAACCCATAGCGACCACTAATGGGACCTCTGCTTTGGAGGGGAGCAGGTGTGAGGAAACTCAGCTAAGAGATTGCCCTGTTTGAATCTGCCATCTGAATGCTGTCCATATATGGCAGTATTAGTGGGAGTTCCCCCTCTTGAGCCATCTCAGGTTGAGACAACGGAAAACCTGCAGAATACAGTCTGTCATTGGTTAAGTCAAATGCAAACTTTCACCCTATGGAATTGAGGAATATTTTCTTTGTGTGAAGAGTTGATTGGATTGGTCCAAAGAATAAGTCTATGGAGGGAGACTGTGTGGTGATTAATTGCAGAACTCCTGGTATGCCAGGGAGGCTAATTTTTACTGCTAGGCAACCACCTAAGATAGGTTTGAGTACTAGGATTTTGCCTTTAGGTTTTTCTATAAACCAGTGACCCTGTTAACTGCCAAGGGCTCTAATCACCTGGAGCAGAGACCGGGGTCATGCCCCATCCCTACCATCCCTATCAGGAATAGATTTTCTCCTCTGTTCGACCTGAGTAAAATTGATTGACAAATGATTACTGTGCCCACGGGGCTCCACCTGGGGCTAATAATGATGTTGGTTGCCCACAGGTGGAAAATACCACATGTATAGGTAGGGAACTTAGGTGGTCATTCCAACCCTGGCGGTCCATGACCGCCGGGTTGGAGGACCGCGGGAGCACCGCCGACAGGCCGGCGGTGCTCCAATGGGCATTCCGACCGTGGCGGTAAAGCCGCGGTCGGACCGGCAACACTGGCGGTCTCCCGCCAGTGTACCGCCGCCCATTGGAATCCTCCAAGGCGGCGCAGCTAGCTGCGCCGCCGAGGGGATTCCGACCCCCCCTACCGCCATCCAGTTCCCGGCGGTCCGCCCGCCGGGAACCGGATGGCGGTAGGGGGGGTCGCGGGGCACCTGGGGGCCCCTGCAGTGCCCATGCCACTGGCATGGGCACTGCAGGGGCCCCCGTAAGAGGGCCCCTAAATGTACTTCACTGTCTGCTGCGCAGACAGTGAAATACGCGACGGGTGCAACTGCACCCGTCGCACAGCTTCCACTCCGCCGGCTCGATTCCGAGCCGGCTTCATCATGGAAGCCTCTTTCCCGCTGGGCTGGCGGGCGGCCTGAAGGCGGCCGCCCGCCAGCCCAGCGGGAAAGTCAGAATTACCGCCGCGGTCTTTCGACCGCGGAACGGTAACCTGACGGCGGGACTTTGGCGGGCGGCCTCCGCCGCCCGCCAAGGTCAGAATGAGGGCCTTAGTTTCCTCTTATTGAAATGTGCAGGTCTTGGGAATAAAATCTCTGACCCTCAATGGGTAATGTTTATTTCCCAGTATGATATTATATTACTCTAAGAAACGTGGGTACAGGAGTTGTTCTCCATGGAGGGTTTTGAGACCTATGTCATTCCAGCAATTCCCTCACTAGGCTTAAGAGCTAGGGGAGGCGTGGCTATATTATTCAGAGTATCCGCACAGCTGCAAGTTGTACCGATTCCTCTTGGACACAGGGAATACAGAAAATATGGGTTGTGGTTTCCACAGACGTTCATTTTTTTATTGTAAAGTGTTATAATTCAGCATGCCATATGGGATGTCAGATGAGGATTTTATTCCAAACATCAATTCTAGAGGAAAGGGTTTCCGATAGGCTGGACTGTTTCAATGTATTTTTAGTGGGGGACTTTAACGCCACGATATGTATGGTTCCTATGGACATAGATCCCTTTCTTATGGAAGAAGGGATATTGATTGAGGTGCCTCCTGACGCTAGAGGTAAGCTGCTGATCACTGAATTGAGGTGGGCTGGCCTTTGCAACATTTTGGAGAGAGTGGCTAGCTGCGAGCTATACAAACCCACATTTGTAGGGTGGGGAAAGGGGACCATAATTGATTGTATTTTTACCTCCAGCAGTTTTGCAGGTTTTTATTTACCAAGGGGCGAGTTCATGGCACATTGCAAAGTGATCATAATGCCGTTGAAGCTATATTGTTTTTTCCGCTCCAGGGATTAAGAATGTGGCTCTAGGTGCGACTGGACTGACCCCGAAGGATCAGGGTAGAAGGCTTAGTTGGCAGAAAATTCTGATTCCCACTTTACTGGTAGAGGTTGTTAAGAGATGCAGGAATGTGCTTTTTAGCTCCCTCCTATTGTATGAGGCTCCACCACCTGTAATTCTGACAGAATGTCAGCTTTGGAATAGTACCCTTAGATCCATTATTTTGGATTTGCAAGGACCTGTAGTGGACCAAAAAGAGGGGTGGTTTGATAAAAACTGCTGAATTGATAGTAAGCGCTTGCATAAAGCCCTTAAGGATAAGCCCAGGGACTCTATCAGGTTAGCTAGGGCTGCTTATAGAAAGGCAATTGGAAAAAGAAAGCAATGCCTCAAAGAAGAGAGGTGGGAGCAGTTAGTGGGTGCATGTAAGCTTGGGGATGCAAGGACCTTTTGGAACATAGTGAATGGCAACCCTGCTTATCAAGTTTCCCCTGACAAATTAGGAACTACCATCTCTGCCCAAAAATGGGTTGCCCATTTTGAGAGGGTTTACTCTCTGGACAGCACAGACCAACCGTTGGAGGTGGAGGAAGTAGTTTCCTTTCCTGAGGGTCTACATTTTAATTTGGGAGAGGTTCATCACACCATTATGGGTAGCCCCTCTAATAAAGTCCCTGGCCCTGACGGTGTTCCTATGGATTTATACAAAGAAAATGTCATCATGTGCACCCCGTTGCTGACTAATGTACTCAATGCTGCCAATCAAACTGGTATCCCTAATTCTTGGAAGTCGGCCGTAATAGTGCCGTTTTTCAAAAAAGGTTGTAGGCAAGACCCAGGTTGTTATCACCCTATTTCATTGCTGGATTCCATTGTCAAGATAGTGGGGCATATTGTTCTTCTTCGTATTGAAGATTGGATTCAAGCAAATAATATAATTTGCCCAGCTCAAATTGGATTCAGAGAGGGCATAGGGACAATGGAACAGTGTCTTATCCTCAATTTACTGATGGGCAAATATGTGGTGGCCAAGAAGGGAGCTGTATATCTGGCATTTATGAAACTTAGCTGTGCTTTTGATAGAATCAACCGATCGAAGCTATGGTCGATTCTGGAGGGCCTTGGGGTGTCCCAACCCTTGGTAAACTTTCTCCAGGCCCTACATCTTGATGTTAATGCCTCAGTAAGATTTGGGATGGCAGGGGAATGTTCTGATGTTTTCAAACTATCAAGGGGTGTTAGGCCGGGGTGTGTCATGGCACCAATTGTATTTGTACTATATATTAATGGCTTGAACTCGCACCTGGTTTCTCATGGCAAAGATTTCTTTAAAGTCAAAAACATCCCGGTCCCCTCACTATTATACACTGATAATGTGGTTATTTTTTCCCGCATGCTGAACGGCCTCAAAGCTCTGGATCTGTTTGTTTATTTTATGGGTGACCTGGAACTGGACATAAATACTTCAAAAATGTCTTTTATGATATGTGGGAAGCTGAATCCGAAACTTAGACCGATTACAATCAAGGGTCAGGTGATATCAAGAGTGATCTCCTTTTCCTATCTGGGGGTTACGTTTGGTGAGCACTGTACTTGGACTCAATGTTTCGCAAATCGATGTCTGCGTTTTGACCAGTCCTGTGGGGCACTTTTCAGATTTGCTTGGATGGCTGGGAGTAAACCTGTCTTACAGCTGCTGCAGATCTATAAGATGAAGTGTTTACCTGTACTATTATATGGCACAGGAATTTGGGGGTATTCAAATTGTAAGCCTATTCAACGTGAAAAAAACCACTTCTGCAGAAAGTTATTAGGGGTGAGTCCCGCCAACCTGAGTTTGTTTATGCGTGAGAAGCTGGGTTTGGATTTTGCAGAAGATTATGCACAAATTGCCCCCATGATGCTGTAGATAACTGTCTAGAGTAGGTAATCAACTGCTTTTAACAGGGAAGTCATTGAGGACTGCCTGGGTTGTGATTTAGGCTACAAAATCCCATGGATCAATTATATCAGATCAACAGCCCTATCATTGGGCAGCCCTTAACTATTTTATCATCCAGAATCGCTAAAACGGGCCGATAGAAAGATTGTGAAGGAGATGTTACTTAAGCAGTTTGGCAAAATCAGAGTAAACCTGCCCCTGGGTAGTCACTCAGCCAGGGCTTTGATAATTTTAAGTACCACTCCTGAACTGGAACCTTATCTTACTTTTGTCAAAAGCCCATGGGAAAGACTTCTTCTTACTAGGTTTAGATTAGGTTCTGTCCTATGTAACCTACGTTTCCAGCCTGGACAATATGAGCCCTCTGCAATTAAGCTCTGTTCTTGTAATAATGTTTCGTCCCAGACTTTAGAACAGTTGGTGCGGTTCTGTAGTTATTATGACCCATTTAGAAGGAAATTTCCCCTGCCTGTTCATGAAGCCAAAATACTTTATCAATAATGGCCTGCTTTTATATATGTACAAATGTTGAATGAACCCATTGTTGCATTGGCAGTCTCCAATTTTTTAAAGAATGTATTGTGCTAGAATAAGATCATGAATTTTGGGCCTTACATTTTTGAGGTATTTCAAACAATATATTGTATATCTGTTTAGAATTCACAGCACTGATATGACAACGTTTTTAATGTTAATGGATTTTTAATGGTTTTTAATGCTTGTGGTTATTTATTATTTGACTATTGAATTATGTTATCTTTGTGTGCTTTTATGATTATTTTTTATAATCGAAAAAAACTCTAATCAATCAATCAAATATGGCACACACATAGTGGCGTTAGGGGACACACAATGGGGTGCAAGAAAGGTGTTGCATCATGACATGATGCACCACTTTTCATAAATATGCCCCAAAGTACCTCTGAAAGTGCTACCAGTGAAAGGACACAGACTGGGGAAGGAAGCAGTACTTTGGCTATGTTCGGTGAGGGACAAACACAAAGTGAAGCTGGCACGCCCTGGCCAAGGAAATGAGAGTGACAATGAAAGCAAGTCTTCATGGGTGGGTGGGTGGGTGGGCCCTAAGCCCCCTGTAAGTGAACACAATGTTTTGCAAGTGACAGTGCATGCAGCTGTCTCACACAACACCTAAAGAGGGACTCTGGGCAATGAGAGGGTGGTGGCCATCTTGTAATGGGTTGAAGAGAATTATGTAATGCTTCTGAAAGTAAGTGCATATTTAAATGTACAAAAGTATGTACGAAGGTAAGTGCATCAATTATGCTAAGTTGTTTACAGATGAAACAAGTTGTCATTCACAGATTTTCAAAAAGTAAAAGCAATCCATTTATATATTAAAATAGAAAATGTAGGTCTCAGAAACCTTCAGTTTCTGGAGCTTTAGGATATGACACAAAGATATTGTGTGACTGGGGCTTTCTGGCGGATGATGAATAACCTCTTCCAATGTTTTTCTGTTTACTTCCATCCCTTCCTTCTTATTTCTTTTGCGTCTATGTCGGCCCTTCTCTCATTCAGGTTAAGAGTAGGGAATTTGGGGATTGATATTGTATTCTTCTACTCATCCTCATAGTGTGACATATGTACAGGGTAGGACAGTGGGCACCCCATTTAGGAGTCAAATTTGCTTTGATTATGTATTAAAACAAAGCAGAGGGGCTGGGTATGTAACTGCTCTGCCAGGGTAAAGCTGTGCTTTGTGCAAGGACTCTGTGCCTAAGATATAGAGACACTGTAGATGACACGTATGCACTAGTACCAATTCCACCAAAGAATCCACATATACTATTGGCTAAAATTCACTCTGTCATGTTTCATTGGTCAATGCGTCTACCTGTTACACAAATTAGGTGGAAGGTGAATAAATGTAATGCCAATTTTTTGTTTTCAAAATGATTAATCGCAATGACTGCCCCTATTATACCATTGATGTCATATTGTAGATGAATGAGGTTAGCATTTAGATATTTTTTTCTTTACACTATATCTTGAGGACTTTTCCAAACAAACATCCTGAAGGTTTTGGTGGGAAAGGTAACATCTTTTTTTTCCGGAACGATCTTTGGTGAAACTGTTGCAGGATACACCTTTCGTTGTTGCTACAGATAGCTTTGATTGAAAAACACAGAGCCTTTCCTTTCGTCCTATTATCTAAAACATATTTACATCTAATATACCCCTTATTTCCATCAACATCTGTCAAAGGTCCATAAAGCGCTTTCGCACACAACTCAGTGACCAGTGACAACAAAACTAGTTCCTTTACTACTGCTTTAACAGAGGCTGAGCTTGTGGAATGTTGCCACCTTGGCACTCACTCTCATTCGTGGACATCTGTGACAGAGCTTAGGACTGAGAACTGCCTGACATGGAAACTCGAATACACTGAAGCCCCAAAGCAAAGGGGAGGGGTGGCTTCCATGAAGGGAATTTAAGTAACAGCCTTAGGTGCCACCTTTTATTGGTGGTGCCAATTACTGAAAAGGATTAGAAATGACTCAATGGCTTTATCCCATTCATAAAAAGTGAGTGCTAAAAAAAATGGAAGGCGGCATGCTGGATTCCTATGTGGAATTGCTTTGCCACTGGTTAAAAGAACCATGCAAGTGCCAGAACTTAAAAATTGAATTTTCTTTCACATGCTGGTCCAGTGTTTGTTTTTTCACATGTGCCAGAAGCAAAGTGTATTTAGTATTTTGCAGCAGGAATCTTTTGTGATGCATGTCAAGGGCTGGCTCATCACAACAAACTTATTTTAAAACCCAACCCATCCTCTGCATGTTACACCCCTCTTTGCATTACATGTGCCTTTGTTTGGAAGCAATCACGAACAAAAAAACGTAAAACGGGTGCAGTTAGCTAACCATGGTAAAAGAATGAAAAAATGCTTGTGTAGCAGTTGCTATTTTTGTTCCCAAGTGGAAGAAACATTAAATTTTTGTCTCAGAAAGAACATATAGATAAACGCTATATAGATAAAGGCCAAATGTTTGTTTAGCATAGTTAAAGAACACAAATGAGGTGCGTAGCATTCTCTTGTGTCTTACTTCTTGAGAAACGCCACAACGCGTCATATATTTTTGAAAGCCGAAAAATGAAAATAAATACATATTAAGCTCACATACACTATGTACACTGGGCACCGTATTTTTGCCATAGTTTGTTTTAAGTCATTGTATTCAGGGATTTGTAATATTCGAAAGTTTTAATTAATCAATTAATTTAATACCATTCTGTTGTAAAGGGAAAGCCAAGACTATTCACCGTGTTTTCTTTAGATGGATTGATCTGGCAAACCTAAGGGTGTCGTAGATTAGTATTAAATACCTACATTAATGAAATACTGTGCTGAACATGCATAACTCTACCAGAAGTAACAATGAAATGGTCTGGCAGAGACCACTGAATTGCTACTGACAGGTGTTCATTCCACAGTGAAATAGACCCCGAATTATTTCACTATAAGAAATAAAGGGCCAGATGTATCAAGGTTTTTTGCATTTGCAAACGGTGCGAATGCCCGTTTGCGAATGCAAAAAGCCGGTTCAGAATGTATGAAAGACATTCTGAACGCAATTTTTAGGAATTGCAAAAATAGCGATTCCTTAAAATTGCGACCCTGTTTAGAGAGTCGCAAATTGTCGCCTTTAGCTTCGATGGCATATACCGAGTAAACATGATTCCGGAATGGGTGCAAGAGTATGGGTGACGATGTCAGCTGTGGTATTTGTGATTCGTTGCCAGGCCATATTTACTGGGCGACAACTCCAGACCCTGTGATAGAAGTCAGCTGCTGGAGTGACACATCTGGGACATACTGGGTTTGTACCGGGTACATTTTGTGGATGCGGGCTGGGGACAGGTAGGACTGGTGAATGTAGTTAAATTGGGTGTACCGCAGTCTAGTATTGCGGGATACATTTTTGATCGTGGTAAGGGCTGCCACCCAGGTTTTCTGAGGTAATGGTGTGGAAAGGACGGCGTCCCAGCGGGATTTAACATGTATCATGTCCGAACAAACCTCTGCTAGGAGTACTTTGTATAGTTTAGTTATGATGCCTTTTGTGTTGCTTATTGTAAGGATTGCAGTGAGCAGGTGAGACTTGCGTGGCTCAGCATTGCGGAGCCCCATAGGTTATTAAGTAGTCTTTTGGAGGCACTATGGGTCAGGAAGGCCCCAGGGTGCGTGACCCCGGCAGTCACTAGATCCTCAAGGGTGCGCATAGTGGAGTTAGAGTAGTAATCCCCAACGTTCAATGATCTCATGTCCCGCGTATTGTGATGTAGTGAAAGTACCTGGACTCCCGATAGGTGAAGAGACTCTACCTAGGACGTATCTACGTCAACAGAATCGGACTGCATCCAACAATATAATCTTTTTCGGCGGACAAGGAGGACCTGCCAATAATGAAGTTAGGATTGTTTGTGGTGCCGTCTGAGCACGTATCGCTTCGCATTCTGGCAGGGGTGGCTTGCGCAGCCACATGGTTAGCCATTGTAGCTGAGCAGCAACATAATACAGTTCGAAATTTGGCATGCCTAGACCGCCAGCATCTTGTGGGTATTGTGTTATAGATATAGCTACTCTGCGCCTATCTCTACCCCAGAGCAAGTCAGTTAGTAGGGAATGCAGCTTATGAAAGAACGAGCGTGGCAAGCGTATCGGGAGTGCGGTGAAGTAGTATAAAAACCTAGGAGGGATGAGCATTTTGGCTATGGCTACCTGGCCCATAGAAGATAAGGGGAGTGAGCTCCAGAACGTAAGTGAGCCTCGGGTGGATCTGAGTATTCTATCGAGATTGCCCTCTTTCAGGTCAACCATGGTATGGTAAATTTGTATGCCTAAGTACTTAAATGTTGTGTGTGACCATGGGAGTTGATATTGGGGTAATGCCATATGTAACTCGTTTGATACGGGGGTAAGGGGAAAGATACTTGATTTGGACCAATTAATACGTAGACCGGAGGCGAGTGCGAGGTTATCCAGGATTAACATTACCCCCGCGATGGAAGTAGCGAGATTGCATAGGTATATTAAAGCATTGTCTGCATATAGGGATATGATGTGGAGTATATTGGAGTTTGGGATGCCCCATATGGGGGCGTAGATGCAGAGCTTGATTGCTAGAGGATCCATGGCTATTGCGAATAATAAGGGGGATAGCGGGCAGCCCTGTCTAGTGCCTCTGCCTATAGGGAGTGCTTCGGAGATAATTTGACACAGGCTGTGGGTTTGGAGTATAGTGTTTTGATCCAACTAATGAAGCCGTGACCAAAGCCAAATGCTCCGAGTGTGCGCAGGAGGTAGTTCCAACTCAGTGTATCAAACGCTTTTTCTGTGTCTAGGGAGAGGGCCACTGCTTCTGCCTCTGTGACACTGTGCATTATACTGATTAATCTGCTGATATTTAAGAATGTGTTTCTACCTGGGATGAATCCAGACTGATCAGGGTGTATTAAATTTGGAAGATAGGGGAGCAGCCTATTTGCTAGGATTTTCCCTAGGAGTTTACAGTCCGAATTTAGGAGAGAGAGTGGTCTATATAATTTAACGTCTAGAGGGTCACGGCCCGGCTTTGGGAGCACGACTATTAGGGCTTCGCGCATAGAATCCGTCAATCGCAACCTGTTGCGCGCTTCATTGAACACCTCAAGAAGTGGATTCAGGAGGTGAGTAGCAAAAGAATTATAGTACTCTACTGGCAGGCCATCTGAGCCAGGGGTTTTACTACGTGCCATTTGTGATAGAGCTAGGCATATTTTTCTATGGTGATAGAGCCATCCAGTGTGTCTGAGTTGTCAATAATGTGTGAGTTTTGGGGGACTAATGACAATAGGTCAGCCATTTGTTGTTCAGTTGGAGGGGGGGAGGCATATATAAGGAGCGATAATAAGTTGAGAAGGCTTCATTTATTTCCACCTGGGTATTGATGATATTACCTGATTTTAGCCGGATCACTCCTATAGGTGAGGATTGCGCTGGTTGGCGAATTAGCCATGCAAATTATCTACCCGATCTGTCTCCCTCTGTGTGTTGTTGCGCTAAGAAATGTCTATAATCGTGTTTGCTGAGCCTGGTATCTACCTCCTTATGGTTGGCTCTGAGCGAATTCAATTCCTCTACTGGTGACTCATTTCTGGAGACCGCTACCTCAACGCTGCGTAGTTTGATCTCAAGTACTTGCAGCTCTTTAGTGAGTATCCGTTTTACTCCCACTGAGGCTGCGAGTCAGTGACCGCGTATCACAGCTTTGTGTGCGTCCCATTCGATGGCGCAAGACGAGGAAGAGTTCTGATTCAGGGAGAAATAGTCAGAAAGGCACTTGGCCAATTCAGCATGAAAAGGAGGGTCTGTAAGAGCCTCTGTCTGCAGTCGCCATGTTGGAATGCGAGTGTGTGTGCGGCCCCATACCAGTGTTGCATATAATGGGCTATGATTTGAGATGGTGCAGGCAAGGTATTCGGATGTGCCTACTTTCTGAATTACAGCTTTTGATGCGAAAAGCATATCTATTCTAGTATGTAAACTGTGCACTGAGGAGTAGTAGGAATATTCACGGTGTGTAGGGTGTCCGGTTCTCCAAATGTCCCTCAGGCCATTATTGGAAACCCAATTTGCTAGGTCAAGTGAAGCTCGATTGGACGGAGCAGTGTCGAGAGGGGGGAATGAGCGGTCTTTATGGGTGTCTAGGACGCAATTAAAGTCGCTTCCCCAAATGCAATCTACCGTAGGGTCACCAAGGTTGCCAGTGGTGAGTGTGCTCAGAAAGTCGTGTTGATTTGTGATTTGTGTTAGGAGTGTAAAATGCCACCACTGCTAGAGAGGAGCCATCAAGGTAGCCCTCCAGTATAATGTATCTGCCATTAGGATCACTTTGCATGCGGGACGTGATGAATGGGACCCCCGGGGTGACCCAGATCGCCACCCCCCAGGTGTATGACAAGTATGTGGTTCCGTATATTTACCCTTTCCATTTTACGCGTGTGTTTTCCAGACTGGACTTCGATAAATGTGTCTCTTGCAGCATAGCTAGATGTATCTGGTGTCTCCTGAGGTATGTGTAAACCCGTTGCCTCTTGCGCCAAGATGCCATACCTCTTATGTTCCATGTGAGTATGTTATATTTTGGGGTATGTTGTTGGTTTTTAGAGGTCATGAGGTATTTATGGGTTTAATTGAACGAGGGAGGTGTTTGGTCCCCGCTACTTTTGTGTTAAGGATGTGCCCGCCGAGGTTAGCCAGACAGTGCCTTTGGTGTAGTTAAGCATAATTTTAATGGTTAAACAAATTTGATGTGAGTAACTGTAAACGTGACCCCTATTGCACAACGTGGGGAAAAAAATCATTAACTGTATACAACTTTAACTGCGGTGGTGACAAGGCTGGTGAGGTACCAGCGATTGCCAGCTTGGGGGAACAGTCTATATGGAGCGGGGGTGCTTTGGCTTGTTGGTGCCAAGTCATGGGGATACCCGGCCCGGGTTGCTCTAAGTGCTGAATTTGACGCCAGGGACCTCAGGTGATTGGTCTGCTGTGGTGTATGTTGATGAAGGGCCTTAAGTTCGCTCAAACAGTTCCCGAATGAGTGTCCAGGGTGGGCCCCAACATAGCTAATTCATTATGGTGTGAGGCACTAAAATGTGTAGGTCCTGATTGTTCAGCAAATGTCGTCTGCCGTGCGTGGCGTGAGGGAAGGGCAACAAAGAGAATCCGCAGAGTCAGAGTTCGCGTCGTGGTCTGGTTCTCCGTCAGTGTGGCTGGATGGAGTTGTCGGTGATGCATTGACAAACTGAGATGTAGCCTGCAGGAGGAGAGAACGTTCCGTTTGAGACTGCTCGGGTGTGGGTCTCATGTCTTGTTTTTTACGTTGCCTACGTCTTGCCTTGGGGGAGGACCACTTTTCCACAGGGTTACTTGTGTCTATCGGATCCACCAGGCCCTTGGCGTGCAACCAAGTCCATGCATCTTCTGGAGTTGTGAAGAAGAGTGCTCGGGATTCGTCCTGTATGCGGAGTTTGGCCGAAAACAGCAACGCATACTTGATGTTATGCTCGCGTAATCGTTCTTTAACCCTGTAGAAAGAGCTGCGTTTCTTCTGCACTTCCGCGGTAACGTCTGGGTATGCTGTGATCTCTGCATTGTCAAATTGTATAGGACCTAATTTACAGAATAGTTGTAGGATGAGGTCTCTATCCCAATAGTTAAGGAGTCTTGCTATTAGTGGACGAGGCTGCGCGACAGGTGGAGGTGGTCTGCCCAGGACCCTGTGGGTGCATTCTATTGAGAAGAACTTCGGGATATTATCTTTTTAAATTGTTTCCGTGAGCCATTGCTCTACAAACAGTTCTGCACACGGGCCTTCAGCACGTTCGGGGAACCCCACTAGGCGGATGTTGTTGCAGCGTGATCGTCCCTCTGCATCCTCAGCTCTACGTTTTAAGGAGTCCACTTCGGCTGTCAGGTTAGTCATCTGTGATTGTAGATCCTTCACAGTCGGGGGAAGGGACACGGTGTCTTTTTCAAGTTCCGTTACCCTATCGGCCAGTGCATGTTGGTCTGTTCGCAATAAATTGACATCTTCTGCCACTGATCCTATTCTGGCTTCGAGGGTAGTCTTGGTTTCAAGGATAGCTTGAAGTATCTTTTTGAATTGTGTTGTGTGAGCCTGTAGAGTAAGTTTCATATTCTGCAGAGCCTGGTGAGTAGCATTTGGATCCATGTTCCCAGAGGGGGCACGCAGGGTTTTTGGTTTGCCCATTTGTTGTTTGCGGCACCTGACGGTTATTAATTGTGTGTGCCTGATTTGATGTGCCATAGGCTGAGCCGCAATGTTAGTTAACTGTAGAGCTATGTCGATTAGGGCCCTCTTCCACCCCCATAAATGCCAAGCGGGGATGGTGTTGCCGCGCCAGTGTGGTATAGTGTCCTGCTGCGGTCGGGCTAATTTACTACACGCCACAGGGCGAGGCGGGGGTGTTGGTATTGATATGGCAGCTAAACTGGTTCCAGGTTCTTAGCAATTTATTGTACAGCTGCCCCGTTACGCAACAGTGCATCCGGGGTGCTTATGCAAGGACCAACTGCATAGTGCGATCGGGGCTCCACAGGCTGCGCAATATCGAAGCACTGATGCAGCGTGACTGTGGGGGGTGCTGTGTGTGGCAGTGGATCGGGACACTCTTGCCCAAAGGCACAAATCAGCTCAGCTACAGCAGATGATCTGGACATCAGAAGGCCAACTGAGAAGAGACAGCCAAGGGCGTAGGGCTGTGACGTCACACTGCCCAGCTTGAAGCAGTATCAGTCAGGAGAGAGTTCATTTAGGAGCCCAGAAGGATCTCAAACGGAAGTTACTCCATCTACGTGGGGCCCTAAGTAGCACAGTATATGCTGGCTGAGAGGAGGGCCGGGGCCACGTGTGCGCACCGTGACTCGATTTATGTCGCCTAGAAGTGCTGAGCCTTGTTCAGCGCCGATCGCTGGTGAGCACCTTGGACCAGGCAGGGGGCCCTCAGTTCAGCGCTATCCCATCTGCGCTGGTTCTCTAGCGGCCACACCCCTCCTATGCCCAGGCCGCGCGACGTTCCACTCAGTCTCTGCGTCCTCACTCCAAAGCCGGATCGAGAGCGGCGTTGCAGTGCTGCAGTAGCTTCCACCGTCTAAACCTGTGTGCCCTTCCATATGGGGACTCAGGGCCCGGTTTACCGCAGTAGCGATCTGGTGCACGGGCCCCGGGCCGCAGCTATCTTCAGCGGCAGGCTAAGCGCTGTCCCGAACCAGGACCATTGCCCAGCCCGCGCCACACCGCGGAGAAGGGAGTCTGGACCGGCACTCACCCTCCGCGTGGGCTCCGAGCCCAGGTCCTCCGCAGTGCCGGGTCTCTCGTGCACAGTCGCGTTCCCAGGGTCTGTGCCGGGTCTATGTTCTCTTTGGGTGGGGCCAGCCTTCGGCCCAGGCCGGGAACCGCCCAGGTCACGATCGCAGGCGCTCGGCTCGGTAGTGCCTCGGATGCTTTATGGTGCGGTGGGCAGCGACGGCCTCCAATGTGAAGCCGCCACTTCTGGACGAGGTCCTGGGCTGTCGAGTGGGCAGCGCCTGCCCCGGAGAGAATCAAAGGCGTCACAATCAGGATAATTGAGAAGGGCCCGGCCCGGAGCTGCAGTTTATGCTGCCGCTCCGGTCGCCATGTTGGCCACTCCCCCTTAACCTGCTATGTCGACCCTGCAAAATAAACCTTTTTGCCAATAAAAAACCTTTTTGATCCATATAAGTCACTGCTAAGGTATTCCCTGGAAAGGACCAAGGGCAGGGTGCAGTGTATTTAAAAAGTTGGACATGTACTTTTGCTTTTCACTTGTCCTGGTAGTCAAAAAACTCTTTAAATTTGTTTTTCCGTACTGCAAGGTCAATCACCCCCACAGTAAAACATTGGAGCTGTTTACTACATTTCACAAGTGTAATTTCCAAATGCAAAGAGATAATTAGTTCATGTTTGGTGTCCCTGGAATCCTTATTTAAAATCCTAACTGATGGTAAAGTCAGATTTTAAATTACAATTCTGAAAATGCCACTTTTAGAAAGTGGGCATTTTCTTGTTTTAGCCACTTGATGCTTGCAGCCTGTCTCTAGTCGCATGGTTGGGTGTAATTGGCAGTTGAGCTTTGTGTGTTCCTCCTAGATAGCCACGCACAATGGGAGCTTAGGTGTGGCTGGATGGGCAATGCCTTGCAGGATGGGAGGGAGGAGATGGCACCAACTTCACTTACACCTGAATAGTATGTGTCCTGTATCCACACAAAGGGTTGAATACGCCCTGTAGTTAGTCTGGAGCTATGGCAGGGAAGGTAGGGCATCTGTGCACTTCAAAGGCATACCTCTAGTCCAGCGTGACCATATGAAAGTCAAATGTTCAGGCCGATTGCAATGGAGCATGGGTCGGATACAGTAGATTTGCTCTGCTGAAAGTTTCCTTTCTCAAGTTTTGAGTCAAGATATCCTCGGATGGTGGTTTATACTTTTAGGCACTATTTTACAGTTTATTCTTTTTAAAATTCATAACTGCGGTTCCACTAATCAAATGTTTGTCGTATGTGTATTGATTTATTTGTCAAATTAAGCTCTATATTGCTCTCTATTGTCTAACTAGGTGTGGGATCTTTTTGTGCTGGGTTTTCACTGTTTTAGTGTCTGAAGTGTTTCACAACTACTTTACACACTGCATCCAAGTTAAGACTGACTGTTCTGTGTCAAGCTACCAGGGGGTGAGCACAGGTTAATTTGGGGTTTGCTTGTGCCTTACCCTGACTAGGTTTGTTATTGCTGCTTGGGCACAGCTCACCAACAGTCAACCAACAACCTTATTTCTAACAAATGTAAGGGTCAAAGACAGCCTGTGTCATATGTACTTGTGGCACAGGATATACTTTTTCCCATATGTGGCACTGTTACATGTATAATACAAACATACAACCATTTTTGAATGGAGAAATTTGAAGTGCAGGCAACTGTAACAATCTGGAACATTCTCTGAACTTTACATTTCTCACATTTAAAAAGTGCTGTATTTTTCAGTTATAAATATGACACTGTGTCTACCAGCCACTTGGAGCAAGATGCCTGCAGTGTGTATGTGCACCACTTTGAAATGGGAGAAAATTAAAATGAAGAGTTAACTTTATCTTTATATGGATTTCATAAAACGTAGCATATTCATGTTATCCCACTTCCAAAGTTTTGGAGGCATGTGGGACCCAGTGGCCTGTAAATACTGTGCCATAATTATACAGAAAATACACTCTTTTGTTTAAATGGGAGGAATTTAACAAAAAGATACATGCTTCATAAAATATGAAGACGTAATTGGCTTAATGGAAAGTGGATAAAAACGTTGACTCAATGTTTTGTAGAAATATTTTTCTTCACTTTGAAATTCTCCCTTAAAAAATGACAGTATTTTTCAGTTATAAATATGGTGTAGTGTTTACTACCAACTGGGAGCAAAAGGTCTGCAGTTTCTAAATGTGACACCCTGAAATGGAAGAAAATCAAAATGAGAGTTAACTTAATCATCAAGTTAACTCTTCATTTTAATTTTCTCCCATGTCAATACATTCAGAAACATCATGTTCTTATGGTCCAATACTGAGTCGACAAGGACTTTTGTTTAAGATTCAAATACCTCAGTGCTTCAGTTCTGCACCTCAGTGCCCTGGTCATAAATCTGACTCCAGCGCTGCTCATTATCAGGGCCTGCTATTTGTAGCCTGTAGGCAACAATGTAATATTAACCCCTTCCCCGCCACGGACGTAATGGTTACGTCCATGGCAGCGCCTGTGTGGCGCCATGGACGTAACCATTACGTCCTGGAACTGGCAGTCGGGGGAAGCGCAAGCGCTTCTCCCGAGGGCCGCCCCCCAACCCCCCCAGGCCAGGGCTGAAAGGGGAATCCCTTCCCCTTTCATCCCCACCCCCCCACCCCCCCCATGACGTCAGCGCGCGATCGCGCGCTGATTTCATGGAAAGGGGGAAAGACGCGCTGGAAGCCATTTGCTTCCAGCGCGTCTAAGGGAGAAGGTGAGTTTTTCACCTTCGTGCGGGGTGGGGGTGCTCTGAAAGAGGCATCGAGGGAAAGGAAAGGGTTTTCCTTTCCCTCGATGTCTCTTTGAGCATTCCTGCTGCCTGATCGCGATGCGATCGGGCAGCAGGAATGCCCACTAGACACCAGGGATTTGTGTATGTGTGTGTGTGTGATTTTGTAGTGTGTGGGGGAGCGACCCCTTGGGCAAGGGTCGCTCCCCTTTGGGGGCAAATGTATTTTGCGTCGTTTCTGCCCCCCCTGGGGGCAGAATGGCCCTATTTTTAGGCCGATCTGCTCCCAAGGGGGGCAGAAAGCCACTAGACACCAGGGATTTTATTGTTGATTTTTATTTTTTGTGTTGGGGGCGGCCCCTTGGGCAAGGGTCGCCCCCAGGGGCCCTCATGTATTTTTGGGCAGTTCTGCCCCCCTTGGGTGCAGAGAGGCCTATTTTTTTTAGGCCTTTCTGCCCCCAAGGGGGGCAGAATCCCAATAGCGCCAGAAATATATGTTTGTATGTGTGCTTTGTGTTGGGGGGTGGCCCCTTGGGCAAGAGTCGCTCCCCCGGGGGGCGCAATGTATTTATCGTCGTTTCTGCCCCCCTTGGGGGCAGATTAGCCCTATTTTTAGGCCGATCTGCCCCCAAGGGGGGCAGAAAGCCACTAGACACCAGGGATTTTATTGTTGATTTTTATTTTTTGTGTTGGGTGGCGGCCCCTTGGGCAAGGGTCGCCCCCAGGGGCCCTCATGTATTATTGGGCAGTTCTGCCCCCCTTGAGGGCAGAGAGGCCTATTTTATTTAGGCCTTTCTGCCCCCAAG
Source organism: Pleurodeles waltl (assembly GCF_031143425.1). Lineage (NCBI taxonomy): Eukaryota > Metazoa > Chordata > Amphibia > Caudata > Salamandridae > Pleurodeles > Pleurodeles waltl. The sequence continues at coordinate 502,842,859 of NC_090443.1, forward strand.
GGGGGCAGAATCCCAATAGCGCCAGAAATATATGTTTGTATGTGTGCTTTGTGTTGGGGGGTGGCCCCTTGGGCAAGGGTCGCTCCCCCTGGGGGGGGGGCAATGTATTTATCGTGGTTTCTGCCCCCCTTGGGGGCAGATTGGCCTTATTTTTAGGCCAATCTGTCCCCAAGGGGGGCAGAAAGCCACTAGACACCAGGGATTTTATTGTTGTTGTTTTTTTATTTGTGTTGGGGGGCGGCCCCTTGGGCAAGGGTCGGCCCCAGGGGCCCATATGTATTATTGGGCAGTTCTGCCCCCCTTGGGGGCAGATATGCCTATTTTTTAGGCCTTTCTGTCCCCAAGGGGGCAGAATCCCCATAGCGCCAGGGATACTATATGTGTGTGTGTGTGTGCTTTGTGTGGGGGTGTGGCCCCTTGGGCAAGGGTCGCCCCCCCCCAAAGGGTGCAATGTAATCTGGGTGATTTCTGCCCCCTCCCCTTGTGGGTAGATTGGCCTATTTTTTTTAGGCCCATCTTCCCCCAAGCAGAGAACACTAGACACAAGGGAAAATTAAAAAATGGTTAGTGGCGGAGTGTTTGTCAACTGGCGAAGTATTTGCTTTTATGATAATAACAGTTTTTCTCCTTTTTGTGCTAGTTCAAAGCTTTTGCTGACTTTGCTGTGGCTTATTGCAGTTTTGGCAGTAGTTGTCCTGCGGTTTGCGTAGTTGCATGTTTTAGGTAAGTAAATAAATTTACTCCAAGTGAGTATTGTTGCAATGCATGAATGACATGTTTGTAGGTGGTGTACTGAATGCAGGATTGTGTGTGAAATTGTCCTTAGATTTATGCACAATGATTATTGTGTTGTCTTATGTCTAATTTGCTTTTTTTTTCTCTTTTTAGTGGGATATCGTTGGTGATTGCTGTGGCTGTGCAGTGTAGTTGCTGGTGTGTCAAGCTTTTTCAGGCAAGTGAGCAGTATAGTTTTTGAGTTTATAACTCTTAGTGATAAACCTATACTTTGTTACTTATCTTACACAGTGCTGGTTGTTGGTGGTGTATTTGTCCAGTTAATTTTTGTAGGAAGGATCATGGCTAGCCGTAGGATGACCGCTCAGCAGGTTGTTAGTGTGCTTTTTGAGTCATCTTCTGACCATGAATATGAGACTGACTCTGCATCTGAGGCAGAGGAGGAAGTGCAGGATTCTGGAAGTGAATTTTCTGTCAGAGATGAATCATCTGATGATGAAGCCACTCTCAGTGCTGATGAAGGCCCTGTTTTAGAGGAGGACAGTGATGTGCCAATGGTGCAGGAGCCAGCGGCTGAAAGGCTTCCCATTGGAAGACCTGACCCATGGGTTGCACCAAACGTGGAGCAGCCACAGTTGCCTGCGTTTACTGGTTTTCCAGGGTGTCGAGTTAATACGGAAAACATTTTACCCGTCAACTTTTTTGAGTTGTTTATGGACGATATATTTTTGGAAGAGATTGTTGAGCAGACTAATTTGTATGCAGAGCAGTTTTTGAGGGACAACGCTGCCAGACTTAGGCCACACTCTAGAGCTAGCCGGTGGATTCCCACAAATCTGGAAGAGTTGAAAAAGTTATTGGGTTTAACTTTTTTGATGGGGCTGATAAGGAAGCCATCGCTGTCTTCATATTGGTCTACTAGTCCCTTGATGGCAACTGCTATATTTCCTGCCATCATGAGTCGTAACCGGTATGAGCTTCTTCTTCGGATGTTGCATTTTGTAGATAATGCTTTAGCCTTGCCACGAGATCATCCTGATTCTGACCGTCTTTTTAAGATTAGACCTGTCCTTGATCATTTGGTAGATCGGTTTTCCAAGGAAAGAAATATCTGTAGATGAGTCTTTGGTCCTGTTCAAGGGTCGTTTGGTTTTTAGGCAGTACATTCCTAGCAAGAGGGCACAGTATGGAATTAAATTGTATATGCTGTCAGAAAGTAGTACAGGATATGTTTATAATTTCCGGGTCTACACTGGTAGGGATTCCAATATTGACCCCCCTGGTTGTCCTCCCACTTTTGGAGTTAGTGAGAAAATTGTGTGGGAACTTGGTAGACGACTGTTTAACAAAGGTCACCATTTATATGTAGATAACTTCTACACTGGAGTTCGGTTGTTCAAGGAGTTGTTCAGAGTGGACACTGTTGCTTGTGGCACAATCCGCTCTAATCGGAAAGGCTATCCAAAAGAGCTTGTCTGTAAAAAACTTGAGAAGAGACAGTGCAGTGCCTTGCGGAATGATGAGCTGCTAGCTCTGAAATTTGTAGACAAGAGGGATGTATACATGCTAAGCACCATCCATGATGAGAGTACTTCACCTGTGGCTGTTTGGGGTCAGGTTGCTGAAGTGCGCAAACCTGTGTGCATCTTAGACTATAATAAGCACATGGGTGGTGTTGATAGAGTAGATCAGAGGTTAGAACCTTACACTGCTGCTCGTAAGTCTTATGTGTGGTATAAGAAATTAGCGGTTCACTTGTTCCACTTGGCAACTTTTAATGCTTTTGTTGTGTTTAAGGATAGTTCTCCAGAGTCAAGGATGACATTTGTGAAATTTCAGGAGTCTATCATAGCTAGCCTTGTTGTGCTGGAACAGGCAAGAGTTCCTAGAGAAGCAGTGGTGGAGGATGTGGCTAGATTGAAAGATCGTCACTTTGCTGAGCACATTCCTCCCACGGCCAAAAAAAAAATCCTGCTAAGAGATGTAGAGTCTGTGCTCGAAGAGGTATCAGGAAGGAGACTAGGATGTACTGCCCTGATTGTCCTTCAAAGCCTGGGCTGTGTGTGGGTGGCTGTTTCAGGAGCTACCACACACAGAAGAATTATTGGGAAATTCCGTGAGCGTAAACTGGTGTTTTATATTTTTATATGTTCGGTTTCACGGTTGGCATTAGTCATGTATTCAGTTAGAGCTTTTGTGTTTGTAGTTTTGTACTCATTTATGATTAGTGGTTTCTTTGTTGTTTAAAAACAAAAAAAAGGGGATGGCATGTGTAGGGTGGCGCTTGGCTGGCGGTGTGCGTGGGGTGGCGCTTGGCTGGCGGTGTGGGTGGGGTGGCGCTTGGCTGGCGGTGTGTGTGGGGTGGCGCTTGGCTGGCGGTGTGGGTGGGGTGGCGCTGGGCTGGCGGTGTGGGTGGGGTGGCGCTTGGCTGGTGGTGTGGGTGGGGTGGCGCTTATCTGGCGGTATGTGTGGGGTGGCGCTTGGCTGGCGGTGTGGGTAGGGTGGCGCTGGGCTGGCGGTGTGGGTGGGGTGGCGCTTGGCTGGCAGTGCCAGCCAAACGCCAGTCCACACACTCATCAGCTGGTGTGATTGCTGTATCAGGCATGTGGGCGTATGAAAGTGATGGGCCCTTGACTGGCGCTGTCTGTGGATGCGAGTCTTGTAATGTGCTGGGCCCGTGGCTGGCAGCGTGAATGGTCTAGTGCATGTCATGTATGAAAGGTGTGTGAATGGACTGTAAAGTGGTTGGTGCCTTGTTGTGGCTTTACAGCTCACGAGCTGTGAGTCATTGATTCAGTTTTTTGGCCTTTCAGTTATTACCAGTGCATTTCACTTTTGTGAAATCTCTTGTTAATAAAATTTGATCTACTGAACCATCACTCACCCTCGTGCCAAATCCAACCAGTATGTGTGGTACAAATGACAAAACCTGCTCCGCTGTAATCAGGCGTCGCAGCACACTTGAGACACGCTAGGTGTCTCAGGTGGGACCCCGATGATGAAGCATGCCACCAACTTGGTTGGTGGGTGAGGGGTCTTTTTCACATAACCTAAGTGCGTTTCTTTTCACAATTTTAGTGCTTGGCACATCACAGACGTATGTGGACACATCAAAATGATATATTACAAAACTACCTGTGTTTGGGGGGGAGGGGCCACCTGTGTTTTTGGTCCTGGGTGCGGCCTTCATCTAGGGAAACCTACCAAACCCAGACATCTCCATTGCAGGGAGATGTGGCTTGCGTGGATCCCCCAACATTTTCTTACCCAGACGCCTCTGCAAACCGCAAAATTTGCATAAAAAAGCATATTTTCCTGAGTTTTGTTTGTACGATCACCGCTCCAGCACAAAATTCCTACTCCCCGTGTTCCCCTCAGTCTCCCAAGTAAAATGACACCTCACTTATGTGGGTCCCCAAAGCAGAGTCAGTCTAAAGATGTATAAAAGAATATGTCCTTATAAACTCCCTGCGCTATCCCCTCTATCTCTACAAGTTCTGGGCCTTATTCTGTTGCAGGCACCTGGCCCACCCACACAAGTAAGGTATCATTTTTACCGGGAGACTTGGGGGAATGCTGGGTGGAAGGAAATTTGTGGCTCCTCTCAGATTCCAGAACTTTCTGTCACCGAAATGTGAGGAAAACGTGTTTCTTTAGCCACATTTTGAGGTTTGCAAAGGATTCTGGGTAACAGAACCTGGTCAGAGCCCCACAAGTCACCCCATCTTGGATTCCCCTAGGTCTCTAGTTTTCAACAATGCACAGGATTGGTAGGTTTGCCTAGGTGCCAGCTGAGCTAGAGGCCAAAATCCACAGGTAGGCACTGTTTTCTATAAAAAAATGTGATGTGTCCACGTTGCGTTTTGGGGCCGTTTCCTGTCGCGGGCGCTAGGCCTACCCACACAAGTGAGGTATCATTTTTATCGGGAGACTTGGGGGAACGCTGGGTGGAAGGAAATTTGTGGCTCCTCTCAGATTCCAGAACTTTCTGCCACAGAAATGTGAGGAACATGTGTTGTTTTAGCCAAATTTTGAGGTTTGCAAAGGATTCTGGGTAACAGAACCTGGTCCAAGCCCCGCAAGTCACCCCATCTTGGATTCCCCTAGGTCTCTAGTTTTCAGAAATGCACAGGTTTGGTAGGTTTCCCTAGGTGCCGGCTGAGCTAGAGGCCAAAATCTACAGGTAGGCACTTCGCAAAAAACACCTCTGTTTTCTTCCCAAAATTTGGATGTGTCCACGATGCGCTTTGGGGCGTTTCCTGTTGCAGGCGCTAGGCCTACCCACACAAGTGAGGTATCATTTTTATCGGGAGACTTGGGGGAACGCTGGGTGGAAGGAAATGAGTGGCTCCTCTCAGATTCCAGAACTTCCTGCCACAGAAATGTGAGGAACATGTGTTGTTTTAGCCAAATTTTGAGGTTTGCAAAGGATTCTGCGTAACAGAACCTGGTCCGAGCCCCGCAAGTCACCCCATCTTAGAATCCCCTAGGTCTCTAGTTTTCAGAAATGCACAGGTTCGGTAGGTTTCCCTAGGTGCCGGCTGAGCTAGAGGCCAAAATCTACAGGTAGGCACTTCGCAAAAAACACCTCTGTTTTCTTCCAAAAATTTGGATGTGTCCACGTTGCGCTTTGGGGCGTTTCCTGTCGCAGGCGCTAGGCCTACCCACACAAGTGAGGTATCATTTTTATCGGGAGACTTGGGGGAACGCTGGGTGGAAGGAAATGTGTGGCTCCTCTCAGATTCCAGAACTTTCTGCCACATAAATGTGAGGAACATGTGTTGTTTTAGCCAGATTTTGAGGTTTGCAAAGGATTCTGGGTAACAGAACCTGGTCCGAGCCCCGCAAGTCACCCCATCTTGGATTCCCCTAGGTCTCTAGTTTTCAGAAATGCACAGGTTTGGTAGGTTTCCCTAGGTGCCGGCTGAGCTAGAGGCCAAAATCTACAGGTAGGCACTTCGCAAAAAACACCACTGTTTTCTTCCAAAAATTTGGATGTGTCCACGTTGCGCTTTGGGGCGTTTCCTGTCGCAGGCGCTAGGCCTACCCACACAAGTGAGGTATCATTTTTATCGGGAGACTTGGGGGAACGCTGGGTGGAAGGAAATTTGTGGCTCCTCTCAGATTCCAGAACTTTCTGCCACAGAAATGTGAGGAACATGTGTTTTTGTAGCCAAATTTTGAGGTTTGCAAAGGATTCTGGGTAACAGAACCTGGTCCGAGCCCCGCAAGTCACCCCATCTTGGATTCCCCTAGGTCTCTAGTTTTCAGAAATGCACAGGTTTGGTAGGTTTCCCTAGGTGCCGGCTGAGCTAGAGGCCAAAATCTACAGGTAGGCACTTCGCAAAAAACACCTCTGTTTTCTTCCAAAAATTTGGATGTGTCCACGTTGCGCTTTGGGGCGTTTCCTGTCGCAGGCGCTAGGCCTACCCACAGAAGTGAGGTATCATTTTTATCGGGAGACTTGGGGGAACGCTGGGTGGAAGGAAATTTGTGGCTCCTCTCGGATTCCAGAACTTTCTGCCACAGAAATGTGAGGAACATGTGTTGTTTTAGCCAAATTTTGAGGTTTGCAAAGGATTCTGGGTAACAGAACCTGGTCCGAGGCCCGCAAGTCACCCCATCTTGGATTCCCCTAGGTCTCTAGTTTTCAGAAATGCACAGGTTTGGTAGGTTTCCCTAGGTGCCTGCTGAGCTAGAGGCCAAAATCTACAGGTAGGCACTTCGCAAACAACACCTCTGTTTTCTTCCAAAAATTTGGATGTGTCCACGTTGCGCTTTGGGGCGTTTCCTGTCGCAGGCGCTAGGCCTACCCACACAAGTGAGGTATCATTTTTATCGGGAGACTTGGGGGAACGCTGGGTGGAAGGAAATTTGTGGCTCCTCTCAGATTCCAGAACTTTCTGCCACAGAAATGTGAGGAACATGTGTTGTTTTAGCCAAATTTTGAGGTTTGCAAAGGATTCTGGGTAACAGAACCTGGTCCGAGCCCCGCAAGTCACCCCATCTTGGATTCCCCTAGGTCTCTAGTTTTCAGAAATACACAGGTTTGGTAGGTTTCCCTAGGTGCCGGCTGAGCTAGAGGCCAAAATCTACAGGTAGGCACTTCGCAAAAAACACCTCTGTTTTCTTCCCAAAATTTTGATGTGTCGACGTTGCGCTTTGGGGCGTTTCCTGTCGCAGGCGCTAGGCCTACCCACACAAGTGAGGTATCATTTTTATCGGGAGACTTGGGGGAACGCTGGGTGGAAGGAAATTTGTGGCTCCTCTCAGATTCCAGAACTTTCTGCCACAGAAATGTGAGGAACATGTGTTTTTTTAGCCAAATTTTGAGGTTTGCAAAGGATTCTGGGTAACAGAACCTGGTCCGAGCCCCGCAAGTCACCCCATCTTGGATTCCCCTAGGTCTCTAGTTTTCAGAAATACACAGGTTTGGTAGGTTTCCCTAGGTGCCGGCTGAGCTAGAGGCCAAAATCTACAGGTATGCACTTCGCAAAAAACACCTCTGTTTTCTTCCAAAAATGTGGATGTGTCCACTTTGCGCTTTGGGGCGTTTCCTGTCGCAGGCGCTAGGCCTACCCACACAAGTGAGGTATCATTTTTATCGGGAGACTTGGGGGAACGCTGGGTGGAAGGAAATTTGTGGCTCCTCTCAGATTCCAGAACTTTCTGCCACAGAAATATGAGGAACATGTGTTGTTTTAGCCAAATTTTGAGGTTTGCAAAGGATTCTGGGTAACAGAACCTGGTCCGAGCCCCGCAAGTCACCCCATCTTGGATTCCCCTAGGTCTCTAGTTTTCAGAAATGCACAGGTTTGGTAGGTTTCCCTAGGTGCCGGCTGAGCTAGAGGCCAAAATCTACAGGTAGGCACTTCGCAAACAACACCTCTGTTTTCTTCCAAAAATTTGGATGTGTCCACGTTGCGCTTTGGGGCGTTTCCTGTCGCAGGCGCTAGGCCTACCCACACAAGTGAGGTATCATTTTTATTGGGAGACTTGGGGGAACGCTGGGTGGAAGGAAATTTGTGGCTCCTCTCAGATTCTAGAACTTTCTGCCACAGAAATGTGAGGAACATGTGTTGTTTTAGCCAAATTTTGAGGTTTGCAAAGGACTCTGGGTAACAGAACCTGGTCCGAGCCCCGCAAGTCACCCCATCTTGGATTCCCCTAGGTCTCTAGTTTTCAAAAATGCACAGGTTTGGTAGGTTTCCCTAGGTGCCGGCTGAGCTAGAGGCCAAAATCTACAGGTAGGCACTTCGCAAAAAACACCTCTGTTTTCTTCCCAAAATTTGGATGTGTCCACGTTGCGCTTTGGGGCGTTTCCTGTCGCAGGCGCTAGGCCTACCCACACAAGTGAGGTATCATTTTTATCGGGAGACTTGGGGGAACGCTGGGTGGAAGGAAATGTGTGGCTCCTCTCAGATTCCAGAACTTTCTGCCACAGAAATGTGAGGAACATGTGTTGTTTTAGCCAAATTTTGAGGTTTGCAAAGGATTCTGGGTAACAGAACCTGGTCCGAGCCCCGCTAGTCACCCCATCTTGGATTCCCCTAGGTCTCTAGTTTTCAGAAATGCACAGGTTTGGTAGGTTTCCCTAGGTGCCGGCTGAGCTAGAGGCCAAAATCTACAGGTAGGCACTTCGCAAAAAACACCTCTGTTTTCTTCCCAAAATTTGGATGTGTCCACGTTGCGCTTTGGGGCGTTTCCTGTCGCAGGCGCTAGGCCTACCCACACAAGTGAGGTATCATTTTTATCGGGAGACTTGGGGGAACGCTGGGTGGATGGAAATGTGTGGCTCCTCTCAGATTCCAGAACTTTCTGCCACAGAAATGTGAGGAACATGTGTTGTTTTAGCCAAATTTTGAGGTTTGCAAAGGATTCTGGGTAACAGAACCTGGTCCGGGCCCCGCAAGTCACCCCATCTTGGATTCCCCTAGGTCTCTAGTTTTCAGAAATGCACAGGTTTGGTAGGTTTCCCTAGGTGCCGGCTGAGCTAGAGGCCAAAATCTACAGGTAGGCACTTCGCAAAAAACACCTCTGTTTTCTTCCCAAAATTTGGATGTGTCCACGTTGCGCTTTGGGGCGTTTCCTGTCGCAGGCGCTAGGCCTACCCACACAAGTGAGGTATCATTTTTATCGGGAGACTTGGGGGAACGCTGGGTGGAAGGAAATGTGTGGCTCCTCTCAGATTCCAGAACTTTCTGCCACAGAAATGTGAGGAACATGTGTTTTTTTAGCCAAATTTTGAGGTTTGCAAAGGATTCTGGGTAACAGAACCTGGTCCGAGCCCCGCAAGTCACCGCATCTTGGATTCCCCTAGGTCTCTAGTTTTCAGAAATGCACAGGTTTGGTAGGTTTCCCTAGGTGCCGGCTGAGCTAGAGGCCAAAATCTACAGGTAGGCACTTCGCAAAAAACACCTCTGTTTTCTTCCAAAAATTTGGATGTGTCCACGATGAGCTTTGGGGCGTTTCCTGTCGCAGGCGCTAGGCCTACCCACACAAATGAGGTATCATTTTTATCGGGAGACTTGGGGGAACGCTGGGTGGAAGGAAATTTGTGGCTCCTCTCAGATTCCAGAACTTTCTGCCACAGAAATATGAGGAACATGTGTTGTTTTAGCCAAATTTTGAGGTTTGCAAAGGATTCTGGGTAACAGAACCTGGTCCGAGCCCCGCAAGTCACCCCATCTTGGATTCCCCTAGGTCTCTAGTTTTCAGAAATGCACAGGTTTGGTAGATTTCCCTAGGTGCCGGCTGAGCTAGAGGCCAAAATCTACAGGTAGGCACTTCGCAAACAACACCTCTGTTTTCTTCCAAAAATGTGGATGTGTCCACGTTGCGCTTTGGGGTGTTTCCTGTCGCAGGCGCTAGGCCTACCCACACAAGTGAGGTATCATTTTTATCGGGAGACTTAGGGGAACGCTGGGTGGAAGGAAATTTGTGGCTCCTCTCAGATTCCAGAACTTTCTGCCACAGAAATGTGAGGAACATGTGTTGTTTTAGCCAAATTTTGAGGTTTGCAAAGGACTCTGGGTAACAGAACCTGGTCCAAGCCCCGCAAGTCACCCCATCTTGGATTCCCCTAGGTCTCTAGTTTTCAGAAATGCACAGGTTTGGTAGGTTTCCCTAGGTGCCGGCTGAGCTAGAGGCCAAAATCTACAGGTAGGCACTTCGCAAAAAACACCTCTGTTTTCTTCCCAAAATTTGGATGTGTCCACGTTGCGCTTTGGGGCGTTTCCTGTCGCAGGCGCTAGGCCTACCCACACAAGTGAGGTATCATTTTTATCAGGAGACTTTGGGGAACGCTGGGTGGAAGGAAATTTGTGGCTCCTCTCAGATTCCAGAACTTTCTGCCACAGAAATGTGAGGAACATGTGTTGTTTTAGCCAAATTTTGAGGTTTGCAAAGGACTCTGGGTAACAGAACCTGGTCCGAGCCCCGCAAGTCACCCCATCTTGGATTCCCCTAGGTCCCTAGTTTTCAGAAATGCACAGGTTTGGTAGGTTTCCCTAGGTGCCGGCTGAGCTAGAGGCCAAAATCTACAGGTAGGCACTTCGCAAAAAACACCTCTGTTTTCTTCCCAAAATTTGGATATGTCCACGTTGCGCTTTGGGGCGTTTCCTGTCGCAGGCGCTAGGCCTACCCACACAAGTGAGGTATCATTTTTATCGGGAGACTTGGGGGAACGCTGGGTGGAAGGAAATGTGTGGCTCCTCTCAGATTCCAGAACTTTCTGCCACAGAAATGTGAGGAACATGTGTTGTTTTAGCCAAATTTTGAGGTTTGCAAAGGATTCTGGGTAACAGAACCTGGTCCGAGCCCCGCAAGTCACCGCATCTTGGATTCCCCTAGGTCTCTAGTTTTCAGAAATGCACAGGTTTGGTAGGTTTCCCTAGGTGCCGGCTGAGCTAGAGGCCAAAATCTACAGGTAGGCACTTCGCAAAAAACACCTCTGTTTTCTTCCAAAAATTTGGATGTGTCCACGTTGCGCTTTGGGGCGTTTCCTGTCGCAGGCGCTAGGCCTACCCACACAAGTGAGGTATCACTTTTATCGGGAGACTTGGGGGAACGCTGGGTGGAAGGAAATGTGTGGCTCCTCTCAGATTCCAGAACTTTCTGCCACAGAAATGTGAGGAACATGTGTTGTTTTAGCCAAATTTTGAGGTTTGCAAAGGATTCTGGGTAACAGACCCTGGTCCGGGCCCCGCAAGTCACCCCATCTTGGATTCCCCTAGGTCTCTAGTTTTCAGAAATGCACAGGTTTGGTAGGTTTCCCTAGGTGCCGGCTGAGCTAGAGGCCAAAATCTACAGGTAGGCACTTCGCAAAAAACACCTCTGTTTTCTTCCAAAAACTTGGATGTGTCCACGTTGCGCTTTGGGGCGTTTCCTGTCGCAGGCGCTAGGCCTACCCACACAAGTGAGGTATCATTTTTATCGGGAGACTTGGGGGAACGCTGGGTGGAAGGAAATTTGTGGCTCCTCTCAGATTCCAGAACTTTCTGCCACAGAAATGTGAGGAACATGTGTTTTTTTAGCCAAATTTTGAGGTTTGCAAAGGATTCTGGGTAACAGAACCTGGTCCGAGCCCCGCAAGTCACCCCATCTTGGATTCCCCTAGGTCTCTAGTTTTCAGAAATGCACAGGTTTGGTAGGTTTCCCTAGGTGCCGGCAGAGCTAGAGGCCAAAATCTACAGGTAGGCACTTCGCAAAAAACATCTCTGTTTTCTTCCAAAAATGTGGATGTGTCCACGTTGCGCTTTGGGGCGTTTCCTGTCGCAGGCGCTAGGCCTACCCACACAAGTGAGGTATCATTTTTATCGGGAGACTTGGGGGAACGCTGGGTGGAAGGAAATTTGTGGCTCCTCTCAGATTCCAGAACTTTCTGCCACAGAAATATGAGGAACATGTGTTGTTTTAGCCAAATTTTGAGGTTTGCAAAGGATTCTGGGTAACAGAACCTGGTCCGAGCCCCCCAAGTCACCCCATCTTGGATTCCCCTAGGTCTCTAGTTTTCAGAAATGCACAGGTTTGGTAGATTTCCCTAGGTGCCGGCTGAGCTAGAGGCCAAAATCTACAGGTAGGCACTTCGCAAACAACACCTCTGTTTTCTTCCAAAAATGTGGATGTGTCCACGTTGCGCTTTGGGGTGTTTCCTGTCGCAGGCGCTAGGCCTACCCACACAAGTGAGGTATCATTTTTATCGGGAGACTTAGGGGAACGCTGGGTGGAAGGAAATTTGTGGCTCCTCTCAGATTCCAGAACTTTCTGCCACAGAAATGTGAGGAACATGTTTTGTTTTAGCCAAATTTTGAGGTTTGCAAAGGACTCTGGGTAACAGAACCTGGTCCAAGCCCCGCAAGTCACCCCATCTTGGATTCCCCTAGGTCTCTAGTTTTCAGAAATGCACAGGTTTGGTAGGTTTCCCTAGGTGCCGGCTGAGCTAGAGGCCAAAATCTACAGGTAGGCACTTCGCAAAAAACACCTCTGTTTTCTTCCAAAAATTTGGATGTGTCCACGTTGCGCTTTGGGGCGTTTCCTGTCGCAGGCACTAGGCCTACCCACACAAGTGAGGTATCATTTTTATCGGGAGACTTGGGGGAACGCTGGGTGGAAGGAAATTTGTGGCTCCTCTCGGATTCCAGAACTTTCTGCCACAGAAATGTGAGGAACATGTGTTGTTTTAGCCAAATTTTGAGGTTTGCAAAGGATTCTGGGTAACAGAACCTGGTCCGAGCCCCGCAAGTCACCCCATCTTGGATTCCCCTAGGTCTCTAGTTTTCAGAAATGCACAGGTTTGGTAGGTTTCCCTAGGTGCCGGCTGAGCTAGAGGCCAAAATCTACAGGTAGGCACTTCGCAAAAAACACCTCTGTTTTCTTCCAAAAATTTGGATGTGTCCACGTTGCGCTTTGGGGCGTTTCCTGTCGCAGGCGCTAGGCCTACCCACACAAGTGAGGTATCATTTTTATCGGGAGACTTGGGGGAACGCTGGGTGGAAGGAAATTTGTGGCTCCTCTCAGATTCCAGAACTTTCTGCCACAGAAATGTGAGGAACATGTGTTTTTTTAGCCAAATTTTGAGGTTTGCAAAGGATTCTGGGTAACAGAACCTGGTCCGAGCCCCGCAAGTCACCCCATCTTGGATTCCCCTAGGTCTCTAGTTTTCAGAAATGCACAGGTTTGGTAGGTTTCCCTAGGTGCCGGCTGAGCTAGAGGCCAAAATCTACAGGTAGGCACTTCGCAAAAAACACCTCTGTTTTCTTCCAAAAATTTGGATGTGTCCACGTTGCGCTTTGGGGCGTTTCCTGTCGCAGGCGCTAGGCCTACCCACACAAGTGAGGTATCATTTTTATCGGGAGACTTGGGGGAACGCTGGGTGGAAGGAAATTTGTGGCTCCTCTCGGATTCCAGAACTTTCTGCCACAGAAATGTGAGGAACATGTGTTGTTTTAGCCAAATTTTGAGGTTTGCAAAGGATTCTGGGTAACAGAACCTGGTCCGAGCCCCGCAAGTCACCCCATCTTGGATTCCCCTAGGTCTCTAGTTTTCAGAAATGCACAGGTTTGGTAGGTTTCCCTAGGTGCCGGCTGAGCTAGAGGCCAAAATCTACAGGTAGGCACTTCGCAAACAACACCTCTGTTTTCTTCCAAAAATTTGGATGTGTCCACGTTGCGCTTTGGGGCGTTTCCTGTCGCAGGCGCTAGGCCTACCCACACAAGTGAGGTATCATTTTTATCGGGAGACTTGGGGGAACGCTGGGTGGAAGGAAATTTGTGGCTCCTCTCAGATTCCAGAACTTTCTGCCACAGAAATGTGAGGAACATGTGTTGTTTTAGCCAAATTTTGAGGTTTGCAAAGGACTCTGGGTAACAGAACCTGGTCCAAGCCCCGCAAGTCACCCCATCTTGGATTCCCCTAGGTCTCTAGTTTTCAGAAATGCACAGGTTTGGTAGGTTTCCCTAGGTGCCGGCTGAGCTAGAGGCCAAAATCTACAGGTAGGCACTTCGCAAAAAACACCTCTGTTTTCTTCCAAAAATTTGGATGTGTCCACGTTGCGCTTTGGGGCGTTTCCTGTCGCAGGCGCTAGGCCTACCCACACAAGTGAGGTATCATTTTTATCGGGAGACTTGGGGGAACGCTGGGTGGAAGGAAATTTGTGGCTCCTCTCGGATTCCAGAACTTTCTGCCACAGAAATGTGAGGAACATGTGTTGTTTTAGCCAAATTTTGAGGTTTGCAAAGGATTCTGGGTAACAGAACCTGGTCCGAGCCCCGCAAGTCACCCCATCTTGGATTCCCCTAGGTCTCTAGTTTTCAGAAATGCACAGGTTTGTTAGGTTTCCCTAGGTGCCGGCTGAGCTAGAGGCCAAAATCTACAGGTAGGCACTTCGCAAAAAATACCTCTGTTTTCTTCCAAAAATTTGGATGTGTCCACGTTGCGCTTTGGGGCGTTTCCTGTCGCAGGCGCTAGGCCTACCCACACAAGTGAGGTATCATTTTTATCGGGAGACTTGGGGGAACGCTGGGTGGAAGGAAATTTGTGGCTCCTCTCAGATTCCAGAACTTTCTGCCACAGAAATGTGAGGAACATGTGTTTTTTTAGCCAAATTTTGAGGTTTGCAAAGGATTCTGGGTAACAGAACCTGGTCCGAGCCCCGCAAGTCACCCCATCTTGGATTCCCCTAGGTCTCTAGTTTTCAGAAATGCACAGGTTTGGTCGGTTTCCCTAGGTGCCGGCTGAGCTAGAGGCCAAAATCTACAGGTAGGCACTTCGCAAAAAACACCTCTGTTTTCTTCCAAAAATTTGGATGTGTCCACGTTGCGCTTTGGGGCGTTTCCTGTCGCAGGCGCTAGGCCTACCCACACAAGTGAGGTATCATTTTTATCGGGAGACTTGGGGGAACGCTGGGTGGAAGGAAATTTGTGGCTCCTCTCGGATTCCAGAACTTTCTGCCACAGAAATGTGAGGAACATGTGTTGTTTTAGCCAAATTTTGAGGTTTGCAAAGGATTCTGGGTAACAGAACCTGGTCCGAGCCCCGCAAGTCACCCCATCTTGGATTCCCCTAGGTCTCTAGTTTTCAGAAATGCACAGGTTTGGTAGGTTTCCCTAGGTGCCGGCTGAGCTAGAGGCCAAAATCTACAGGTAGGCACTTCGCAAACAACACCTCTGTTTTCTTCCAAAAATTTGGATGTGTCCACGTTGCGCTTTGGGGCGTTTCCTGTCGCAGGCGCTAGGCCTACCCACACAAGTGAGGTATCATTTTTATCGGGAGACTTGGGGGAACGCTGGGTGGAAGGAAATTTGTGGCTCCTCTCAGATTCCAGAACTTTCTGCCACAGAAATGTGAGGAACATGTGTTGTTTTAGTCAAATTTTGAGGTTTGCAAAGGATTCTGGGTAACAGAACCTGGTCCGAGCCCCGCAAGTCGCCCCATCTTGGATTCCCCTAGGTCTCTAGTTTTCAGAAATACACAGGTTTGGTAGGTTTCCCTAGGTGCCGGCTGAGCTAGAGGCCAAAATCTACAGGTAGGCACTTCGCAAAAAACACCTCTGTTTTCTTCCCAAAATTTGGATGTGTCGACGTTGCGCTTTGGGGCGTTTCCTGTCGCAGGCGCTAGGCCTACCCACACAAGTGAGGTATCATTTTTATCGGGAGACTTGGGGGAACGCTGGGTGGAAGGAAATTTGTGGCTCCTCTCAGATTCCAGAACTTTCTGCCACAGAAATGTGAGGAACATGTGTTTTTTTAGCCAAATTTTGAGGTTTGCAAAGGATTCTGGGTAACAGAACCTGGTCCGAGCCCCGCAAGTCACCCCATCTTGGATTCCCCTAGGTCTCTAGTTTTCAGAAATACACAGGTTTGGTAGGTTTCCCTAGGTGCCGGCTGAGCTAGAGGCCAAAATCTACAGGTAGGCACTTCGCAAAAAACACCTCTGTTTTCTTCCCAAAATTTGTATGTGTCCACGTTGCGCTTTGGGGCGTTTCCTGTCGCAGGCGCTAGGCCTGTCCACACAAGTGAGGTATCATTTTTATCGGGAGACTTGGGGGAACGCTGGGTGGAAGGAAATTTGTGGCTCCTGTCAGATTCCAGAACTTTCTGCCACAGAAATATGAGGAACATGTGTTGTTTTAGCCAAATTTTGAGGTTTGCAAAGGATTCTGGGTAACAGAACCTGGTCCGAGCCCCGCAAGTCACCCCATCTTGGATTCCCCTAGGTCTCTAGTTTTCAGAAATACACAGGTTTGGTAGGTTTCCCTAGGTGCCGGCTGAGCTAGAGGCCAAAATCTACAGGTAGGCACTTCGCAAACAACACCTCTGTTTTCTTCCAAAAATTTGGATGTGTCCACATTGCGCTTTGGGGCGTTTCCTGTCGCAGGCGCTAGGCCTACCCACACAAGTGAGGTATCATTTTTATCGGGAGACTTGGGGGAACGCTGGGTGGAAGGAAATTTGTGGCTCCTCAGATTCCAGAACTTTCTGCCACAGAAATGTGAGGAACATGTGTTTTTTTAGCCAAATTTTGAGGTTTGCAAAGGATTCTGGGTAACAGAACCTGGTCCGAGCCCCGCAAGTCACCCCATCTTGGATTCCCCTAGGTCTCTAGTTTTCAGAAATGCACAGGTTTGGTAGGTTTCCCTAGGTGCCGGCTGAGCTAGAGGCCAAAATCTACAGGTAGGCACTTCGCAAAAAACACATCTGTTTTCTTCCAAAAATTTGCATGTGTCCACGTTGCGCTTTGGGGCGTTTCCTGTCGCAGGCGCTAGGCCTACCCACACAAGTGAGGTATCATTTTTATCGGGAGACTTGGGGGAACGCTGGGTGGAAGGAAATTTGTGGCTCCTGTCAGATTCCAGAACTTTCTGCCACAGAAATATGAGGAACATGTGTTGTTTTAGCCAAATTTTGAGGTTTGCAAAGGATTCGGGGTAACAGAACCTGGTCCGAGCCCCGCAAGTCACCCCATCTTGGATTCCCCTAGGTCTCTAGTTTTCAGAAATGCACAGGTTTGGTAGGTTTCCCTAGGTGCCGGCTGAGCTAGAGGCCAAAATCTACAGGTAGGCACTTCGCAAAAAACACATCTGTTTTCTTCCAAAAATTAGCATGTGTCCACGTTGCGCTTTGGGGCGTTTCCTGTCGCAGGCGCTAGGCCTACCCACACAAGTGAGGTATCATTTTTATCGGGAGACTTGGGGGAACGCTGGGTGGAAGGAAATTTGTGGCTCCTGTCAGATTCCAGAACTTTCTGCCACAGAAATATGAGGAACATGTGTTGTTTTAGCCAAATTTTGAGGTTTGCAAAGGATTCTGGGTAACAGAATCTGGTCCGAGCCCCGCAAGTCACCCCATCTTGGATTCCCCTAGGTCTCTAGTTTTCAGAAATGCACAGGTTTGGTAGGTTTCCCTAGGTGCCGGCTGAGCTAGAGGCCAAAATCTACAGGTAGGCACTTCGCAAACAACACCTCTGTTTTCTTCCAAAAATGTGGATGTGTCCACGTTGCGCTTTGGGGTGTTTCCTGTCGCAGGCGCTAGGCCTACCCACACAAGTGAGGTATCATTTTTATCGGGAGACTTAGGGGAACGCTGGGTGGAAGGAAATTTGTGGCTCCTCTCAGATTCCAGAACTTTCTGCCACAGAAATGTGAGGAACATGTGTTGTTTTAGCCAAATTTTGAGGTTTGAAAAGGACTCTGGGTAACAGAACCTGGTCCAAGCCCCGCAAGTCACCCCATCTTGGATTCCCCTAGGTCTCTAGTTTTCAGAAATGCACAGGTTTGGTAGGTTTCCCTAGGTGCCGGCTGAGCTAGAGGCCAAAATCTACAGGTAGGCACTTCGCAAAAAACACCTCTGTTTTCTTCCCAAAATTTGGATGTGTCCACGTTGCGCTTTGGGGCGTTTCGTGTCGCAGGCGCTAGGCCTACCCACACAAGTGAGGTATCATTTTTATCGGGAGACTTGGGGGAACGCTGGGTGGAAGGAAATTTGTGGCTCCTCTCAGATTCCAGAACTTTCTGCCACAGAAATGTGAGGAACATGTGTTTTTTTAGCCAAATTTTGAGGTTTGCAAAGGATTCTGGGTAACAGAACCTGGTCCGAGCCCCGCAAGTCACCCCATCTTGGATTCTCCTAGGTCTCTAGTTTTCAGAAATGCACAGGTTTGGTAGGTTTCCCTAGGTGCCGG
The DNA here is from genome assembly GCF_031143425.1 of Pleurodeles waltl. Taxonomy (NCBI): domain Eukaryota; kingdom Metazoa; phylum Chordata; class Amphibia; order Caudata; family Salamandridae; genus Pleurodeles; species Pleurodeles waltl. The sequence goes on from NC_090443.1 coordinate 502,860,772, forward strand.
CTGAGCTAGAGGCCAAAATCTACAGGTAGGCACTTCGCAAAAAACACCTCTGTTTTCTTCCAAAAATTTGGATGTGTCCACGTTGCGCTTTGGGGCGTTTCCTGTCGCAGGCACTAGGCCTACCCACACAAGTGAGGTATCATTTTTATCGGGAGACTTGGGGGAACGCTGGGTGGAAGGAAATTTGTGGCTCCTCTCGGATTCCAGAACTTTCTGCCACAGAAATGTGAGGAACATGTGTTGTTTTAGCCAAATTTTGAGGTTTGCAAAGGATTCTGGGTAACAGAACCTGGTCCGAGCCCCGCAAGTCACCCCATCTTGGATTCCCCTAGGTCTCTAGTTTTCAGAAATGCACAGGTTTGGTAGGTTTCCCTAGGTGCCGGCTGAGCTAGAGGCCAAAATCTACAGGTAGGCACTTCGCAAAAAACACCTCTGTTTTCTTCCCAAAATTTGGATGTGTCGACGTTGCGCTTTGGGGCGTTTCCTGTCGCAGGCGCTAGGCCTACCCACACAAGTGAGGTATCATTTTTATCGGGAGACTTGGGGGAACGCTGGGTGGAAGGAAATTTGTGGCTCCTCTCAGATTCCAGAACTTTCTGCCACAGAAATGTGAGGAACATGTGTTTTTTTAGCCAAATTTTGAGGTTTGCAAAGGATTCTGGGTAACAGAACCTGGTCCGAGCCCCGCAAGTCACCCCATCTTGGATTCCCCTAGGTCTCTAGTTTTCAGAAATACACAGGTTTGGTAGGTTTCCCTAGGTGCCGGCTGAGCTAGAGGCCAAAATCTACAGGTAGGCACTTCGCAAAAAACACCTCTGTTTTCTTCCCAAAATTTGGATGTGTCCACGTTGCGCTTTGGGGCGTTTCCTGTCGCAGGCGCTAGGCCTACCCACACAAGTGAGGTATCATTTTTATCGGGAGACTTGGGGGAACGCTGGGTGGAAGGAAATTTGTGGCTCCTGTCGGATTCCAGAACTTTCTGCCACAGAAATATGAGGAACATGTGTTGTTTTAGCCAAATTTTGAGGTTTGCAAAGGATTCTGGGTAACAGAACCTGGTCCGAGCCCCGCAAGTCACCCCATCTTGGATTCCCCTAGGTCTCTAGTTTTCAGAAATGCACAGGTTTGGTAGGTTTCCCTAGGTGCCGGCTGAGCTAGAGGCCAAAATCTACAGGTAGGCACTTCGCAAAAAACACCTCTGTTTTCTTCCAAATATTTGGATGTGTCCACGTTGCGCTTTGGGGCGTTTCCTGTCGCAGGCGCTAGGCCTACCCACACAAGTGAGGTATCATTTTTATCGGGAGACTTGGGGGAACGCTGGGTGGAAGGAAATGTGTGGCTCCTCTCAGATTCGTGAACTTTCTGCCACAGAAATGTGAGGAACATGTGTTGTTTTAGCCAAATTTTGAGGTTTGCAAAGGATTCTGGGTAACAGAACCTTGTCCGAGCCCCGCAAGTCACCCCATCTTGGATTCCCCTAGGTCTCTAGTTTTCAGAAATGCACAGGTTTGGTAGGTTTCCCTAGGTGCCGGCTGAGCTAGAGGCCAAAATCTACAGGTAGGCACTTCGCAAAAAACACCTCTGTTTTCTTCCAAAAATTTGGATGTGTCCACATTGCGCTTTGGGGCGTTTCCTGTCGCAGGCGCTAGGCCTACCCACACAAGTGAGGTATCATTTTTATCGGGAGACTTGGGGGAACGCTGGGTGGAAGGAAATTTGTGGCTCCTCTCAGATTCCAGAACTTTCTGCCACAGAAATGTGAGGAACATGTGTTTTTTTAGCCAAATTTTGAGGTTTGCAAAGGATTCTGGGTAACAGAACCTGGTCCGAGCCCCGCAAGTCACCCCATCTTGGATTCCCCTAGGTCTCTAGTTTTCAGAACTGCACAGGTTTGGTAGGTTTCCCTAGGTGCCGGCTGAGCTAGAGGCCAAAATCTACAGGTAGGCACTTCGCAAAAAACACATCTGTTTTCTTCCAAAAATTAGCATGTGTCCACGTTGCGCTTTGGGGCGTTTCCTGTCGCAGGCGCTAGGCCTACCCACACAAGTGAGGTATCATTTTTATCGGGAGACTTGGGGGAACGCTGGGTGGAAGGAAATTTGTGGCTCCTGTCAGATTCCAGAACTTTCTGCCACAGAAATATGAGGAACATGTGTTGTTTTAGCCAAATTTTGAGGTTTGCAAAGGATTCTGGGTAACAGAACCTGGTCCGAGCCCCGCAAGTCACCCCATCTTGGATTCCCCTAGGTCTCTAGTTTTCAGAAATGCACAGGTTTGGTAGGTTTCCCTAGGTGCCGGCTGAGCTAGAGGCCAAAATCTACAGGTAGGCACTTCGCAAAAAACACATCTGTTTTCTTCCAAAAATTAGCATGTGTCCACGTTGCGCTTTGGGGCGTTTCCTGTCGCAGGCGCTAGGCCTACCCACACAAGTGAGGTATCATTTTTATCGGGAGACTTGGGGGAACGCTGGGTGGAAGGAAATTTGTGGCTCCTGTCAGATTCCAGAACTTTCTGCCACAGAAATATGAGGAACATGTGTTGTTTTAGCCAAATTTTGAGGTTTGCAAAGGATTCTGGGTAACAGAACCTGGTCCGAGCCCCGCAAGTCACCCCATCTTGGATTCCCCTAGGTCTCTAGTTTTCAGAAATGCACAGGTTTGGTAGGTTTCCCTAGGTGCCGGCTGAGCTAGAGGCCAAAATCTACAGGTAGGCACTTCGCAAACAACACCTCTGTTTTCTTCCAAAAATTTGGATGTGTCCACGTTGCGCTTTGGGGCGTTTCCTGTCGCAGGCGCTAGGCCTACCCACACAAGTGAGGTATCATTTTTATCGGGAGACTTGGGGGAACGCTGGGTGGAAGGAAATTTGTGGCTCCTCTCAGATTCCAGAACTTTCTGCCACAGAAATGTGAGGAACATGTGTTGTTTTAGCCAAATCTTGAGGTTTGCAAAGGACTCTGGGTAACAGAACCTGGTCCGAGCCCCGCAAGTCACCCCATCTTGGATTCCCCTAGGTCTCTACTTTTCAGAAATGCACAGGTTTGGTAGGTTTCCCTAGGTGCCGGCTGAGCTAGAGGCCAAAATCTACAGGTAAGCACTTCGCAAAAAACACCTCTGTTTTCTTCCCAAAATTTGGATGTGTCCACGTTGCGCTTTGGGGCGTTTCCTGTCGCAGGCGCTAGGCCTACCCACACAAGTGAGGTATCATTTTTATCAGGAGACTTGGGGGAACGCTGGGTGGAAGGAAATGTGTGGCTCCTCTCAGATTCCAGAACTTTCTGCCACAGAAATGTGAGGAACATGTGTTGTTTTAGCCAAATTTTGAGGTTTGCAAAGGATTCTGGGTAACAGAACCTGGTCCGAGCCCCGCAAGTCACCCCATCTTGGATTCCCCTAGGTCTCTAGTTTTCAGAAATGCACAGGTTTGGTAGGTTTCCCTAGGTGCCGGCTGAGCTAGAGGCCAAAATCTACAGGTAGGCACTTCGCAAAAACACGTCTGTTTTCTTCCAAAAATTTGGATGTGTCCACGTTGCGCTTTGGGGCGTTTCCTGTCGCAGGCGCTAGGCCTACCCACACAAGTGAGGTATCATTTTTATCGGGAGACTTGGGGGAACGCTGGGTGGAAGGAAATGTGTGGCTCCTCTCAGATTCCAGAACTTTCTGCCACAGAAATGTGAGGAACATGTGTTGTTTTAGCCAAATTTTGAGGTTTGCAAAGGATTCTGGGTAACAGAACCTGGTCCGAGCCCCGCAAGTCACCCCATCTTGGATTCCCCTAGGTCTCTAGTTTTCAGAAATGCACAGGTTTGGTAGGTTTCCCTAGGTGCCGGCTGAGCTAGAGGCCAAAATCTACAGGTAGGCACTTCGCAAAAAACACCTCTGTTTTCTTCCAAAGATTTGGATGTGTCCACGTTGCGCTTTGGGGCGTTTCCTGTCGCAGGCGCTAGGCCTACCCACACAAGTGAGGTATCATTTTTATCGGGAGACTTAGGGGAACGCTGGGTGGAAGGAAATTTGTGGCTCCTCTCAGATTCCAGAACTTTCTGCCACAGAAATATGAGGAACATGTGTTGTTTTAGCCAAATTTTGAGGTTTGCAAAGGATTCTGGGTAACAGAACCTGGTCCGAGCCCCGCAAGTCACCCCATCTTGGATTCCCCTAGGTCTCTAGTTTTCAGAAATGCACAGGTTTGGTAGATTTCCCTAGGTGCCGGCTGAGCTAGAGGCCAAAATCTACAGGTAGGCACTTCGCAAACAACACCTCTGTTTTCTTCCAAAAATGTGGATGTGTCCACGTTGCGCTTTGGGGTGTTTCCTGTCGCAGGCGCTAGGCCTACCCACACAAGTGAGGTATCATTTTTATCGGGAGACTTGGGGGAACGCTGGGTGGAAGGAAATTTGTGGCTCCTCTCAGATTCCAGAACTTTCTGCCACAGAAATGTGAGGAACATGTGTTGTATTAGCCAAATTTTGAGGTTTGCAAAAGACTCTGGGTAACAGAACCTGGTCCGAGCCCCGCAAGTCACCCCATCTTGGATTCCCCTAGGTCTCTAGTTTTCAGAAATGCACAGGTTTGGTAGGTTTCCCTAGGTGGCGGCTGAGCTAGAGGCCAAAATCTACAGGTAGGCACTTCGCAAAAAACACCTCTGTTTTCTTCCCAAAATTTGGATGTGTCCACTTTGCGCTTTGGGGCGTTTCCTGTCGCAGGCGCTAGGCCTACCCACACAAGTGAGGTATCATTTTTATCGGGAGACTTGGGGGAACGCTGGGTGGAAGGAAATGTGTGGCTCCTCTCAGATTCCAGAACTTTCTGCCACAGAAATGTGAGGAACATGTGTTGTTTTAGCCAAATTTTGAGGTTTGCAAAGGATTCTGGGTAACAGAACCTGGTCCGAGCCCCGCAAGTCACCCCATCTTGGATTCCCCTAGGTCTCTAGTTTTCAGAAATGCACAGGTTTGGTAGGTTTCCCTAGGTGCCGGCTGAGCTAGAGGCCAAAATCTACAGGTAGGCACTTCGCAAAAAACACCTCTGTTTTCTTCCAAAAATTTGGATGTGTCCACATTGCGCTTTGGGGCGTTTCCTGTCGCAGGCGCTAGGCCTACCCACACAAATGAGGTATCATTTTTATCGGGAGACTTGGGGGAACGCTGGGTGGAAGGAAATGTGTGGTTCCTCTCAGATTCCAGAACTTTCTGCCACAGAAATGTGAGGAACATGTGTTTTTTTAGCCAAATTTTGAGGTTTGCAAAGGATTCTGGGTAACAGAACCTGGTCCGAGCCCCGCAAGTCACCCCATCTTGGATTCCCCTAGGTCTCTAGTTTTCAGAAATGCACAGGTTTGGTAGGTTTCCCTAGGTGCCGGCTGAGCTAGAGGCCAAAATCTACAGGTAGGCACTTCGCAAAAAACACCTCTGTTTTCTTCCAAAAATTTGGATGTGTCCACGTTGCGCTTTGGGGCGTTTCCTGTCGCAGGCGCTAGGCCTACCCACACAAGTGAGGTATCATTTTTATCGGGAGACTTGGGGGAACGCTGGGTGGAAATTAATTTGTGGCTCCTCTCAGATTCCAGAACTTTCTGCCACAGAAATGTGAGGAACATGTGTTTTTTTAGCCAAATTTTGACGTTTGCAAAGGATTCTGGGTAACAGAACCTGGTCCGAGCCCCGCAAGTCACCCCATCTTGGATTCCCCTAGGTCTCTAGTTTTCAGAAATGCACAGGTTTGGTAGGTTTCCCTAGGTGCCGGCTGAGCTAGAGGCCAAAATCTACAGGTAGGCACTTCGCAAAAAACACCTCTGTTTTCTTCCAAAAATTTGGATGTGTCCACGTTGCGCTTTGGGGCGTTTCCTGTCGCAGGCGCTAGGCCTACCCACACAAGTGAGGTATCATTTTTATCGGGAGACTTGGGGGAACGCTGGGTGGAAGGAAATTTGTGGCTCCTCTCAGATTCCAGAACTTTCTGCCACAGAAATATGAGGAACATGTGTTGTTTTAGCCAAATTTTGAGGTTTGCAAAGGATTCTGGGTAACAGAACCTGGTCCGAGCCCCGCAAGTCACCCCATCTTGGATTCCCCTAGGTCTCTAGTTTTCAGAAATGCACAGGTTTGGTAGGTTTCCCTAGGTGCCGGCTGAGCTAGAGGCCAAAATCTACAGGTAGGCACTTCGCAAAAAACACATCTGTTTTCTTCCAAAAATTAGCATGTGTCCACGTTGCGCTTTGGGGCGTTTCCTGTCGCAGGCGCTAGGCCTACCCACACAAGTGAGGTATCATTTTTATCGGGAGACTTGGGGGAACGCTGGGTGGAAGGAAATTTGTGGCTCCTGTCAGATTCCAGAACTTTCTGCCACAGAAATATGAGGAACATGTGTTGTTTTAGCCAAATTTTGAGGTTTGCAAAGGATTCTGGGTAACAGAACCTGGTCCGAGCCCCGCAAGTCACCCCATCTTGGATTCCCCTAGGTCTCTAGTTTTCAGAAATGCACAGGTTTGGTAGGTTTCCCTAGGTGCCGGCTGAGCTAGAGGCCAAAATCTACAGGTAGGCACTTCGCAAACAACACCTCTGTTTTCTTCCAAAAATTTGGATGTGTCCACGTTGCGCTTTGGGGCGTTTCCTGTCGCAGGCGCTAGGCCTACCCACACAAGTGAGGTATCATTTTTATCGGGAGACTTGGGGGAACGCTGGGTGGAAGGAAATTTGTGGCTCCTCTCAGATTCCAGAACTTTCTGCCACAGAAATGTGAGGAACATGTGTTGTTTTAGCCAAATCTTGAGGTTTGCAAAGGACTCTGGGTAACAGAACCTGGTCCGAGCCCCGCAAGTCACCCCATCTTGGATTCCCCTAGGTCTCTACTTTTCAGAAATGCACAGGTTTGGTAGGTTTCCCTAGGTGCCGGCTGAGCTAGAGGCCAAAATCTACAGGTAAGCACTTCGCAAAAAACACCTCTGTTTTCTTCCCAAAATTTGGATGTGTCCACGTTGCGCTTTGGGGCGTTTCCTGTCGCAGGCGCTAGGCCTACCCACACAAGTGAGGTATCATTTTTATCAGGAGACTTGGGGGAACGCTGGGTGGAAGGAAATGTGTGGCTCCTCTCAGATTCCAGAACTTTCTGCCACAGAAATGTGAGGAACATGTGTTGTTTTAGCCAAATTTTGAGGTTTGCAAAGGATTCTGGGTAACAGAACCTGGTCCGAGCCCCGCAAGTCACCCCATCTTGGATTCCCCTAGGTCTCTAGTTTTCAGAAATGCACAGGTTTGGTAGGTTTCCCTAGGTGCCGGCTGAGCTAGAGGCCAAAATCTACAGGTAGGCACTTCGCAAAAACACGTCTGTTTTCTTCCAAAAATTTGGATGTGTCCACGTTGCGCTTTGGGGCGTTTCCTGTCGCAGGCGCTAGGCCTACCCACACAAGTGAGGTATCATTTTTATCGGGAGACTTGGGGGAACGCTGGGTGGAAGGAAATGTGTGGCTCCTCTCAGATTCCAGAACTTTCTGCCACAGAAATGTGAGGAACATGTGTTGTTTTAGCCAAATTTTGAGGTTTGCAAAGGATTCTGGGTAACAGAACCTGGTCCGAGCCCCGCAAGTCACCCCATCTTGGATTCCCCTAGGTCTATAGTTTTCAGAAATGCACAGGTTTGGTAGGTTTCCCTAGGTGCCGGCTGAGCTAGAGGCCAAAATCTACAGGTAGGCACTTCGCAAAAAACACCTCTGTTTTCTTCCAAAGATTTGGATGTGTCCACGTTGCGCTTTGGGGCGTTTCCTGTCGCAGGCGCTAGGCCTACCCACACAAGTGAGGTATCATTTTTATCGGGAGACTTAGGGGAACGCTGGGTGGAAGGAAATTTGTGGCCCCTCTCAGATTCCAGAACTTTCTGCCACAGAAATATGAGGAACATGTGTTGTTTTAGCCAAATTTTGAGGTTTGCAAAGGATTCTGGGTAACAGAACCTGGTCCGAGCCCCGCAAGTCACCCCATCTTGGATTCCCCTAGGTCTCTAGTTTTCAGAAATGCACAGGTTTGGTAGATTTCCCTAGGTGCCGGCTGAGCTAGAGGCCAAAATCTACAGGTAGGCACTTCGCAAACAACACCTCTGTTTTCTTCCAAAAATGTGGATGTGTCCACGTTGCGCTTTGGGGTGTTTCCTGTCGCAGGCGCTAGGCCTACCCACACAAGTGAGGTATCATTTTTATCGGGAGACTTGGGGGAACGCTGGGTGGAAGGAAATTTGTGGCTCCTCTCAGATTCCAGAACTTTCTGCCACAGAAATGTGAGGAACATGTGTTGTATTAGCCAAATTTTGAGGTTTGCAAAAGACTCTGGGTAACAGAACCTGGTCCGAGCCCCGCAAGTCACCCCATCTTGGATTCCCCTAGGTCTCTAGTTTTCAGAAATGCACAGGTTTGGTAGGTTTCCCTAGGTGGCGGCTGAGCTAGAGGCCAAAATCTACAGGTAGGCACTTCGCAAAAAACACCTCTGTTTTCTTCCCAAAATTTGGATGTGTCCACTTTGCGCTTTGGGGCGTTTCCTGTCGCAGGCGCTAGGCCTACCCACACAAGTGAGGTATCATTTTTATCGGGAGACTTGGGGGAACGCTGGGTGGAAGGAAATGTGTGGCTCCTCTCAGATTCCAGAACTTTCTGCCACAGAAATGTGAGGAACATGTGTTGTTTTAGCCAAATTTTGAGGTTTGCAAAGGATTCTGGGTAACAGAACCTGGTCCGAGCCCCGCAAGTCACCCCATCTTGGATTCCCCTAGGTCTCTAGTTTTCAGAAATGCACAGGTTTGGTAGGTTTCCCTAGGTGCCGGCTGAGCTAGAGGCCAAAATCTACAGGTAGGCACTTCGCAAAAAACACCTCTGTTTTCTTCCAAAAATTTGGATGTGTCCACATTGCGCTTTGGGGCGTTTCCTGTCGCAGGCGCTAGGCCTACCCACACAAATGAGGTATCATTTTTATCGGGAGACTTGGGGGAACGCTGGGTGGAAGGAAATGTGTGGTTCCTCTCAGATTCCAGAACTTTCTGCCACAGAAATGTGAGGAACATGTGTTTTTTTAGCCAAATTTTGAGGTTTGCAAAGGATTCTGGGTAACAGAACCTGGTCCGAGCCCCGCAAGTCACCCCATCTTGGATTCCCCTAGGTCTCTAGTTTTCAGAAATGCACAGGTTTGGTAGGTTTCCCTAGGTGCCGGCTGAGCTAGAGGCCAAAATCTACAGGTAGGCACTTCGCAAAAAACACCTCTGTTTTCTTCCAAAAATTTGGATGTGTCCACGTTGCGCTTTGGGGCGTTTCCTGTCGCAGGCGCTAGGCCTACCCACACAAGTGAGGTATCATTTTTATCGGGAGACTTGGGGGAACGCTGGGTGGAAATTAATTTGTGGCTCCTCTCAGATTCCAGAACTTTCTGCCACAGAAATGTGAGGAACATGTGTTTTTTTAGCCAAATTTTGACGTTTGCAAAGGATTCTGGGTAACAGAACCTGGTCCGAGCCCCGCAAGTCACCCCATCTTGGATTCCCCTAGGTCTCTAGTTTTCAGAAATGCACAGGTTTGGTAGGTTTCCCTAGGTGCCGGCTGAGCTAGAGGCCAAAATCTACAGGTAGGCACTTCGCAAAAAACACCTCTGTTTTCTTCCAAAAATTTGGATGTGTCCACGTTGCGCTTTGGGGCGTTTCCTGTCGCAGGCGCTAGGCCTACCCACACAAGTGAGGTATCATTTTTATCGGGAGACTTGGGGGAACGCTGGGTGGAAGGAAATTTGTGGCTCCTCTCAGATTCCAGAACTTTCTGCCACAGAAATGTGAGGAACATGTGTTTTTTTAGCCAAATTTTGACGTTTGCAAAGGATTCTGGGTAACAGAACCTGGTCCGAGCCCCGCAAGTCACCCCATCTTGGATTCCCCTAGGTCTCTAGTTTTCAGAAATGCACAGGTTTGGTAGGTTTCCCTAGGTGTCGGCTGAGCTAGAGGCCAAAATCTACAGGTAGGCACTTCGCAAAAAACACCTCTGTTTTCTTCCAAAAATTTGGATGTGTCCACGTTGCGCTTTGGGGCGTTTCCTGTCGCAGGCGCTAGGCCTACCCACACAAGTGAGGTATCATTTTTATCGGGAGACTTGGGGGAACGCTGGGTGGAAGGAAATGTGTGGCTCCTCTCAGATTCCAGAATTTTCTGCCACAGAAATGTGAGGAACATGTGTTGTTTTAGCCAAATTTTGAGGTTTGCAAAGGATTCTGGGTAACAGAACCTGGTCCGAGCCCCGCAAGTCACCCCATCTTGGATTCCCCTAGGTCTCTAGTTTTCAGAAATGCACAGGTTTGGTAGGTTTCCCTAGGTGCCGGCTGAGCTAGAGGCCAAAATCTACAGGTAGGCACTTCGCAAACAACACCTCTGTTTTCTTCCAAAAATTTGGATGTGTCCACGTTGCGCTTTGGGGCGTTTCCTGTCGCAGGCGCTAGGCCTACACACACAAGTGAGGTATCATTTTTATCGGGAGACTTGGGGGAACGCTGGGTGGAAGGAAATTTGTGGCTCCTCTCAGATTCCAGAACTTTCTGCCACAGAAATGTGAGGAACATGTGTTGTTTAAGCCAAATTTTGAGGTTTGCAAAGGATTCTGGGTAACAGAACCTGGTCCGAGCCCCGCAAGTCATCTCATCTTGGATTCCCCTAGGTCTCTAGTTTTCAGAAATGCACAGGTTTGGTAGGTTTCCCTAGGTGCCGGCTGAGCTAGAGGCCAAAACCTCCAGGTAGGCACTTCGCAAAAAACACCTCTGTTTTCTTCCAAAAATGTGCATGTGTCCACGTTGCGCTTTGGGGCGTCTCCTGTCGCAGGCGCTAGGCCTACCCACACAAGTGAGGTATAATTTTTATCGGGAGACTTGGGGGAACGCTGGGTGGAAGGAAATTTGTGGCTCCTCTCAGATTCCAGAACTTTCTGCCACAGAAATGTGAGGAACATGTGTTGTTTTAGCCAAATTTTGAGGTTTGCAAAGGATTCTGGGTAACAGAACCTGGTCCGAGCCCCGCAAGTCACCCCATCTTGGATTCCCCTAGGTCTCTAGTTTTCAGAAATGCACAAGTTTGGTAGGTTTCCCTAGGTGCTGGCTGAGCTAGAGGCCAAAATCTACAGGTAGGCACTTCGCAAACAACTCCTCTGTTTTCTTCCAAAAATGTGTATGTGTCCACGTTGCGCTTTGGGACGTTTCCTGTCGCAGGCGCTAGGCCTACCCACACAAGTGAGGTATCATTTTTATCGGGAGACTTGGGGGAACGCTGGGTGGAAGGAAACTTGTGGCTCCTCTCATATTCCAGAACTTTCTGCCACAGAAATGTGAGGAACATGTGTTTTTTTAGCCAAATTTTGAGGTTTGCAAAGGATTCTGGGTAACAGAACCTGGTCCGAGCCCCGCAAGTCACCCCATCTTGGATTCCCCTAGGTCTCTAGTTTTCAGAAATGCACAGGTTTGGTAGGTTTCCCTAGGTGCCGGCTGAGCTAGAGGCCAAAATCTACAGGTAGGCCCTTCTCAAAAAACACCTCTGTTTTCTTCCAAAAATGTGGATGTGTCCACGTTGCGCTTTGAGGTGTTTCCTGTCGCGGGCGCTAGGCCTACCCACACAAGTGAGGTATCATTTTTATCGGGAGACTTGGGGGAACATAGATTAGCAAAACAAGTGTTATTGCCCCTTGTCTTTCTCTACATTTTTTCCTTCCAAATATAGGAGAGTGTGTAAAAAAGACATCTATTTGAGAAATGCCTTGTAATTCACATGCTAGTATGGTCACCCCGGAATTCAGAGATGTGCAAATAACCACTGCTCCTCAACACCTTATCTTGTGCCCTTTTTGGAAATACAAAGGTTTTCTTGATAGCAATTTTTTACTCTTTATATTTCAGCAAATGAATTGCTGTTTACCTGGTATAGAATGAAAACGTACTGCAGGGTGCAGCTCATTTATTGGCTCTGGGTACCTAGGGTTCTTGATGAACCTACAAGCCCTATATATCCCCGCAACCAGAGGAGTCCAGCAGACGTGACGGTATATTGCTTTCGATAATCTGACATTGCAGGGAAAAGTTACAGAGTAAAACGTTGAGAAACATTTCTGTTTTTTTCACCTCAATTTCAATATTTTTCTTTTTCAGTTGTTATTTTCTGTAGGAAACCCTTGCAGGATCTACACAAATGACCCCTTGCTGAATTCAGAATTTTGTCTACTTTTCAGGAAATGTTTAGGTTTCTGGGATCCAGCATTGGTTTCATGCCCATTTCTGTCACTGACTGGAAGGAGGCTGAAAGCACAAAAAATTGCAAAAATGGGGTATGTCCCAGTAAAATGCCAAAATTGTGTTGGAAAATTGGGTTTTCGGATTCAAGTCTGCCTGTTCCTGAAAGCTGGGAAGCTGCTGAGTTTAGCACCACAAACCCTTTGTTGATGCCATTTTCAGGGGAAAAACCACAAGCCTTCTTCTGCAGCCACTTTTTCCAATTTTTTTGAAAAAAACGAAATTTTCCCTGTATTTTGGCCAATTTCTTGGCCTCCTTCAGGGGAACCCACAAAGTCTGGGTACCTCTAGAATCCCTAGGATTTTGTAAAAAAAGGACGCAAATTTGGCTTGGTTAGCTTATGCGGACAAAACGTTACGAGGGCCTAAGCGCGAATTGCCCCAAATAGGCAAAAAAAGGCCTGGCACAGGAGGGGGAAAAGGCCTGGCAGCGAAGGGGTTAACACAGCTTTTCCTTAAGTTTAAAAGGAAAATGTGACCCTTTGCTCATTTATAAATGGACTCGAGGCTTTGAGCTACTCTGAAGTTGTCTGCAACCTACTAGTAGCTTGTAACCGACTTGTAGTGGACACCTGGTGTATAGAGAGGCAAGTGGATCCTGTGGGGGCAAATATTGTCCTGGGAGTGAACTTATCAGCCCAGTTAGAATCCACAGGCGAGGCATATTCTACCATCAATTCATTGAGATAAGCTATCTCAGCGGGGCACAGCGCATTTGCTGGCAACCTGACCAGCTCTCATCCCCTCATTTGTAGACAGTTGAGTGGCATCTGATTATTGTTTCCCTGTCTCCTAGGCACTACAGGACTTGGGATGACAACCTGGTTTTGCAGCTTTACAGCAAATGGCCTGCCAATTCTGATTTTTCATGTCAGCAGCTGTTTGCAAAGCTCACCATGTTACTGTATCTAATTACATGAAAAAGAGTTTCTGGTGTGGGGTCTTGGTCCTCCTGGGGAGAATTTTTTCCCCAGATGGTTTTACCTTTACCATTGCTAGGCACACCAAAGTCAACACATGCACAGTGCATTAGTCTGTTTTTCCTGATATTCCTAAATTCTGTGTAGGTTGGTGTCTGACGGAATACGAGGAAATGTCCAGAGCCCTCAGGCCAAGGGGGAGTCTTCATCTTCTCATTTCTATCCTTAAACTTCAAAAAGCAGTATCGTCCCCTACCTTATCTAGATGGATGTGATGGTTGATGCAGGAGGCAGGCATCGACACTTCCTCATTTGGCGCCAACTCCAGCAGGAGTGCATGGTCCTCCAAAGCCATGTTCTTCTTTAGATCAACTGATTGATCCTCGGATTCCACTTTCAGGAAGTTTTTTTTCAAACCAGTTTGAGTAATGGCTATGTTGGTAGTGAGTAAGCTTTAAACAAGCATAATTTGAGCCTCCGATCTTGCCATAAAATGAAAAATGTCCTAGCAAATGTAAAGGAAAGTTTTAGTTCTGTTAAGGACATGGAGGTGAGGATTATCACACCCAGAAATGGGTATTTTTTCCTTGCTTCCTTCATGGGGATTTTGATATGGATGGAGGTTCTTCAATTATAATTGTACTGACTACATCTTGCATTATGGCTCAATCTATTGGACTGCAATGTGTTTTAAGATGACTTTCAAACAATTTGTTTCATTAGCAAATGATAATCTGCATTGTAGTTATTGATACCCTTCTAGGGACACTCAACCTCTGATCCTTCTGTTTTCTTTGCAGCTCCAAAGGAAGCTAAGGGCTTAACGGATTTCTTCACAAGGGCTGATTCCACTGGCGTCAGTCAATGCTGTTTCCTTCCAAAGAAAAAGGAAGAAGGACTGTAACACAGGCATTTATGTGGTAAATAGAGACATGATTTGACATTACTGGTCACATTGTTTACTGTAGTTTTCTTTAATATGCCTAATGGCCTTTGTAGTTTATATTTATTGGCTGCTTTGAGAGACAGTAAAGAAAGTTGAAGCATATTCCTCGCCTCCATGTTCTTAATAAAACTGAAACTTTCCTATATGTTTGCTAGGAATTTTTTCAATCGGTGCAAACCGGCACTGGGACAGTACAAGCAATATAGAGAGTCTCAGTCCCCGGAAATAATTTCTAGTGGTTGCCTCTGGCAACCTCTGGCTCAAAACCGGCTCCGGGTTGGCATGTGTATTAAGAGGTGCAATAATGGAGCCTATGTAAATAGTGCCCAAACCCTAGAATCATCAATATCCCCAAATGAGAGACAACTAAACTGGATGCGTGTTAGTCATAGAATATGGACACCATCATTATAAATAAGCACTTTTATTAGAGTTAAGAGCTCTTGGATGAGTAAGTGAATGCATGACTGACTTGAATGCATGAGTGTGTGAAAGAGTGAGTGAATAAGTGAGGGACCTTGCATCTAACTGAGAAAGCACATGAGAGAGTTAGAGAGCATGTGAAATGAGTGAATGTGTGAGTGTGCCTGTCAGCTGAGAGAGCACATAAGTAAGTTAGTGAGCATGTGAGTGAGTGAGCAAGAGGGCTCATTTAATCTGTACACAAGTTTACAGAATATGGGCAACAGCATAGGAAACATATATTGTTTGTTCTACGGAAAGAGAAAAGATCATTACCTTGTCACAGTAAAGAGCTCTGAGTGAGTGAGTGAGTGAATGAATTAGTGAGTGTGCGTGAATAAGTGCATGAGTGAGGGTGTCTGTGTTTGAAATGAGTGAGTGCATGAACTAGGCCAGTGAGTGCACGAGGAGTTAGCGAACATGAGAAATGAGTGAATGAGTAAGTGTGCATATAAACTGAGTGAGTGCAAGAAATGAGTGAGGGAGCACATGAGTAAGTTAGTGAGCAGGTGAATTGAATCAGTGAGCAAGTGAGTGGGATCGTTTATTCTGTATGCTACTAAAGGGTACAGTTTTGGCTACATGAGACTGTTCGTGGTCTTGTGTTCTGGGCTGACTTCAAGTGATATGCTTGACTTGTGATGAAATGTTCCAGAACACATCTGTCAGCTTGCTTTCGGTGGGAGGGAAAGGGTGTTAAGTGCGTTCTTAGAGCTCAGCCATGCTTGAACTGGTTAAACAAAGCATCACAGATATTCATTCACACTCCTGCTAGTTAATCATTGACCTAGTTCCATGCTGACACACCCAAGGATGTCGGTTTACCTGCAGCTGCCCGATACTAACCCTTTTGTTACAGCCCAGATATAGGCAAGCCTAAGGATGGATTTCCCTTTACACACTGCAGGAAGTGGAAATGTGTGCAAGGATTTAGAGAACTCCAGGTAAAATAATATTTTCTTTAAAGGATCACCTACAATACACTGCAACAATATTTGACAAAGTCAGTAGGTTTGATTTTTGTATGAAACAGGCACACAGACACACAACATCCATGCACGCATTGATGGAGATGACACATGTTCAGCAATGACAGGAGTCTCCAAACGTCTCTGTAGTTAGAGCTATTTCTGATCAGTGAAAATCATTGTGAGCTACTGAAGGCCAAGCCACTCGCTCAATGTACCTAGCAGGTATCTTGCACCCAGTGGCTTGTAAACACAGTGCCATATTTATAACAGAAAAATACAGCCATTTGCTTAAAAGGGAGGAATTGAAAGTGAAGGAACATCCTTCACAAAATAATGAGACATAATCGTCTTAATTGAAAGTGAAGTAAAGCATTGACTACATGCTTCATAGAAATATCTTCTTCACTTTATTTTTCTCCCACTTAAAATAAACAAAAATCAGTTATAAATATGGAAAAATGTCTACTGGTCACTGGTAGCAAGAGGCCTGTTTTTTTATAAATGTTACCCTTTGAAAAGGGAGAACATTAAAATGAAGAATTAACTTAATAATTAAGTTAACTATTCATTCAATTTTCCCCCCATTTACATGTATTCAGAAACATAATTATTCTCTCATGCTCCACTATTAAGTTCGTAAGGACTTTTATTTAAGATTTAAATACTTCAGTTTTTCACCTTTGTGACCTGTGTCACAAATCTGACTCCAGTACTGCTCTTATTATGTCCTGCTATTTGCAGCTAGAAGATAATAATGTTAAATATCTTTAAAAGGAAAATGTCACTGTATGCTTATTTAAAATTGAACTCAAGGTGTGAGCTTCTATGAATGTGTCCACGATCTACTGGTAGCTTGATTTCTAAGGCTGGAGACACGTGGTCTAGCAGATGCAAGGGTTCAGCAGATCACAAATAAGGATTTTATGGAAATGTTGGTATTAAAATCTCCCACTTCAACTAAAATAGCCTCTGGGAATAAACATTCAGCATTTAATATGGCTTCTTAAAGTTCTGACAGAGCAATGGCAGAATTACATAAAGGTGACAAATAAATATTACATCCAAGATATTCTTGTAAACTACCACTCATGTTTAGAATTGATTAATAAATCATCAAAGGAAATTTTGCAAAAAGTAACAACCTATTGGTCTGCAAGTTCATATTAAATTCCAGCAACAGGCATAATCGCACCTCCCTCAGCATGTCCTTTTCTAGAAAGACACTTGAACTTGTCCATTTCAAAATTGACACAAGTCAATGGCTCTTGCAAAGAGCCCTCGAACAAGGATACACAATTTGAATGAACAGAAAGATTCTTTAGTCCTCCTATATTCCAACATTAGACTGACAAACATTCACTGGTTACATCAAACTGAGTTTAAAACCATGGGAAGCCAGGATCAGGGATTACTGTCCATACCTTCATTGTCAGCTGGGATTGACAAATGTTCAGGAATTCCTCTGGATCTGTTTTGTTGATTGACAGTAAAATCTGCAGCTTGTGATTTCAAGTGTAGTGGAAGAGCATATTGAAACATTAGTGTTTGTGCAGACTTTGATGATGGCTTTTTTTTAACAGTGAGGATGTAAGGATATGTCTATGTCCATTTTATAAAAGGCTTGTCCGAATTTAAAAATTTCTGCAGTTACAACTTTTGAAAAGAAGAGCACTTTTGCCTGATGATTAAATAGATGTTCCCGGCCTCGAATCAGAGAATGTATTTCAATATTACTTTCAAAAACATAGTCGGCGAACTTCCATAGTAACACAATCTGTAGTCAAAGGAAAATTATTTTGGGTATTATTCACTAAATTTAGATATCGATGTGTGGGACTTTACTCTTTGTCACCTCATTTAAACCTTTCTGAAACTTAATTTTCCTTACTAGTTTCCTTTGTAACCTTTCTAATTTCATACACTTTTTCTTGTTAAGATTGTAAGGTTTGACTTCTTCTTTAGCCTGGCCTGGTGCCCTTTTCTTTATTCCCTTCCTGTCTAATAATGTGACTTTTGAGGAGTCAATATTAACAATTTCAGGAGTATCAATATCTACCCTATTTAGTAATTTCTCTTTTTTTAAACTGATGATAAAAGATGTTCAGAGCAATTCAAAGAAAAACCTTGAATTTCCTACTACCTCTTGATAAAGACGATTTTTCCCTTTTGTTGACGTGTACAGCAATCTGCCTAGGGCCTTTCCTCATTAAATTGCTACAGTTCCCTTAAAGGGTAGGTTATTCTTTATTGAGAGTACTAGAATCTTTCGTGAGATCTTTTAATATAAGAAAAAGTGAAGACAGTGACTGTTTCTGAACAATTAATTGTGTATTGGTTAAATTTATTATTGACGAATCAACAGAATGCATGGAAAACATAATTGGTCTTCATCCCCTAATTTACAGATGGGAGAACTTCAGTATGTAGACGGAAGAGGCTACTCCATCTCGGCCGCCAACATACCCTTCTGATAACCCAACAGAGTAAGGGCTGACGTAGGTTTGACCATGTGTCTGCCCACCCGATTTAGAGTGGACTAACACATGGCTAGTTTTTACTTTTACAAACTGCCACCCAAAACGTGGCAGTATGTAAAAGTACAAACCTTTCAATGAACACCATGCCATTGGAGATAAAAAAAAAAAAACCCTGATGTGGGATTTTGTTTCTGAAAATAAATAAATAAAATTAAAGTGTGCAGTACAGTGCTACTATGTTGAGGTATCAGCACAGCACACTTTCAATGCATTTACCGCTGTCACAACAGTTCCTGTAAATCCAAGATATGTTCACTGAGCCAGAATACATCTCTAAATTTGGCAGGCGGAGTACCCTTGCCATGGTGACAGTACTAACACTGTCTGTCAAACTCTAAATCAGGCCCTTTGTGTATATGAAAGCAGTTATCATGTATGCATTCCAATATCCTCTTTCTCAGTTCGCCCCCTGTCAATTTATGTATGCCTGAGTGTTTGCTTTTGGTTGTATTTGTTGGGGGGAGGGGGTGTATGTATGTGTGTGTGTGCGTGTAAGAGTTTGTTATTCCCAAGTCTTCATCAGGCCACATTATCTAACACAGTTAGCCCACGATTTAGACCTCATTCTTTCTGTTTCCTCCATTACCTTTCCTGCAGCCTATTTTCTTCTCCTGCATCCTTTTCTGTATTCAGATGCCTATGGCCGCCACAGATTATCACTCTATTTAGTGAAATAATATTTCCTCTCCCTCTTGCTACCTCCTTCTTGGCTCTGCTGTCTCATCTGCAGTATTGAGATGGCCCTGGAGTAGTGAAAGGTACTATCCAACTAACATTACAGAACATAACATAACATGTCTCTTGGACTTTATTGAGTGCGTTCATGACAGGTGGTCTATGTGTTGGGATGTCTGTGGATCTGTGTGCATGTTTGCCTGATTGTCCACTGGTCTGTATGTGGGCATCTTTAGTTTTGTTGGCTTGTGTGTGCATGAATGTTTTTAGTACTGTTGCTCTACCTGCATACTTGCATTGATGTATTGTATTGTAACCTTTGTTTGGGCCTCAAATCCCTCCCCTCTGTGTGCTTGTGTAAAAGGCTTGTCTATTGGAGGTTGGTAGAGTACTGATTTGTACAGTGGCCTACAGGGGAACAGTTAGGTATTGTTAGGTATTGCTCATGAGGTTTGGAGGGGTGCTCCAAACGTGTTGGGCTGAACTAGGTGCTGCGCTAAGGCACAAAACGAAGCAGGGACACGTATGAGATAGATTGTGTATTGCCATCACTTGTATAACACTCACTTTCTACGCTGTTTTGCTTAGGTCGTAAAGTGTATGTTTATAGAGTTGTCTATGTGGGAAGCACTTTGGTGTTGTTCGCGAAGATTTAGAGGGGTGTTCGAATCATGTCCGGGTGAGATTGCAGTCTTACTAAGCATGAATTGAAGAAGAGAGATGCATACGAGATGGATTAGTGTTTATGCATAGTTACTGTGCTCACACGGGCACAAGTCGGGGTACACGCAGGTGGATGGTGCCCCCTCCCCTACTAATTTTATAAGGTGGATGCTGTCCTTCCACCACGAAATTGGGCCCCAGTGAAGCATCTTGAATGTGCCTCAGTGTAATTTGCCGACACAGGACACATTGAGCAGCGTTTGCATGTTGTCTGCTTTCGGTTATAAGCAGCACAGTGCAGGCGGAAGGGGCTTCCTATCTGAGATGCCAGCAGAGCGCTTAACAAAGGACCAGTAGAAGGGTCCTGCATCCCTCCTTTAGTTCTAGAAGAAACCTGGCTGGGGCTACCTGGGGCCTGACACCTAAATGTCTATGCAATGGAGAAGAGGGGGCACATAACCTATCCCTTTACAAGTACTTAACAGAAACTAAATCTGAAGGCAGGTTTTCAAATGTTATCAGACCCTGTATACAATTGATCTGCCCGCACTGTCAGAATGTCAGATGTACCGGTCTGTGTGAGTATTTACAAAAAACAATGTTAATATCACCTTTTATATAATCGATCTGTTCCAACAAGCAAACAGTTTTTTTGTTAAAATCTGCTGATTATGCAACAGATGATGGATTATGTGGAAAGTATGGTAAATCCATAATTAAGTGGAAAATGCTGCAGCTGCAGAAGCACACAAATCCAGTGGCCCTGGCTAAACCCCTGCTTTGCAGTTTGCTTGATGGTCCTCGATGCCAATTTATAGCTCACTGTGCTTTTTATGAATCTATGAATTGCACGTAACAAAAGGATCTCAGTATTAAAAACACTTACCTAGCTACATAAAATAATAATCTCCCATCTGCATGTTATGGGATGTGCTTTTCAAAATACACATCAACTATCAAATCACAGATCCCTCCAGCAAGTGCATTAAACCCCAGAGGTATCCTACCATTATTATTACTATTATTCCCGTGTTTTTCTGGCCATGCAAAGATAACCCATAAGATATTTTATACATGCAGCTTTTGTGACCAAATAAGCCAGAACAGATTGTTGCGCTTCTACTTTGTGCCAATTTATTTATGACACAGTTTAAAAAATATATATATATTTAAGTTGTCCTTCAGATTGCTTTTTATGAGTCTGCCCTTGTGAAAACACCTCCTCTTTTTGCTGCTACACTTTGACCCCCAATTTATCTGTTTTCAGAGTAAAGTTTTTCCAATTCCTGCTCTGCTGTAAGGATCATGCACAAGGCAGAAGCAATGCAGGAAAACAGTTTCAAGTCAGCCTCGCGTCCGCTCTGTAATTTTTAAGAACTTGCCCAGCGCCATAGGCCTGGAAGAAATCAGTGAGAAGAACATTGAAAAATGTCCATGCTGATTCTCCCAGTAAGCAGCACAACAGAAAGCCAGAAGATCAACCTTTGTTGCACACCATTTAAAATGGTAAGCAACCAAAATGGTTGTCTTTTTGTTCGTAAGCCCCTACATCTGCCTTTGCCATGCTGTGCCTTGCCTTCCATTGGAGCTGGAGCGCACTCTGCACACGGACAGAAATAGGAAGAAAGATGCCGAACAGAGACTGCTGGCAGAGAGGAGTGAACTGTAGTTTGGTTCTTTTTTGCAAAACATTTTATTGATTTTTGTATTTTAATCGAAACCATTTCCACCTTTGGTACAGTATATAAAGCAGATGTAACTAGGTTCCTATTGTATATGGAACAACACGGCACTCTGTTAAATTAAACACAGGACATATTTTTGCCTAGGGTCACACAATTTGGTCAAGCAGGGAAGCAGGGATTGATCCCAGGTCTTCTTCTTTCACATTGTGTAATTCTGCCACTGGATGGGTGTGGTAAATTGGGTTATTGATTGAGGGGGAGGGAAAACCTTTTGCAAGCAACAACCACAATCAATGACAGGATGAACCACAAAAGTCACCAAGTTAACCCTTGCTTAACCCTCTGGTACCTTGGCACAGAAGCAACCAGGATTTATTTAGTGTCTCTGTGTAAAATCTTTGCTTAGCATACAAACAGTAATAAAGTGAAAACACAACATAAGAAAAATCGCAAGACAATTTCAAAATTTATATTATAATTAATATACAATTTGAGACAAGGAAAATCAAATCAGTATAATCGGAGATATGCAATTTCAATGATTTTGGTAAGTTTATCCCTAAAAACACAAAGTGTCCTTTGCGGTCATCTGGTCGAGCTGGACTGGGGAACAATCACAAGTTCAGACTTGCTGAGATGGACTGCTGGTCGGATTCAGGGACCAGGTTAGTGATGATGAAAAAGTTACCTTCTCAAAGTCTGTCTCGAAAAGTCAGTGGGATTTCGCTGCTGTAATGCAAAGTACAGGCCTCCTGGAGAGGTTGCCTCTTGTGGTTTATGTAGCTTGAAAAGTCAATATCACAGAGCTTTGCATTGGTGGTCAGGGTGGGTGGGGAGATTTTGGCACAAATAGGCCTGCTTGTGGTCATGAAGAGCCCAAAAATCCAAGATTTCTCCAGAGAAAACATCAGAGCAAACTTCAGAGGAGTGACTCTGATGCCAGCCAAGGGCCCAGGACCTGAGGAGGCGACTCCTGGGGATCAGGGACTCACCCTTGCACGGGCCTGCAGGGCTCGGGCTGGTCCAGTTGCAGGTCCAGTGCTGCAGGTCAGCTGGGCAGTTGAAGGATGTCTTCTAATGTCTCTGCAACTCTGAAGAGAAGGTCAGTCAGCTGACTCTTGGAGTCACTTCTGGGAGCCTGGGAGGAAGGTCCAATCTTCCTTCTGAGAGAGCAGTGCAAGCTTCTTGCAGCAGGACAGTCCTTCTGTAGTGTCCACAGATCCAGGAGTGTACTCAAGAGTAGGTCTGAGATGCACGTTATACCTGGTGCTAGCTTTGAAGTCAAGAAACTTCTAGACTGCATCTGGTTCGCAAACTTCCTTCTTTCTCCTGCCCTGGTCACAGGACCAGAGTCTCAAAAAGCGAGAGTGAAGTTCTTTGTATGTCCTGAGGCTGCTCCTTTAAAGTACAAGATAGGTAGGTGGTATTTCTGCCCTCCCAAAGCAATCTACTGGAAGGTGAATCTTCCTAACTGAACAAGTGTCATCTCCATCAATACGTGCGTGGACGCTGTGTGTCTGTGTGCCTGTTTCATACAAAAGTCGGAGCTACTGACTTTGCCACTCACCATTTCAGCGTATTTTAAGGGCTTCCATAAAGACAATATTGGTTCACCTGGAGTTCTCAAATTATTCCCTCATTTGTACTTTCCTGCAGTGCCTAAAGAAAAATCCACCCTTAGGCTTGCTTTCATCTGGGTTGTAACAAAAGAGTTAGCACCCTTCAGTGTGTCATCATGGAACCTGGTCAATGATTAACTGGCCGGAGTGTGAGTGAATATTTGTGATGCTGCTGTTGAACCAGTCCAAGTATGGCTGAGCTTCCACAACGCATTTAACACCCTTTCCCTCCCACCAAAAGAAATCATGCTGACAAATGAGTCTTGGAACATTTAATCCCATCCCTAGCATATCAGTTGAGGACAGCCCAGAACACCAGACCACACAGTTTTATGTAGCCAAAACTGTACACTTCACCTGTACAGTGACAGATTAAATTATCCCACTTACTTGCTAACTCACTCAATTCACATGCTCATTTACTCATGCATTTCCTCACTCATTTCTTGCACTGACTCAGTTCACATGCACACTTACTCCTTCATTTCTGATGCTCGCTAACTACTCATGCACTCACTGACTTAGTTCATGCATTAACTCATTTCAAATGTAAGCATTGTCAATCATACACTTATTGTCACTCACTTATTAATCAATTATTTAATTCATTCATTCACTCATTCTCAAATTCATTCTCTCATCCAGAGATCTTTATTTGTGACAAGGTTATAATCTTATCTCTTTGCTCAGTCTAAAGGGGTATGTTTCCTATGGTGATGTCCATATTCTGTGAACCTGCATACTAAGAGAGCCTGCTCGCTTACTCACTCACTCACTAACTCACTCAATTACCATGCTCTCTAAATTACCCATTTACTTGCTCAGTTTACATGCACACCCACTCATTCACTCATTTCACATGCTCTCTAGCTCACTTATTCGCTCATTCAGTTCAAATGTAGGATCCCTCACTTATGCAGTCACTTTCACACTCTAACTTGTGCATTCACTCACTCATGCATTCACTCACTCATCCAAGAGCTATTTACTCTGATGGGAGTGCATATTTTATGACTGACATGTATCTAGCTTAGCTGTCCCTCATTTTTGGATTTTGCTAATCTTAAAGACTAGGGGCCTGATTTAGAGTTTGATGGACGGGTTACTCCATCTCGAACGTGACGGATATCCCATCCACCATATTAAGATTCCCATAGGCTATAATGGGATCGTAATACAGTGGACAGGATGTTCGTCACGTTTGTGACAGAGTATTCCCATCCGCTAAGATCTAAATCAGGACCTAGGTCTTAGCCAATATTTACATAGGCTCCGTTATTGCTCCTCTTAATACCTCTGTATTCCCAATGCTCTTATTGTGCCAGAAGTTGCCAGTGTTTATCACTGGCACATATTGTAGGGAACTGAGATTCTTTCTAACTCTTGTACTGTCCTGGTACCAGTCAGCCACTGATTGAAAACATTCCTAGCATACATAAAGGAAGGTTTCAATTCTATTAAGGACACAGAGATGAGGATTATGCATCATCCTTCTTTATTTCAATCATGTCTCTATTAACCACACAGAGACTTGTGTCGCAGTTCTTGTTACTCTTTCTTTGTGCAAGGATTTAGCAATGATAATTGCCAATGTAATCAGCCCTTGTGAAAGTATCCATCTAGCCCTTAGCTACCCCTCTTTTTCTCTGGAGCTGCAAAGCAAATAAAAGGAGCAGAAGGTGTCTGTCCATATAGAAGTATCAATAACTACGAGATGCAAAGAAAAAGGCTATAACTCTCAGACTCGAGGCCAGCCCAGTGCCTAATCTGTGCTTGTTGTTTCGAGTGCTGAGCACCGGCACTCATTTTTGAGGGCCGGGGCTTATTCTTTTGCCTCAAGCAATTTCATCGAGCAAGAGACACATATGGGAAAGACGGAGGAATGGAAAAACGAAATAGCTTCTCATAGGAAGAAAGTAGAAAGCTGCCAGAGTGAGCTGAAGGGGCAGGGAGTGGCTTTATATGAATTGAAGAGGCCCGAGATGGCTTCAGGATTACGCCGCCTCAGTATTCCGTGTTCCTGTATTTAATTGCTGCAGCCACGTGTTTAAGAGGAGGGCTTTGGGCACCAGCACATTTTTATTTACAAATTAAGCACTGTGCCAGCCCCAGCAATTCCAAAGAACTATTCACCATTGTCGAGGAGTTTTCCAACCCCACAGCTGCCAAGAACTACATGATCCCCTTCCAAGTACTCGGCAACAACCTTTCAAACTTCTAGAACAGAAGATTGCCAAGATCTACAACACATTGGACTCATAGCATACCAGCACGAGCGCCTGGCAGGACACATCCCTCATCGGCAAACAGTAGCAAAGCAACTAGAAGCCCTCCCAAATGAAGACACCACTGCCCTGATGAATAGCATCCACTCAAGAACCCCCTCAGGCCCATGTCCCCACTTCATACACTACCTTGGAAGAACTCCCTCTCCCATGATCACCAGTATCAACACCTCTATAACAGCTGTCACCTTCCCGTCTTCCAGGAAAAATACAGAAGTCAATGCCTTATTGAAAAAAACAGCAGCGGACCCCAGCACCCTCAGTAGCTAGAGCCCTATCTTTCTCCTGCTTTTTCCAGCTAAAGTCAGGGAGAAAGCCGTCAATACCCAACTCACAGACCACCTAGAACTCCATCAAATCCTTGACAGTGCTCAGTCTGGCTTTTACACCAACCAAAGCACAGAAGCTTTTGATTTGGGCTCCCATAATTCACCCTTCAAAAAGCTTCAGCAACTGGGTATCTGTGAACCGGCCCTCAAATGGGTCTACTCCTTCTTCACAGACAGAACTCAAGGAGTGAGATTTCCCCCCTACACCTCAGAACCCCATTCTATATAGAAACCTTTTGCTGTCTCGAGGACCCAAGCATCTGAAGAAATCTACCACCATTTTGGGAGAATTAGCGCTGTCCTACCGCCTATATTTTTGAGGGAAGAAAATCAAACTTTCACCTTGTCCACCTTGGTGTCCTCTACCTGAACCGCTGCCTGCATTTTTGTGCTGATTCTTGTTCGGGGGGGGGGAGAACAGGGTACAGACTCTCTGCTCTGACCATTCTGCTTTTCTATTGCCCTGTTCTCTTGGGGTGACTAGCAGTAAATGGACAGCTGGCCGAGCATTGCTTTCCTCGTCTGGCCCATCTAAAAACCTTAGGGGAGACAACTTTTTTCAGGAAAGACTGGGCCTTGTCCAGTGGGATGAAGGCTTTGGAAAAACTGTGAAATGGCTGCCTAAGCTGATGTTTGAGGTAAAGCGCTATCTTGGGAGAGGCTTTCCTCATTGTGCAGCAAAGAGGTGTAATGTGCTTGCGGTCAAACAGATCTGTATGCTGACCCTGGTCTTCAGAGGGTTTGTCCTGATCCTTTTTGTTTTTTTAGTGACCTTCCCCCTTCTGAGGGATGCCAACCCTTCAATTATTTGGACTCAGAGTCGGAGTCATCAGACTTGTGGGAGTCCTTATCTCCCCTGTCATCCATCCTGTTACCTTTAGGAATGGGGAAAAGAGGAGGAAGAAAAAGAGAAGTTCTATTAGGGTGTGGTAGCTCCCCTGAATTTACATTCCGTTAGGACATCTGGGTGACACGCCTAACTTGGCAAAGGAGTCCACCTTAGGTGAAGGGCCTTCTACCTCCTGGTCCCTGCCGGGGGCCTGACCTACACCTGATGCTGGTCAACACTGCACCACTCTGCGAACCTTGACAGGACGGGGCGAGATTCTCCAGAACATTTATAAGAGCAGTACACAAGACTGACTAAAAAGAGCAGGAGACTGTTTGATCAATCAAGTGGACCATTGCAGGGTCCACTTCATATGATTCTAGGTCCACATCTGGGCGGACATAACCATGATCCTCAGCCATTTGTGTTGTAGTGAAAGGGTATTATACACAATGCCAATAGTCTTTGCTGACTAACTACGTCCCTGGTAATAAAAAGGGTAAGCAAATCTAACTTACTAAGTCTTTGGTAAATATAGGCTTGAAAGGTAAGTATCCTCAGGGAACTAGATCAACCAAAGATGAGAGGAATTCGAATCTGTCATCTAGCGATCCATGACTGGAGAGAGCAGTGCCTGAAATGCCTGGAAAATGGCTGTTGTGCGCCCCGGAGGACAGTTTTGGAAAGAGATGGCATCCGAACTGCAGCTCCACACAACTTGTAAGACCGATCTTCTGGAGGTTATGGATTAAAATATCCACTTCCTAGATTTTCCATACCAATCTCAGACGGTGCTAGTCTTATCCTACAGAATCTGATACTTAAACCGATCTTTTGGAAGTGCTCAGTTAAGGCATTTATTTACATACCCATGTTCTGTGAGAGTTGACTATGGTCAATAATTACCCTGTCTTGGGGCCTGAACATATAGATGTGTCCTCCTTTAGATGAGCATTAGAATATCCCATCCTTTATCATATGAAGTTTCCAGAGGGTGATTAGCACATGCTTCAGAAGGCACTTCCATGTTTTGGTGCAACCCATTAATTTGGTCCTGATGATGACTCTTTTGTAAATCATTGAACAGGGTTGAAACGTTGACATCATATATTTGTGGACTGCCGTTTAAAAATATTGTGCTGAGCATCATACTCTAATATAGGCTGGTGTTGTAAAAGAATTTCTTTCTGATCAGCAGTTGGTTTTGTAAATACTTTTGTATATAGCACCTACACGCTTTAAAATTCACTCGCACATTTTCAATGCGCGTTCAACTTTTTTTGGGGCACCTTATGTTGATGTGATGTGTTCTTAAAATTCTTTTTTGTTGTGAAGTAAATAAATTTGATTCAACCTCTGCTAAAACAAATCTTACGATGGAGTGGTACATTTGCCAAAGGACTTGAGACTTCTACTTTCCCCTTAGGGACCATTGTTCTACCTTATCACCCCAGAGGATCGAAGCAGAGAGAGGACTGCTCAATCACAGAATGCATGTGCCACAGCCCACACAGGCCTCTGCAAGCTGGGAGAGCTGCCTAGCATCCACCTGACTGAAAACGGCTGTCAGGTAAAAAAAGGGCATGTGTGGATTCTACACTGGAGCCACGATCGTGCCCAGTAACAGCAATCGCAACCACAACAATTAGTAAGACTAAACAGGATTAATATTAGTAGTAGCTGAATAAAAGCACTATGTCAAGTAATGTAATTAGTTGTAAAGGCAGTTATCGGTAGCTTCTCTGAGCAGCAAAGAAAAAAGGAGGAATGACTGTGGCACAAGCATTTAGGTGATTAATAGAGATGTGATTAGACAGCATGGGTCACGTGGCTCACTGTAGTTTTGTTTCTTTTGTTTCACAAGTCTATTGGGTATTGTAGTTCATGTTTATTGTCTGCTGTGAGAGAAAGTAAACCAATTTGAAGCATAATCTGAGCCTCTGGTCCTGTCACAGAATTAATTTGCAGCGCAATAGGAAACAGCAGATTGGTCCTTTTTTAGTTCTACAGTAGGTCCTAGAAATAGAAGGAGGACAGACAATACAGAGATTGTTCACCATGCAGTGCACTTGTGGTCCCTGCTCCCACAATCAGCAATGAAAATAAAATAAGGAGTGTTGCTGTTCTTCCTGACTGTGTCTATGCTGCTTAGGAACCTCGCTGGACAGCAGACAGAAGAGCAGCTGACAGAGATGGCTGTGGGTTCCGGATGGTTATGGTGCTGCAGCTGCTACCATATAACGTGTTGAGCAGAAAGTGAGGAAGGTAAGGCTGATCTCCTGGCTCACACACACCCTGGCAAAGAGTCCTCAGAAAACTGTTGGGGCCCTGCACATATATTTTTCGCAAATTTAGAACTGGAGAAAAAAGAACTAGTCATATGTTTCTGCTGTAAAATAACGCACCTCTCAACTTTCTAACATTGGGGAGGGGAGATTATGGGAGTGGGCCTTAAAAATGCTGCCACAGTAGAACAGTAACCCATTTCAATGCCCCAAAATCCATACTCAAAGATTCTTATTATTGTACAGTAAATTGAACCTTGCACACTGCAAATAAATCGCCTACCATGACACAAGTAACAGCAGCAGTGAATTTGAATAAACTCACTGACAACAACATTTGAATTCCCCTTTAAGGTGTAAAACTCAGTTAGCCTGCCGGCATTAGAGGCTGTGCACAGGAGCGTGGTTTAGTCAGTGAGATTGAACGGGTGTGAATCTCAAATTTCCAAACTAAAAAGCAGTGGCTGCAGGGTAAAGGGGTAAGATGACTAGCAGTGGCTGCTGCAAATCTCAAGGGAAGGGGTGGGTGGGGGGGAGGCAATAAAAATAATTATAATAAAAAAAATACCAGTTCCTGCCGCTACCCACCTCACTCCTCCCCTAATGGTGTCCCAGCTGTTCCTGGGACTTCAGCACGGGCACCCCATGCAAGCCTGCCACTGCTCTCATGCTATAACTAGCATGAGAGCAGAACAAGGATTGGCCTGAGTAGCTTGTTCTGCCGCTCAGACACTGCACGGGAGTCTGTGCAGTATCACCAGCCTGGCTGTGCAACACAACCACGTTGGAGAAACTTGTGTGCATGCCAGTTTGGCCAGCCAAACTATCATGCACACTTAAGTGCAATCAGTGACTCCTCTCCCGCTCCCATGGCGCACCCCACCCCTCCCTGCACATGCTGACTGATTCAGCTGCTGAAAAATAAAACAATAGTAAACTATTTTAGTGTTTATTTGTGCATTTCTGTCTAGAGTGGCCCAGTGGATAAAAAATGATGGGTTCTAATGCTACTCTGAGCAAATTCCATTAGTTAGATTATGAGCAAGCATTCATTCA
Source organism: Pleurodeles waltl (assembly GCF_031143425.1). Taxonomy (NCBI): domain Eukaryota; kingdom Metazoa; phylum Chordata; class Amphibia; order Caudata; family Salamandridae; genus Pleurodeles; species Pleurodeles waltl. The sequence goes on from NC_090443.1 coordinate 502,890,320, forward strand.
ATCACCTTTTGATTGTTTGATTGCCAGTAATATGCTTGGAGACGAGACTTGAGAATGCCACAGCTGCCAAGCCTACTTCTGCCAATATTTGTGAATTCAAAAAGTAGTAAATTTGCACGAATTCACGAAGTACTCCTATGAGTGCAGATTTACTACCTTTCTGGTAAATCGGTCACTATGGGGGTTATTCTAACTTTGGAGGAGGTGTTAATCCGTCCCAAAAGTGACGGAAAAGTGATGGATTTACCACCAGCCGTATTACGAGTCCATTATATCCTATGGAACTCGTAATACGGCTGGTGGTATATCCGTCACTTTACCGTCACTTTTGGGACGGATTAACACTCCTCCAAAGTTAGAATAACCCCCTATATATACTCAAGATTATAATCCAAAAAGGAACAAATGAAAACCTCTTAGTGAAATGAGAATGGCAAGACAATGGACGCAGGCATAGCAGACTCAACTCAGGACCACGCAGACCCAACTACCCAACCAAGAATGCATTTAAGAGGTGTCACAGCCCAAACATCTCTGCTGAAGCTATGCCTCAGCCATCCCACCTGGGACTGGTAGTTCTCTCTGGGAACTCATGACTAGGGCCACATGCAACACAATAGCCTGAAGTACCTACCATGGGATCGCCTATTTCACAGGAGCAGCCCTAAGTCAACAGTTCTCATATAGGCTTTGACATTTGTCGTATTACTTGCCTTACACTAATCTTTTTTTTTTTTGTGTGCACCAATCTCGATATTTACTGTTCATTTTAACTTAAAACATAATACTTTGATGCCTCAATTTCCTTAACAAGGGCTGATTTAGAGGTTGGCACAAAGTGGAAAATCCATTGCAAGTGATACTTGTGCTCTTTTTTAGATTTCTGCATTTTGTCCATTTTTTCCACTTTGGCTTACCATTAACTCTCAGCTGTAACGGCCCTCATTCTGATGTTTTTTTTCAATTCTGATGTGGTTTGTAGCACAAATTACAGGTCTCATTGGAATCACAAGTCTCACTGTAACTCCACACATCCTGTGTCTTTCACTGGGTGTGAGCGGTAAACTCCACTCCGCAGGCAGAATTTAGAGAGTTTTGCCCACTAATTTGGCAAACACTCTGCCTACTGTCCCATGGTGGAGTCTACCACCCACGAAATCCCCAATCATAGATTGCAGACACTTCCCGACCCCACCCCGTTGATTACTTCCTCTGTTTGATTGGCTGGCAAAGGCTTGCCATGTAGAAGGTGTACACTCTGTGCTTTCCTGCACTTGAGTTTCTGTTAGCTGAAGCAAAAGGAGGCTTTAATTGGTTGACTTTTGTGTACCTCTCCCTGAAGTCCTGTGCTGTCCCTCCCCAAGAGTACAGCCATGGCTGATAGAGGCGGGTGAGCTCAGGAGAGGGGTGTGCGGTGCAGGAGGCAACCAGACAATACAGGGGGCTGCTGGAAGCATCCAGGGCACTGTTAAACCTACCAGGTAAGGTAAGGAGAGGCAGGTGTTGTGTGACAGGGGCATTGGCAAGGTGTGCACAGGACATGGAGTGTCCAAACCAAGGAGGGGGAGGCCCATTAACCCCAATTGTACCTGGGCCAAAAACTCAATAAACCATTCTTAATATACAATGGGGATAAATGGATGTGTTAACAAATTAACAATGAAAACATCAATTAATCATTGTGAACAATTATTGTCCTAAATTTATTTTGAATAATTATTAGTGTTTTTGTGTCTCTCTCTTCTACTCATATCAAAAAGTGGAGTCTTGTGAATACTATAAATATGGTACATATAATTCTTGAACTAAAACACATAACAAGAAATACAATAGTGAAAAAAAACTATCAATAAAAAACAAATCGTTCAAAGCACTGGAATCAGTCTTTTTTTAGAAATAAAGCTGCTAAACCATCCCGTGGCAAGCAGACTTGTATTATGATGTAGTGATGCTTGGTATAATTTTTCTTTTAGGGGTGATAACTCCCAATAATTGTGGACAATACCATTTTATTTTAATTGTCCCATTGCTCCAAAATTATCCAAGACATTCCTCCAAAACATGGTTGACGCGTTTCGGCCTTTTAATTTCTGGCCTCCTCAGGACATCAGACACAGTGCCTATATACAAATTTACAGTGAATTACTATCATTTGGCATCATATCAACGACAACACCACCACTGCTGCCAAAGGCAGCAATGCTCACCCTTATCTTGCACCATATATGTGCTTGTGATTCTATGTTATTTGCTACCTTATTAATTAGCACAATACTGCCACCATCCTTTGATGCATACTCGTCTTTTTTAGCATGCTGTTTATAGATCTCTATTATTACAATTAGCAGGCAATGTCAAACAATGACGTTAATGTGGGGCAAAGGGGCGCTAGGGCATTATAAATATACCCCTGAGTATTTTCAGAAGGGTGTTTTTTTGAGGAAGTGAAACTTGGTGAAGAAGCAGCGGGTGCATAAAACTGCAGAATCATCTCTGCTGAGTAAAGAGGGTTAATTCCTGTTTCCTCTCTTCCCCGTTGTGGATGGGCATTTGTCCCCTGGGCATCGCTCTCTAGGCTCACGCATCTCCTCTCTGGATCTTGCCGGGTTTCACCCATTTGTGTCTGGATGAGGCACCTTCCTGCCCTCCTCTGAGCTGAGAAAAAGCTGGCATCTTCTTTGCCAGAGACTTCACTCCCTCAAGTCTGACCCATACTTTGCATACATTGCTACTTAGTTCTGTATACCCAATGAATTCTACTGTCACAGAATGAGGGGCACTAGTGAAAATTCCAGTTTGCCAGTCACAGACAGTTTCTGCTGATTTTATTTTGGGACAGATAGGTTAATTAGCTGCCAAACAGAGAATTCAGTTTTGGAATACTAAGGATTGGCAGAACTCTGCGGAATCTCGCTGAGTTTTTATGTAACTCTGTGGAATTCCATGGAGTAAAACTCCGCAAGTTCCATCCACCTGTATCTTTCACCCATAAACTCCACCAGCCAGAAGCAAGTGGAGTTGCATGGTGAAATATAGGGAGGAAATAAGGAATAACAAGAGCAATTCAGATTGGAATTAATGATTCCCCTGGTAATTTGTCATTTCTAAGAGGACCCTTCTTGTCCAATTGGTTATGAGCTGGTAACTGTATCTCAGAGTAAGCAGCCTCCCATCATTACCAGTGCACTCACAATGCCGAAAAAAAGAACACCAGGCAGCTGGTGCTTGTTATTCCCCACTAAATCAGGTAGGTCTGTGAGGGTAAAGCTGTGGCTGACCACCATGCAGTGCCCCCACTTAAATTCACGGCATGGTATGTTATTATGAACCTGCATACTATGTCTTCAAAGCATGGGGTGTGGTCATTCAGGTTATTTTCATGAACGTGCTATTTGGTCATAGACTCTTTGAAAAGCTGTCTTAAAGTCTTTCTAAGCGCAAATGGCTTTCCAGTACCTAGATGGAAGGTGGCTGGGCCTTGTTTTCGCTACTGGTTTGCCATTGACGGGTAGCACCACTCATATTTGATAACAAGGAGGTTTTGCTCAGCATCAAACTTTGACTCAGAGCAAGAGAGTGAAAGGCAGGAAATGGCGTATTGAGGAACTGAAAGATATGAAAACAGTACTAGATAGCAGGGGTGAGAAAAAACCTGCAAGGCTGAGGTAAAGAGACAGGAAGTGTACAGTGGTTAAAGAAAGAGGTATCGAGAAAGAGGTATCGGGTGAAGTCAAGACTCGACACCATTCTGCAGCTCTGGTGACACATGGATAATAACTACTTTGGCCTCCTGCATTTTTTTTTTTTTTCTACGAATTAAGCACTGATCTAACCCGTGAATTGTTTACTTTTCACAAAGCTTAGAGAGGGGAAGTTGAAATGTCCCATACAGCCCAACAATGTTGCAAGTGGGCATTAGCTTTTTTATGTGTATTGTTTGTTATGTAGCGAAAGTTGTAAACAAGGTGTGTTTTATACTCTGTTGCGATTTAATAACATGCACCTTTGTGTCTATTTTTGAGTCATTTTTAATGCCATAGCCGCAGTAGTAACTCTGGAGGAAATTCCACAGTTGGATTCGCATTTCAATTTAAACTTTCCTCCAGAACTTAAAGTTTCTGAGAACACCTAAAGTTAAATCGGGCACCTGATCTGAATTAAAATAGGCATGTGAAAATCGACTCTTAAAATAGCTATCATACATAAATATCTCTCGCAAACATTTTGAAATATACCTGAATCCACTGATAAGTGCTTACCCCAAGTATGCTAGGGCTGGAAGTAGAATAATAGAATCACCCGATTCCTATATTATTTATGAAGTGAGTTTGGTTAAATTTAGGAACTTAAATTAAGTCAGAATTGTTGTATTGAGTTGGTTATGCCAAGTGGATGGCCTCACGCTTCGTAATATTAAATATATGTAATCAGTCCTTTTTTCCAAATATAGAAGATCTTAGAAGTGACTTCTTCCATATTGCACAAAGTTCGTTCCAGCACAGGCACGTCCCTGTACAAGGTGGAATGAATATATTCTCATTGGGTGGATTTATAATTCTTCGGATTCCACAGTCTAATGCGTAAACCTTACTCTGATCTGACGGTGCCCTATAGTAACAGTTGCACGGTTGCTCGTGATGCTGCACAATTTAGTTCCACCAGAATCCCTTGCTAGGGCCCTCGCAACAATGACGGAGTAGCTAATTTTTTCACAGTCAACATATGTAATACTTCTAAAAGTAATAACTTACTTTATATGTAGAATTTCATACTGCACTTATAAGTACTGTGATGATCCGTTTTGCTTCTACAGATTGGAATGGTGCGCCACTGACTAGTCAGGAGATGGATGGAAGTTGATTTGGCCTTGTTAGTACTCAAAAGTGTTACACAAAGATCACTGCATTTTAGCAGTGTTCAACTCAATGAGCCATCCGACAATTTTGCACGCCCCAAGAGTTATGTGACTGAATTGGACATCCTGGTTCCTCCGTAGCCTCTCAATTGCAGGATACCCGCAGCCAGCGCACTGTCAATAAAGACACTTTCACTTACAAAAATATTCCATTCATTTTACAAAGGTTTCAGTGAACTGTTATCAGCAGAGGTCTATTGCCCTATTTATCTTTCTGTAGCCTTTGATCATAAAGTGACTCTTCAAACAAGACCCACCTTGCCAGAAAACATTATGACCATTTATTGCAGAAGAGCTGCACATGCCCTGGAAAAGTTAGAGAAAGTATTATTTTATTTCCACACTATATCTGGACAGCAAGGTTTGGACTGGGAATATTGAATCCAAAATATAGATTGCTCACAGTATTATGACCAGAATATCGAGGGATTAAAGATCAAAAGGTATGTTTACATACATTTTAAATACCTAACTCCACATAATATGTACCTTCGTACCTTGATGGAATAAATATATATATATATATATATATATATATATATATATATATCAAAACAAGGCCCTTTCAGGCTTAGAGTGACGCATAAATTATGCAAAAAACAAGAGAGAACTCTGGGAAGTTCCCAAATTTAGGTGGAGAGCAGCTCTAGTAAGGAGCACCCTGCAACACCAGCGACACTCTAGATTTGCTCACCTCAAATGTCTGCTTATCTAGCAAAGTTTTTAAGCATAGGATCAGCACAGTGCTATCCACGCCGAGCTAGATAGTGACAAAGTCTTTTGCCATTTGTACAGCAAAATCTTTAAGCATAGGATTGACACAGTGTCATCCTCACCGAGCTGTAAAATGACAAAAGCCATTTACCACTTCAGGCACAGTATTACAGCTTTGGACTGGTCAAATACCATCCAAGCCAACCTGAAATGAGTAAAGCAACCCCTGACACGTGTTTCGCTCTCATTAGAGCTCTTCAGAGAGGTTTAGCTTTGTCCAGACACAAGGGAGCACCCAGTATAAGTCAAAACAAGGCCCTTTCAGGCTTAGAGTGACGCATAAATTATGCAAAAAACAAGAGAGAACTCTGGGAAGTTCCCAAATTTAGGTGGAGAGCAGCTCTAGTAAGGAGCACCCTGCAACACCAGCGACACTCTAGATTTGCTCACCTCAAATGTCTGCTTATCTAGCAAAGTTTTTAAGCATAGGATCAGCACAGTGCTATCCACGCCGAGCTAGATAGTGACAAAGTCTTTTGCCATTTGTACAGCAAAATCTTTAAGCATAGGATTGACACAGTGTCATCCTCACCGAGCTGTAAAATGACAAAAGCCATTTACCACTTCAGGCACAGTATTACAGCTTTGGACTGGTCAAATACCATCCAAGCCATATTATATATATTTATTTCTTTATTTTCCTCAAGGTACGTAGATGTGGAGTTAAGAATAGAGAATCTGTAACTTCTTCTGTGCACATACTTTTTCGATATGTTTGTACCTTGATACTCACGATCCTGATATTGTGACCAGGCAATATGTTCATTATTGTTTCAATGGTGTTGACGGACAGTTTTTGCTTGGAGCAGCCTAATGTGCGACCAATTTAATATCGGGCATTAGGCCTTGTATTTGATGCTATATTTGTGGCGTCTTTCCAAATCTCAATGAATGCGGATGCAATTGCAAGATTAGTTCTAATCACTGGGGGTCTCCAACATTTTGAACAGGTAGAGCATTGAGGCTGAGTTTGCACAGCATCCGGTGTATGTACCTACATATCCAGTGTGCCTATCAAGAGCATAGTTACTTAGGCTGTGGCTAGGCTACTCCAAATAACAATGACCTAGTATGTGACAGCTACTTCAACACATGGAACTTCAAAGAATCCATATAAACAGCAGGTCTCCAGCTGGCAGCAGAAGGACTTTCAGGACGCTGATTTGACATAACACCTAGGTGAGAAATTTGCCAGACATTGCATTGACTTAAGCACCTTCTCCAGAGGTCAGTCTGTAACTTATAAGTCACTCATGCCTCAACGTTAACTGTACATGTTATGTGAGCGATGAAGGCATGAACTAGTCTGCTCTACTGAATCTGTACTGCAGAGAATAACATTTCATCTGTTGCCTTCTGTGGAATAGAAAAGCTTGATTTGCTAGTGCCATGCAGTCCCTGTTTTCTGTGCAATGTTTCTGTCTGAATCATACCTATTCTGTGATGGGAAAAGTTTGAAATGCTCCTGTCTTAGCTGTATCTGTCCTCTGAAGGAGGGAAGCGTGCCCTGTTTCTGCTCAGGGAGCACCTATTGTACAAACAGGGGAGTTCGTATTCTATTGAAATTCTCATAAAAATGATATGTTGAATGCACCTACACAACATGCCTAACCCAGTCAGAAGCATTTTCAAAGCCTCAACATAGAGACCCTGGTCTCAGTCACAACTTTTCAGCATGACTGAACTGTGTGATTGTTGGACTAGGCCGTGCCGCCAGGTCTTCCCCAAAACATTTTAACTTTACTCCTCCATTGTTGCTATTCTTGTTTTACTCTGCACACTTCACCACTGCTAACCAGTAGTAAAGTGCTTGTGATCTCTTTTCTAAGCATGGTGAAACTGGCCTCAGCCCAATTGGCACACTTAATTTACTTGAAAATTCCTAGTAAAGTGGGACTACATGTACCTAGGGCCTGTAAATTACATACTACAAGTGGGCATGAAAAACTGAGTGTGCCACTCACTTAAGTAGATTTTTTAGCATGTTTCAGGCCTGTCATTGCAGCCTCTGTATGCAGGTTTAAACTATCATTCCGTCTGGCAAAACATGTACTATTATGCTTTACATGTCCTGGTAGTGAAAAACACTTAAATTAGTTTTCCCTATTGCAAGGCCTACCTCTTCAAAAGCATAACGTTGGATTGCCTCATTACATTTAATAAGTGCTAACATTTGATTGAGAACAGGCCAACCTTTCATGTTTGGTGCCTGAGAAACTGTAATTAAAAATCCTCTTTAAAGGTAAACTCCAATATTAAGTAACAATTTTTGAAAGTTGACATTTTCCTGCCCTATTTAGTGCCTGCAGCTGTTCCTGGGTCACATGACTGGGGGTAGTTGGCAGTTGGACTTTGTTTCTCTAACAATAGAGCGATTAGGTGTGCCTGGATGGGCCATCAATTGGCAGGGTGAGGGAGCGTAGCCAGGCACAGCCCCACTTGCAAGTGAATAGGATGAGTCCTGCCTTCCCACAAAGAACTTGTCAACACTGTATTTTTCATGCATCCACCGTGGAGCCAGTGCGGGGGAGGCAGGAAACTGTAAGGATTCAAAGAGAATTCTCTAGAAACCTTCCTCACTTCAAAGTGGGCACCAGATATAAATATTGGAACCTCAGACCCAGCTTTTCAGTACACTTCTGGAACTTTGGATACTACAGAAAAGGGACTGCCATGCTGCTTTGCTGCCCGGTGGACTGCTACTCTGTTGTCCTGCTACTCTGCTGCCCTTCTTTCTGTGGAAAACTGGACCTGCACCCTTCATCCCAGGTTGAGGTGATTACAAAGGTCAGCCAGCTGACCTCCTGCTTTGAGCTACGAAGACATGACACGCTCCAGAGACTCCCTGCAACTGCCCAGCTGACCTGCTGCTGTGACCTGCAACTGAACCTGTCTGAGCCCTGTGGGCCTCTGCCGGAGTGAGTTCTTGACGCACCAAGAGGTGACCTTCAGGCCCTCAACCCTTATTGTGACCTCAGTTGAGCTCCTCTCCAAAACAAAGGAGAAAGCCGATGTTTTGGTCTCTTCACGATCGCAATCGAGCATGTTCGTGCCAAGATCTTGTTGCCTGCACCGCCCACCAATGTGAAGATCTGGTGAACCCGGCCCTTCACACCAGAACTGCCAGTGATGTTCAGCAGTGTGAGAACTGCACTTTCTTCTACAGCATTAACAGCTTGCAGTGACCACCAGTGTGAAACTCCAGCTGCGACCCTTCACGATGCTCAACAGGATCTTCACGCTACAGCATCTACTGTGCATGACACCTAGCCTGCTGTTTGTGCCACATCAACAACCAACTGTGACGCTCTCTCTGCTCCTTGTTGCCCCTCCATGTGGGAACTAAACTCTGTGCTGAACTTTGAAGGCAGCTCTTTCAGCAGAAATAACCTGTCCCTGTACCTGGCCCATACTTCATGGCAGCTGGCCTGAACTTGTGACTTTCTCTTGGTCTTGCACAACCGGATAACCCTCAACAGAACTTTGTGCTTTTAGGTGCTTCACTTACCTGAAATCTTTCAAATGACTTATCTACCATTCTACTGATTGGATTTTTGTTGTTTTTGGTGTCAAATCCTTTATTAAATGTGAATCTATTTTTCTGAATTGGGAGGGGTATTTTCTTTTGTTGTGTTTTCACTGTAATACTGTTTGAAGTGCTGCACAAATACTTTGCACGTTGCCTCTAACTTAAGCTTGACTGCAAAGTTACCAGAGAGTTAAGCACAGGTTTATTTGTGACTTGCTTGTGACTTCACCTTGACAGAAACTCAGAGGCTGCTGCTTCAGTAGGGTTTCACGCCTCAACTAATAACCCTATTTTCAACAGTAACCATGGGAAATTACTTTTCTTCCCTCTCTCTCTATTTCAGTGATCATCACATTTGAGATCACCTTGCAACAATCCAGTCAGCCATTAATTTTTATTCGGCTGTTGCCATAAAATCATATAATTAATAACATATACAATCCGACCACAGTAAAATATAATAACATTTTAAGGTGAGCCTACACTCATCATAATCTAAAATCAATATATACAAAATCTTTATAAGATCCATTTACACAACCTCTCAAAAGAAATATATACATAAAAAATTGTTAAAACAGTTATGGAAGGGTAATTCATTCATTTCGCTTTCTAATAACTAGTGCAGACCTAATGAACTTTATGACAGAGTGGCAAATTTCTATTGTAAGTAATTTTTGTAAATATTCTATCGCTTTTGAAAAATAACTAAAATTTGCATTGCGTAGCACTAGGAATAGGAAAGCAGTTATTTGGGCAGAGTATAATGGACAAAAAATTAGAAAGTGGCACGTGCTCTGTTTCGCAGTGTAATTATGGTGACAAGGAGGTAAGTCCTTCTGCCAAAAACACTGTATTTTGAAGGCCACCTTAAAGTGAATTACATTTTACCTAGGAAGTATCAGATTGGATCGACAAACTGAATTGTCGAATAAATATGGCTCATTAGTTCCAGTAGTTGAAATCTGTTTATAGAGTTCAACTGTCTTCATTTTCTGTGCTACCTCTATTCTCCTATTCAAACAAGCCTCCCATAACAGAGATTCACAGTCTCTTTAGAAGTTGCAGCAAGGTTTTGAGAGTTCAGAAACATAATACTAAGGCTCAAATTTTGAAAAGATAACTTTAAGTAAGAGAGCCAAGGAACTCTACTGACATTGTCTAGAGCTAAACAATCAGATATGCACTCTTTTACCAAACTTGCCTCTGTATTCTGCCAGCATTTAATAATTAAATCTGTTTGTCTGAATATCAGAGGCCCAACTCCTCATGGCAGACAATGTTAGCAATATTTTTAGGCACAGCCCACAAACTATGTATGAAACCATTTTCAGTACATTGTAATAATTCTGTTTTTGGTTCCCCCAGACTCCCACCTCGTACAGGGAGGCCGAAATACATTTATCTTGTAAAGTGTTATCCTATCGGATATGGGTTTATGTCCCAATTTATGGGTGAAACAAAAATGGCTTCAATATTACTGCCTACTTGTTGTGATTTCATTAAAAAGTGAGGTTTCCATGGGAGGGAAGAACAAAAAATTACCCCTAAATAACTATAATAAGTTGCCTTTTTAAGAGTTGCACCTCCCATTGAAAAGTGCTTGGTTTTAGTACTCAGAAGCCCACGTCATTATGCAATACTTACCAAAATTCACTTTTAAATCCAAACCCTGCATAAAATCAAGAAAATGGTCCAATAAGCCCTGCAGCCCATTTGCCCTGCAAGAGATCAGTACTGCGACATCTGCATACAAAAGGATTGGTAGCACTTTCTCTCCCATCGTTGGCAAATCCTTGCCATGCCTTATTAAATGAGCAGTTATTCCATTAATGTAAATTAGGAAGAGAAAAGGGGCTAATATGCACCCCTGCCTTACACTTCTCAGCAAAGTTATTTGAGGCATTCTTTCTCCTTGGGTGCCATACCGTACTGTGACTTTCAGATCATAGTGTAATCGTTTTATTAAATTAAGAAGTCTTGAGTGAAGGCCAAAGCTCTGCATTATTCCCTATAGCCTCTCCCAATTAACTAGATTGAAGGCACTCGAAAGATCAATAAAGGCCATTTGAACAGTTCCTTTTTATGCAAGCACATATTTACTTGTAGTAAGGTGGAGATTTAATGCTTGTTCTACCATGCCTATACCCATTCTGAAACTGAACTGTGCATTTGTCAAGATCTTGTTCTCTACCGCCCAAGTTTCAAAGTTCGACAGAATAACCCATCACAGAATATTTGCGGTTGTGTCAATAAGGGAGATTGGTGTATAGCAAGATGATATTTGGTTGTCGCTCTTTTTAAAAATTGGCACTATTATAGCTGATCTCTAAGATTCAGGAATAGTACCCTCAACCGCACTCTGTAGAACATTTGTTAATAATGGAACCATAAAAATGCACATTTGATTTGAATAAATCAACAAGAACCCCATCAAGGGCTGGAGCTTTCCCTGTAATGGACTGATTAATAGCCAGGACTACCTCATTTATTTCAATAGGGATAGCCAGGGCCACTGGGATTGGTTCTGGGATGCAAGACTAGGATGAATTAGTAGCGGGCTGGAGACATCCTACATTTGGCTGAAAAACACCTGTAAAATGGCGTACCCAATGTCTTTCAGAAGTCAAACATTCCACTATCGGGGTGCCCTGATCAGAGAAGAACAGATGATTTATCACCTCCCAGAACGTGGAACTGTCACTCAGCACAGCAGCTGCTGATAAGTTCTCCCAGGCTTTCTCTCTAATTTAATTTGTACTTTCCACTAGTGTGGGCTTATATTGGTGTATTGCCTGTTGAATATCTTCAATAGAGCGGGGGATTGCTTTAAATGTGGATTTCATGTGTTTATGTGCCGCTGTACAAGTGGCACTAAACCGACTGTGTGCTGGAGCTACAGAATTCAATCTATTTGAAATTAATTCAACAGGGACAGACCCTCATAAGCACTCAAACTCTTGAATTAAGAGGGCATGATTGGGGGTCTCTGATAAACAGATGAAAATTGACTCAAAGTTATCTTTAATTATCTTTTGATTGAGCTTTGTGTGATCAGTCTTCTTCCATTTAACTCTCAGACCTGACTTTTTGGTATATACCAAACTATGGCTTTTGTCCTTCATGGTAAGCTTTATGTTATAATTAAGAGTAATGCTCACAAGATTGTGATCACTAATACAATTAGGTAGAATTCTTAAAAATACAATAAGGTATAATTTTCAAATCCGGTATAAGATGGACGACATCTGAAGAAATTAATATCAAATCTATGGTGCTCCAGAGAGTGCTGCCTGTGAAAGTGGGGACATCGTGATTATTGTTTAGCACAACCTCAGATGAAAATATTAAATCATACTTCATTATAAAAGCATTCAAGGTGTCCCCTATCACCGTGTGCTTAAAGTGTGACCTGCTACTACCATAGTCATTTGAAAGACTACCCAAAATTTCATCCCCTGGGGGACATAATGGAGTATTAAAATCCCCTTTTCATACCACAATCACCACCTTAATCTGATGCAGGAATAAAGTATCCAAAGAAATAATTTACAACATCAATGATTTTACATGCACAGTACTATGGAGCATTATTGTAAAAATGAATCCATAGTGTATCATAATTCCCAGCAAGAGATATCAATGCAATCAAAAAGTAGGGTGAGGACCATTTGAATTTTATATTTACAGATGGTATTTGGAGGGAAATGATAATAGGAAGCCTCCCTCCCCCTACCCCCTCCTCCCACCAGCTCTCCCTTCTGATGATGGGAGTGCTGGTTGGTAAAGTGCAGAGTAGCAGTCTATATAAAATGGTTCAATCAACCAGGTTTCCTGCATGAAAAAAATATCAAATGAAGAAGCAAGACTTAGCAATTCCGGATTATTGAGCTTAGTACTGGTGCCTGCAATGTTTCAAGTGGCCAGGGATAAGCCTTTCAAGCCTTTCAAATGCACTTTAAGTTCAGGGGGGGTGGAGGTAAAAAGACTAGAATGAGTAAGTCCCAATTCGGTTTGTGTAGAAGCCCCTTCCAGCCCTCGATGTGGGGTAAGTAGAGCTCCCATGTCACCATCCTGTGGCTGTGGGTTAACATCCACCAAAAGTCAATCAATCATGGCCAAATCACTCAAAATGATTTGATGTAGGGACATTTGGCTGATGTGAAATAATCTGGGCCGAGGTGGTGAGTTGAGAAGGTAAATAGTTTATTTCATGCCTTGACAGGGAGGGAGACACTGCAACCGCCGCTGCCTCCTCCACGCTCCGTTTCTCTCTCTCCTCCTGATTCTGCTCCATGCGCCCACACACTGGAATACGCTATCGCACGGCGCGCGGAACAGAATCACAGGATACTACACACCCCCCTTCCCTCAAAATAAAATAACAACCACATAATAATACATGAAACACAGACACCCATTTTCATGTGAGATTCTGCCTCCTGGCACACATCCTATATCCACACCTACAGAGGCTATGAGTTCATCAAGTTCAGGTTCACCCTTTCCACCCAGAACTGAATGCACAGGAAGCCTAGACAGACAATCAGCCAACACATTCTTTTTTCCAGGAAAATACACCAGATCATAATTGTACTCCAACATTCTGGCCACCCAACAAGCTATTCTAGGTGTGGCCCTACCCCCCCCCCCCAGTCGAAAATACTTCTACTAATGGACGATGATCAGTACGAATCACAAATTTCAAACCCATACTTGCGGAAATGGTCAACACCCCACCAACATGCCAATGCCTCCTTTTCGATGGTGAAATAGTTCATTTCTGACTAACTCAACGGTCTGGAAGCATATGCAATTGTCACTTCTTTTCCCCCTCTTCTTTGCATTAATACCTCTCCCAGACCCACGGAACTGGCGTCTGTATTGATAATGACCTCATCCATGGTGTAAAACGACTTAAGAGCTAGAGCTGAGGCAATTTGTTTCTTAAACAAACAAAATTCCCTCTCACAATCCTCGTTCCATACAAATTGCTCCCTCACGCCCAACAACTTTCCCATATGTACAGTCGTGTCGGCAAACTTGGGAATAAACTTTGAGTAGTATTCCGCTAGGCCTAAAAACAACCTTAATTGATCTTTGTTGGCTGGAGAAGGCGCGCTTTCTATTGCCTCCACTAAATTAAGTTTAGGCGAAATCCCATCTTTGTTAATGCAATGACCCACATACTCTACCTTCGGCACACTCAATCTGCATTTCTCCAACTTGATCGTCAGCCCACTCTCGCTTAAAACACTCAACACCTTTCTCATAGCTCCATCATGTTCTTCCTGGTCACAACCAAACACCAAGATATCATCTTGAAAATATGTAACACCTGAGATATCTTTAAGTAAATGGTGCATTGCCCGTTGAAACACTGACGACGGTGACGCCAAGCCGAAAGGCATGCGCCTAAATCTGTATGCCCCCTCTGGAGTAATGAAAGAGGTTAATGCTCGTGACTCAGGATGTAACTCTATCTGATGATACGCAGATGATAAGTCCAAAGTAGAAAATACACTTGCCCCCTTCACTGTGGATAACATTTCACCGATATTGGGCAGAGGATGTCTATCCACCCATATAGCAGAATTAAGATTGCGCAAATCCACACACAAACGCATGCCACCATTGGCCTTCTTAGCAATCACCACTGGCGCCAACCACTCAGACGCCTCGATTTCTTCAATCACACCTTGCTCGGACAACTTGGATAATTCTTGTCGTAATAAACACAATGGGAAGAAACATTAAGGGAAAGAAAGCGCTCTCGACATTCCCCTCTTTAATAGTAATCACTGTAACCAATTAAAGGCACAGTGCTCTCGGCCTAGGAGGATCCTCCCCTTCCTCCAATAATGTATCAACAAAGACACAACAAATTCTTACAGAGACCAAGGCACTCGTGAATTATAAATATAGAGTCAATAATTCATAATTATTAAATGAGCAAATCAATAATCAGATTCAGGTAAGATGTGCAAGTGAACAGAATTTCAATGGAGTGCTTTGGATGAAGAATTCATCTTTAATGGAACACAAAACAGTCAACACGTGTTTCGTCATGGGAGGGAATACTCCCTGTGACTTCCTCAGGGCTCAAATGGGTTCTTGTCGTAATTGTTCCTTCATCACAATGGGAACGGGATGCGGTTTATGCGCCTTAGGTACAGCATCCCGCTTCAAAACGATTTTATGCATAAACCCCTTCAACTTTCCTAACTTATTACTAAATACCTGAGGGAATTCCTCTACAAAGTTAGTCCTTTGCACCATGTGCACACTAGACTTCGACCCCAATACTTGATCAGGGTGATTCAGATCAAGAATTATGCTGAGGTATTTTTGTTGTGGCCAACCTAATAAATTGGTACCCTCCTCCACAAAATATACTTTAGAGTTGACAACTGTCCCTTGGAACTCTAGTGAAACGTCCAAATACCCCACAAGCTCAATGGGTTTGTTACCATAAGCTAGCAAACGTACATCGGGTGGTTTAATCTCATGCCCCGGATAACTAAATAAGTTTTCTTTTCCAATCAAAGTATATCTTGCCCCAGAGTCAGCCATCACAAGTATATCTACCCCATCAATTTTAATTACGCAGTGCGGAACACTGGAACTCACACTCCCAACATCCACCACCTGCAAAATAAATTGTTGGGTGTCAATGTCCTCACTATCACTTCCCACGGAATTGATTGCTACTCTACCCCTCCTTGCGCACATCTGCTTCCCTTTGCACACTCTTGAAAAATGTCCCTTGGATTTGCACTTCCTGCACACTTGCCCAGCCGCAGGACAGCAAACATCAGTTGCTAAAGCCACATTTGTAACAAATAATATCCTTTCTTCCATCCATCTTCGCAGAAGTTCCAAATTGATCTCTCTTTTTGAATTTAGAATCTTCTGCATTGACTGCATTCACAGCTCCTGGCGCAGTAGATAGTTCCTTTAAGCCATCATTCGTTATCTCAACTCTTTTCATAAAGTCTATGGCTTTTTGTAATGTCAAATCTTCTGTATTCAACTATTTTTCTTGAATTTTTTTATCATTAACTTTCAAAACCAGTTGGTCTTTCAGCATTTCATCCTGAAAGTGACCGTAATTGCAAGTAGCTGCCAAAATCCTCAAACTTGCCACATAACTTTCAACAGTCTCTCCTGGCAATTGGCTCCTTTTTAACAATTTAAAACGCTCCACAACAACATTTTTCTTCTTTCCAAAATTGGCGTTCAACTGTTCCATGGCAACCTCGTATTCATCCTCATCCTGGTCTCCATCCTCATAAGAATATGGTAAATGTTTCAAAATGCGCCTTCCTTCTGCACCCAAACAGTGCTTCAACATGGCCAATTTGCTGGATGCCATGAATATATCTCCACCCACAGCCAGGACATACGCTTCAAAACCATCTTTCCAGTCCTCCCAGGCTATGATGGGTTCCCCAGGGGTGTTAAAAAAAAACTTGGTGCAGTAAATCCTTCCATTTTTTTATTTTTTATTATTTAACACAACAATAGAATCCCAATATCTGTTTGTGGCTCAGATTTTAGCTATAAAAAACATTTCCAGACCTTAGTACTCCAAAATAGCATTTCCAGTTGCTTTAATACAAAAGTCCAGTTCCAAACCCTTGAAAAATTAAATTGTTGCCAGGATATACGATGTCTTGGGTTGAAAAGCAGTCAAATCAATATTGTCTCCAGTTGCTTAGCAACAACCTGGGCTCTGAAACCTTCAGAGAAAGCTACTAACGGTTGCTAGGCAATTACAACCCGACAATTCTTGCCGTTGAGAAACACTTCAGTAAATGCTTCCCATTGTTGCTAAGCAACACAGTACCATGATGATCCTTGCTGCTGCCTTGCCTTTGGACGGAGTTAATTACCATATGGACACGAAGTCAACCAGCGGCTCCCCAGAATCACGTTGTCGAAAATTGCCCTTCCGGGACACTGCCTTCCAAAGATTAATCGCCGTTGTATCACCGTTGTCTCTCCTCCCGGTCTGCACTGCACTACACCCTTCGTCGCCAGTGAAATAATCTGGACCGAGGCGGTGAGTTGAGAAGGTAAATAGTTTATTTCATGCCTTGACCGGGAGGGAGACACTGCAACCGCCGCTGCCTCCTCCACGCTCCGTTTCTCTCTCTCTCCTCCTGATTCTGCTACACGCGCCCACACACTGGAATACACCATTGCATGGCGCGCGGAACAGAATCACAGGATACTACATGATGTTGAATAGATGACATACTAGCGACTGTATTTTGGGCTATGTTAGAATCATGCTTGACAATAAATGTCTCCCTGTAGTTTTGTACTTCCTTTAAATTGATGTCTCTGGAATTAACACAGGAGTTTTTTGACTCCTCTAACTCCCTCTTTAATGTATAAGCTTCCTGTGTCATGTATGTGAGAGAAATATAAAATTGCCTGGCGTTCGTAATGGGAAGTTTTAATTCTTTTAAGGACACAGAGGCTTGGAATACACTTTCTTCCTTTTGTTGTGTAGGCTCTCATTATTCTAATGAGACTACTGGATTTTGAGCGGCAGAATCGCCTGCGCTGTGGAAGACTAAGTCTAACCCACTGCAGGTGAAACTTGTCGCTCCGATCTGGGTTTTGCTCCGGCTAACTAGCAGTGCCTTATCTCTGTACCCGAGGGCAGGGATAACTGGGCAGCCGAGCACATAACATGATTAGTTTCTCAGGGAAGCCGTGGTCACTCAGGTGTCATCCGTTTCTCTCAGTTACATTAGTCTCATATATACAATGACAAACAGAGGCAGCATATGTTTCAATAATGATTTTAATGAAGCTACTGCATCTTAGGTAGCAAAGCGTGATCTGCAATAACCAGGACGACACAGCATGACAATATTAAAATTGTGACAAGGAGAGTGAAGCATAAGAATAACACTACCATGTTGTCACTACAGTCAATAGACTAATTCCTTCCGTGGATATGATAGAGCACAGCGTGTTAATAATAATTCTGCCCTTCAGGTTCCCCTGGGACGACATCATCCCCCATACGTGAGCAAAGTCCTGAAGTCTGCAACACAGCTGTAGCAAAGAATTCGGCAATCAGCATACAGTCGTGGTTCTCTGGCTGGAATCTCCCTCTAACGTGCAAGGAACAAGAAAGTATTTTTATAATAAAACAGCCGATGTTCTAAGAATGTCCCTGTGTAAAGATGTGTGTTTTCTACGAATAGTGGAGACTAAACGTATACCACGTTCATCAGCAACCTATCTTGCTGTAGCTTTGGAAGAAGCACAAAGTGAGCAAGAATGTCTTGTTTCAGAACAGAGTGCTGGCCTAGGCAAAAACAGTTAGATAAACAGAAAATAAAACAAGACCGTAAAAGTTGCTATTGTAGCAATAATAAAATGAAGCCGAATAAAATATATCTAGGTTAGAGTGCACAGCGGCAGGGCCTAGTGTGTTAAAATAACGTGCATGGAGCTATAGCTAAAATGGCTACACAACACCCTCCCCTTGTCAGTTGAAGGTGGTTCAAAGCCTAGTTACATTTAAAATTGCTACTAAAAAGCTCAACCTAAGATATACATGTAAAAATTAATGTAAATTATGACAAGTCGAAGGGACACATGAGCATAAAAAAAGATAATTTAAAACGTGAACATGTGGCATAAAAAGTCCACATTTCAAAAGTCAAAGTTATTTTTGAAAATTTCCAATCGATTCTGGGACCATAGAGGACAGGAAATCTTCCACTTTGGCAGATGTTAAAGTTGGAAAGGCAACGCCAAGAAGGACCAAGGAGCAGTTGTGTTCCATAGCCTCAGCCTCAGCCAAGGCAGCATTCCGTGGTGTACCCAAAGATGAGTTAAGAGCCACATCCTCCAGGAAGGGCAACTCATAAGTAGCTTCCCGTAGCAAATGCAACCTCAACGCACATGTTTGGTAATGAGCCCTCAGCGAGAACATCAACAGATCAGCGTCCAATGAGAGCAAGCACTGCGTAGAAAGACTGACTTCTTGTGCGTATTTGAAAGAGCACCAGAGGCACCGAGACACGGGCTGCACACAATGCAAAACCCGTCTGACTGACAGACACCAGTCACACTCCAATTGCTCCAGGAGTGTTGCTCTAAAATACTGCATCATGCGTTCACGATGCAGCTGCGCTGATGGGATTGCTTTCATTCCTCCTTGTTGCGGCGGGACCGTAAAAGTGGCTATTGTAACAATAATAAAATGAAGCTGAATAAAGCATATCTAGGTTAGCGTGCACAGCGGCAGGGCCTAGTGTGTTAAAATAACGTGCATGGAGCTAAAGCTAAAATGGCTACACAACACTTTGCTTTATTAAATGTATTTCATAACCAGTAGCCATTTTCAACACTAACAAACTAACTTTCCCAGAAACATCAGGGAATCAAGTGAAAATCAGTGTCCTCCTATCATGCACCACATAGTTTAATGCCACTGTCTAAGCTTCCTCTTTTTTTCGCTGCTCCTGCAGCCACAGATAAATATCTCTGGCTCCTTTATCATTCTTTCAGTGTTTATTGGCCATTTTAGTCTTGATTTTACTGTGCTGGGCAGTGTTAACACATTTGACCAGTTGTCTGGCTGCTTGAATACATTCCGCACTCCTTACAAGGCAGGAATTTTGTTGTTATAATTGCCGGTGGGTTTCGTGGGTGGTGAGGTTCCCAACCCCCTAGAGTGTGCTGCCCACTCATGCAACATGTAATTGCGCCTCTAATGCTCAGTGCTTGGTGCGCAAGTCTTTGAACTCTCTGGGGTTGAGAGAGACACTAGTCGAGTGTTTTGAGTGCTACTTTATCTGCCGCTCTCTGGACACTGACACCTCTCTGTGGTCTGTAAGGGATGTTTTCTTAATTCTGTTGACCGGGCACTGTATGATTTTTTCGTGACATGCCACCAAGGTCTGTATTCTCTGCCAGACCCACAAAAGGCCTGGACACTGCCCCAGCAAGAAATTCCAGTCCTGAAATAGAATTGTGTGATGTTCCTTCTGGTACCGCCACCTGTCCTTTACTACTTCTTTGTGTTAGGGAAGGCTGCACTGCCATGTGTTGTGAATCTCAATAAAAGCATTTTCACTACAAGTAAGAAAAAACAGTCCACATTGCCAATGCTTGTTTTAATGCATGATGTGAAAGAGTGAATCCTCATAAAATATGCAAGCAGAGTTTACTTTTAGTTTTACATGTGAAACAAGCACTATTTTTAAATGAAGAACACAACTTTGTGAAATTCTAAAACATAACTGATCAGGGGCTCCATGTCACGCTTAAAACCTCAAAGCCAAGTCTGCCTTTTTAGCCAAAAGCACTTTGCATGCTGGGGCTTTACAGTGTTTTTTAGCCCATAATAAAACTGTTAAAACCAAACCTGCAGGTCGCAAAATGCAACAGGCTGTTGGCTAATTTTTAAAAAAATGTGGAAGGATCCAAGCACGGAGTAGTGAAATGCAAAAAAATGTTGCTAGCCTGCTGCTTTTTAGATCAAGCATAGCAGCATGCAAGCAGTGCTTTCGGACCTGTTGTAATCTCTTCTGTGGGGTTTAACCATGGCCACCTCATGCTCATCACCTACACTCGTTTCTGGGCTTCCCTTTCAAAAATCCCTGGATGTTTTTGGTAAATGTTTTACATTTGTCCTGCCTTCAGGTGGTTTTTTTACCGCCTTGGGGACCAACCCTGTTACATGGATAATTACACAATTGCCGATATGTTTTACTGTGGGCAAACTACTTTTTTATTTTCTCTCTCTGTCTCGTGCTCATGCTCACAGCAGACATGTCGCTTAGAGGTTCCATACAGCGCAAACTCGATCAGCGGTATTGCAGCGCTTTGCATGACTACCAGTTAAGTCACATTGTTTATTTTGTCTCTCCGTGCTCCGTGGCGGCCATGCCGCTTTGAAGTTTCATACAACGCAAATGTGTTTTTCTTGAACCCCTGACATGTTGAGATCCACCCTGGATATATGTAGAGGGTCTGCTCTCTTAGTGGGAAGTTTGGGTATCAGACACAATGTATATTCCAAAAAAGGAAGTGCAGTTGCCCTGAGTGTGGCAGTGGCCACCATTTTTGTATTCTTTATGGTCCCTTGCCTCTGTAGGCATTCTTTTGAGAGTGAGCGAGTGATAGGCAAAGTAAAGTTAAAGTTAAATGTGAGAATTATTTAAAGTCTCTCTCTCTCTGGGATAGAGAAAAAGCATCAAAGTGTCATCAAAATGGCTTCTCAAATCTGGCTTCAAAATGGCATCAAAGAAAATGGCTAGCTTCCCTTCGTCCGATGGATTAAGTAAGAAATAGTTCCAAATTCTTCAGGTTTTCCATTGGAGGGTCCATGGGGTGATTTCTTTTGACCAATGAATAGTGTCTTTTCTCTTAATACTCATCTACGCATAAGGTGTCCTTGGAGTTTTGGAACATAAGTAGCAACAAAGTTGCCAATTAATTCTGCTTCAGTGACCTCATTGTCTGCACCTGCAGAATCTGACCTTGAGCTTCAAAGGGGATGAAAGTTGCTTAGCACGCAACTTTGAGATAAGTGTATTAGTCATTCTACTGGAAAAATAGCTTTTAAAGATTTAAACACATCTTTTGTTAAAACAAGTGAAAACCACGCAGTTAAAATTGAGACCAGGCAACTAGGCCAAAGCCTCTGCTAAATTTAAGCTAAGCATATAACAGTTTTAACGAGAAAATCATAGAATATTGCTGCAATTATGACATATTAATACATTTGTCGATTTTCATGATTAATTAAGCTTGTTTATACTAATGGCGACCTACCTCGTGGGCACAATTTTCTTACATACATTATTTTTCTTTGCTAAAATCACATTGTCTTATACGATTTTGTTACATGATATATAAATGTTTATTAGTCTTTCTTTTTCTGCTACATCACGAGTGAGAGCAAGGTCTTGCTACTGTCCACCAAACTGAGCGATAAGTGGAGCTCTTGTTTTGGTTACTGTGGGCATGTCTCGGGCTCCCTCTTTCGGTGAGAGTGATGTCTTCCCTTTCCCAGGTCACTGTGTAGTAGGTTCCCAGGAGGCCGTAGGTGCCGAAAGACACTTCATGTTAATCTCTCTAATTAATACACTTGCCTGTAGAACAGAAGCTTGAAGTAAAGGTAATTGAAGAGAAAAATGTAAGACTGCCTAATTTCCAAAAATGCTCTCAGCTTACGGAAGGACATAGCATTGCAAACTCAACCAGTCTTTCCGCTTGTATAAAATGTAGAAGTGGGATGTGCTGCCTGTATACAAGGACCAGTGAGTCTGTTACATATCATGCAGACAGTTTCAGTGATATCAGTATTCTTTCAGAGTGTCTTGTCTTTAGTTGCATCCTCAGGGCAGCAGAAGGTTTCGTGGGTGCAGGAATGGCAACTTCAGTATTTTAACGGCAGTCATGGAATATTTGGGGAACATATTACTTTCCCCAAATAATTCAGGAGGGTTATTTACTGTTCTAACTGCAGCCATAGATTTTTTTGAGGAAAGTTAAAAGATTTTAAGTATTTTAAAAAAAAGGTAATTTTTCTTTGTCTGGAAGCTCTGCCATGAGGACGCTGATCAAGGCAAAAGATTATCAATACTAGCTTCAGTTCAGGTGACACAAAGACTAGACATGTGCACATGTTTGCATTGGGACTATAATGGCACATATAAGCAAAATATGGCGAATGCAATGCAGCACAGCGTGATTACCAGTGAATGAAGTTAATTCAAACATATATTTTGTGCTGCTGGATCGAGAATTTGTGCCATTCTCGGATCCCAGGAAGGCCAGGCTTAACGTGTTGATCTTACCCAAAAATGTGCAGTTTCCTTTAAAGACATGGGGTGTCTGTCTGATTGTCGTGATATAATGATACATCCTCTAACTTTGTTAGAAAGCACTGAAAATAATATACTAATATTCTGCAGATTTGTTGTGAAGAAGTGGGAATCCTCTGAGAGAAGAAGCATTGAGAGTTGTCATAAATTTAAAACCTGACATAGGTGAACAATGAGACTTCCCAGGAATTGGGGAGCAAGACTCCCTCCATCTGCTGTAATGCATTTTCATGATGCGTTTTGAACATCTCCCTTACAGTGGGAGGCCTTAAGGAGGAGGCTTGATGCTGTATTAAGGCCTCTTGTACCTCGAGACAGGGTGGCACCCTGGGTTTGCCTGGTATCACAGCCTCCCATTTAGAGCTCTAAGGGCCCCTCCCTTGTGTCCTTTGGAATGTCCAGATAACTTGCTCTGAGGCTGAGATAATTCCACTCAGTTTAAACATGTATTTTATCAATTGTTTTGCAGACATGAGCCATTAATGCAGTAGTTACTCCTCCATGATGTTCCACTTAACAAAACAGAGTTTGCTGTGCGGACTATAGCAGTTTTGGAAACAGCTACAGCGGAGATGCACAGCAATATTCAGCCAAAGGCTGCTCGATGAGATAGCTTTTGTCACATACCCACCTTGATGATGTGGCTCTGTTTGTGTCAGTTTCCTTTCAAAATACATTGCTTTCCACTTGCTTGCAATGTTACTTGTGTCATACATATGCTGTCAAGCCTATGCTCCTTGTTTTGTCATTTGTACAGGTACCTTTACCCTGACATCTTCCTGTGTGCATTTTAGAGTTGTGACATTGACAGGTATCGGATGCAGTTCTGACATACCAAGTCCCCATGGGCTGTACCAGGTAATGTAAGTTGCAGAGTTTGGATATATGAGGCTTGTACCAAACGTTTGTACCATGTTTGGCTGGAGGTACAGAAGTGGCCTTTGCACTTGTTTTGTGTGTTATGGTAGTCCTGATGGATCATGTGTGTCATGTGGTCATACAATATGTAGTCCTAGCTTTTGACCAAGTCATTTTCCCTTCACTTTGGTGAATGAAATCATAGAAGTAGATGCCACACCACTGGGAGTCCAAATTCCAGAGTACTCCTCCCATTGGAACAAGTAGGCGGTTCAGGATCAGACCACAGAGTGAATGTGTGGCACACAAAGGAGGTCCTGAAGGAAGAGGGTAATTACTGGAAGTAGTTGGCTTCTTGCTATCTGCACCTCCTGGATTCTTGGCTGGACCTCCCTGCTTGTGGGGGGAGGGGTAGGGGTAGGTGGGCTAGATGTGCTGCTACTGAGGCAGGGGTGTCTGTGACTTGTTCCTCTGGCAAGGCCTCCCTTCCAGTCACTGGCACCAATGAAGAATGGCCTGGTATTGCTGCACCAAAGAAAGGGGTAGAGTGATGGTGTAAAGCCCTGCTCAGGGTGGCGTTAATGTCCCTTAACACCCCTGTTAGGGAGGCCATGTTGGTATTGTGGGCCTCCCACTGTTATTCATATCCCTATAGATGTCCCTCTGCAGTTGCTTGATTTCTCTGAGTCGATAAAGACCTGGCTCATCACGCCTTGGGACTCTGAATAGACTAGACCCCCAAAAAGTGGCTGATGGTGTCCTAGCCAATAGCAGCCCCAGTGGCCTCACCCCGCTGGCCAACAGCATCCCTCCCATGTAATCTACTTCCACTGGCCTATGCCCTTGCCACAGGTTGCTCTCTCCAATTATGTCCCCTGGACCATCTTTGTTGAAAGTGTTGCTCTGCAACTCAGGATCCAGGTCGGGGGGCATGCGATGGTAGACACTGTGCTAGGAACACAGGTTGAGGGTTGAATATTTGCCTGTGATGTCAAAGCAACCAGGCTTGGAGGTGAGGTAGTGGGCACAATGAAACTCACTATTGCCATCTGACCAGGTTGCTCAGATGGGTCAGTACCGTCCTCCACGTCCAGACAACCAAGAGTGTCTTCTCATTAAGGACTTAATCCAGGGGGTAGTAGAAGTCTGTTCTGTGGCTCTGAGTGCCTAGTGAAATCACCTTCTGTTGATGTCAATCACACAATGTAACTGGTTGTATTGCGACATCAACCTCCAATGGTTGGGGGTCAAAGTAAGCTGAGACCTTGTGCAAAGTTAAGTTGCAGTTAATCAAATTGTGCCAAGTGACCATAGTATTGGGTGTT
Source organism: Pleurodeles waltl (assembly GCF_031143425.1). Lineage (NCBI taxonomy): Eukaryota > Metazoa > Chordata > Amphibia > Caudata > Salamandridae > Pleurodeles > Pleurodeles waltl. The sequence continues at coordinate 502,915,589 of NC_090443.1, forward strand.
TAGACTTGAAATGTGTGAAAATTGCCAATTCGTTTTGACCCAAGCAGCTGATGAGATGTGCAGCTCATTTTCACTTTGGAGAATGGCCTGAAAATGACATGTTGGCACCAATGCAGACAAGACAGTGACTAGCTAAGATATGGATTTGCCTATTTTGAGGCCTAGTTAAGAGTGGTGCAGGCAAAGCTAGGATTTTGTTGTATTTGTGACTGGAGTCATCATGTGCACAATGCAGTGTGAATGTGTCTGCTGCCAATGCCAATCTGGTGAGGTATCCTGAGACCTTAGGAATACTTGTTATTCATAGTGGCTAAGGTTTCATTACTGTCCTTAAATATATCATCTTGGGTTTGCAATTCAAATTGGATCTATGTTGACAGATACGTCTCTGATTTGTGCATAATGGGTGCTTGATCATTCCCAGGTGAATATATTTCATTTGAGAGATGACAAACAAGTTTATTTGGACAAGTGGCCACTGTGCTGGTGGTTGGAATATGAGTAATAGAGCCTATTGGGCTTTTCAGTCAGGTCAGTCCCTCTACTTCACACAGTAGACAAATGGTATACCCCCAGGTGAGTAAATGTCATTTGTGAGTTGGTACACAGGCGTATTTGTTCACAAGCACAGATTTGCCGTTTGTAGTTAGTGAGCCAGGGCCTCCTCGGAGCTGTAGTCCAGTCAGACCCTCTCCTCCACACACTCTAACAATGTTATCCCCCAGGGTGAGTTTACTTCAATTTGGAGTTGACAAACAGGGTATCTGGACAAGGGAGGACTGGTCTGGTGTTTGTAGTTGGTAAGACAGGGCCTACTGGGAGCTCGAGTCAAGCCAGTCCCTCTCCTCCTCACACTGTACCAGTCTTCCCTCCTAGGTGAGTATACTTCATTTGTGAGTTGATACACAGGTGCATTTGGTAACAGGTACACTCGGCTGGTGTTTAACATAGTTTATTATCAATTTTTGATTAAAAGGGTGGGGCCAGAGGCTGTGACGAGCACTACGGCACATGTATGTTTGACCGTCCGTCTCCAAACACACATGCGCAGTGGGCTCTCTCCAGCCCGGCACTGTGTTGTTGGGCTGGAGAGAGCAGGCACAGGCTCCAAGTGTGACTGGGAGCACCCTGGCTGGGCGCTCTCAACCAGTCCTAACACTGCTCTGAGCAACGTCAGGATTGGCCGCAGGGTAGGCTGGGAGCCTCTGCCTGCAGCCTGTCTGTAGTCTAGGAGTTGACCAGTGTGGTGTGATGGTGGCGGCAGTGGCACAGGTAGGTTTTTTTAAATTAATTCCCCCACGACTGTGTGTGCGTCGCCCCGCCCCTATTTACCACTGGGAGCGTCTCCTAGTCAAGTCAGTCCCTCTACTTCACACAGTAGACAAATGGTATCCTCCCAGGTGAGTAAACTCCATTTGTGAGTTGATACGCAAGTGAATTTGTTCACAGACACACTGGTCTGGTGTTTGAGGTTACAGGAACAGGGCCTGTTTAAAGCTGTAGTAAGGTCAGTCCCTCTCCTCCACACACTCTACCAATGCTATCCCCCAGGTGAGTGTACTTCAATTTCGGATTGACAAACAGGGGTATCTGGACAAGGGAGGCTGGTCTAGTGTTTGTAGTTGGCAAGACAGGCCTACTGGGAGATGTAGTGAAGTCAGTCCCTCTCCTCCTCACACTATAACAATGTTCTCCTCCCAGGTGAGTGAACCTCATTTGTGAGTTGATACATAGGTGTATTTGGTCACAGACACACTGGTCTGGTGTTTGGAGTTACAGAAACAGTGCATGCTGGGTGTTGCAGCTAGGCCACTCTCTCTACTACACATACTATACAAATGTGTATTACATATCTGTATGCAGGCTGCATTTAAGGTTTGGGCATATCTTTACCTGTTAAGACATACCATGAGTCCTGTGATTTTTGTTGTATATTGTGGGACTTACAGGCCCCATTTGTACCAATGACATGGGATAGACCATAGTAGCTGTGATGTTGGGTCCAACAATACAGATTGACAGTGTCTCTGAGTATTGAATGTTAGTGTGGTGCATGAACAAGACAGTGGAAAAAGTTGAGCTATGGTCATGCATGACATGGCATTTTTGTTAAAAAAACATTGTGTTGTGACTTACCAGACTCCACTCTTCCAGGTCTTCCTGTCAAGCCCTAATGATGCATGATGGCCAATACCTTCTCATCCCAGAGAAGGAGATGTAGTGGGGCACTGGGAGGGCCACCACCAGTCTTCTTGGTCTGCGGATGGTGCCTGGAGACCAGGGAACCCAACTTGCCCCTGAGATCGCTCCACCTTTTCCTAATGTCCTCCTTTGTGCACAGGGTGCCTACAGCATTCACTCTCTTGACTATCCTGTCCCACATTTCCATTTTCATCCTCAGAAAAAACATGGGTTTTTAGAACGTGACATGGTGGAGAAAAAAAAAGAACAGGGTGACAGTGACTTACCAAACAGGGGAAGTGCAGGAGAGCGTGAATGGACAAAAGAGTGTGCAGGGTGTTCTATGGGATGGTGAGAAAAAGGATGGTGGTGCCTAGGACATGGAGGGATGGGAAAATGATGCTGAGTGTTGTTGGTCTTACAGTGGAGATGCAAAGCATTGTGGTCTGTGAAGGGGTGTGTTATATAGTGTCCTTTACAGGTGTGTCCATTGTGGCAATATGTGTCAGCTGAGTTGTTTAAAAAATTATCCAATGTGCAGTTATCTTTTACCCTGCGGACCAAAACCGCAAGTTGTTTGGATCGTCATCAGCTAACCGCCATGAAGGGACTGCGACGGCGACTGTGTGCTTGTAATAACCTCGGGGGTTTGTCACAGGGCTGACGGCACAGGTGGTGTGATCACCTTTTTCCAAGCTGTAACGCCACTGGGGGTCTGCCATTTTTGTTTGCCGATTGGCGGTCCTGCCTGTGTGACTTGTAGCAAAGCGGTCTGGAAGACTACCAACATGGCAGTCTTTTTAGGACCGCCAACATGGCAGTCTAGCGAACCGACCACTAAACTCATAATGAGACCCTTACTATATTTTTTCAATGTTGTTGGGGGTCACTCCCAACAGTCCTCACAACATTAAAAAATGGTTGGTGATGCAGCTGTCTCTTCTAGGGAGACCACCAGGATGGAAAAATATAGAGCATTATTTGGCGCTTCTTACTGAAGCAGAAATTAATAAGTGAGCATCTTCTTGATGAAAGCCGGGCATTTTTTTTTAAGTGGGTGCCTTAGTGCCTACCCAAGGCACCCGCTACTTCTTTAATAGTTTTGGTCCATGGGGGAGCGTCAATCCCCCCATGGTCTCAAGAAGCTTCCCAGCCAGCACCCACAGTGGCTGGCAGGAGCCACGTCAGTGAGAGCGGCATTTTTCACTGTTTCCACCCGCGCTGAAGCAAAGTTATGTTCACTGACTGGGAGAGTTTGGGAAGGGAATGAAGTTTCTATACCCTCTCCACACTCTCCCATGCAGGGAACACCAGTGTAACAGGGATGGGGTTAATGGGTCACAGGAGCTCTAGAGGCCTTGGGGGATGATGTCCCCAGAGCCGATATGTGCTCGGAGAGGGGGGGTGAGAGCACCCCTCTCCAAAATTAAAATCCCAAACCTCTGGATAGACTCCTGGGAGCTCAAGCAAGCTCAGGGTAGGGAGCTGCACTCCCACTACCCTAAAATTATTATTGGTCCTGGGGCTTATGGGTCCCCGGGTCCTCAATAAGGCTCAGGGAGGGGGAATCACATTTCCCCCCAAAAAATATTTTTTGACCCCTGGGACTATGGTGGCAGGGTTTCCATGTTTTTATAAACTTTTCTGCAGGAAAGGGACTTGAGACCCAGAGTCTTAAAATGGCTGCTGCCACATCTTTGTTGATCAGATCTTATCTTGAGATCTGTAGGCTCCGTGGATCCCATGCAGTGTGAAATATACACATTTTAACCTTCATTTCTCAAAAACGACTGTACCAATTTACACCAAATATCTAAAAATACGCCTTCCGGACCAATTTCTGGCTTTCACTTAAATTTGATGTAATACCATCAGCTGTTTTTGAGGTATTACTTTTCAAGTTTCCTATGGAAAAAGGAATGAGGAAAATGTATTTTGGGACTACCCATTTTACTCTGTCCTAACCCAAAACTTTCCAGAAATCAGCTGAGTTGGATGAACTTTTTATTTGGAATGTTTTGTGAAATATGTTAAATAGTGCCATCATTCTTAGAAAACCAAAAATGTTTTTCCATTGGAACAGTGGCCCTAACTGCACAGATACCAACAATTGGCCTCAACTGAGATTCTAGTAAGTGGCACAGGCTTTTTTATTCCTACCCATGATAGACATATACTGACTTCATCCAATAGGAGGGGGCCTTCTGAACAAGAGACGCCTTAGGATAAGGACCAAACAACCAGAGGACCCAGGACCTTTAAATGTGATTTGAGAACATCTTTAGCTATACTGCATTTCATACCAACAATGTCAACTTCCTAGATACAAGCAATTCATATCATATATACAGTGCAATATACTGTCAAATGTTTAGCACTGAAAATTCATCCAAAACATCTCTATAGAGTCAAGTTTGGCTCATGACAGGTCTTCCCTGCATCACATTCCCCTAGTCTCCTGTAGACAGCAAGGGGCCAAGTCTTCTTTATCATAGAGCAAGTCCTGCTGTGAAAACACTCATGCCAGTGACACCCCTGTCCAGGTCCCTGTGACATCCTTCTGAGAAATGTGCCTTGGCAACCATGCCATTACCTAGTCCCCTTGCATAGGCCCATCTACTCATTTCTGGTGGCCAATAAGGTGGAGAGTCCAGTAAATGGTTAGAACTGGTGTGAAAACACCCCGCCTCCCAGCCACCTGTCACCAAGCCCGTCCATAATGTGAGCCAAAGACAGACAGTTTAAAAAAAAAATTATGCAGGGTGGAAAAGGTGTCTACCTGTACCGTTGACAATTAGAAGCTCACCATGCCCCCATAAATATGACAAAAATAACACACCAAAAGAAACCCCTAATAGTAAAGGAATCACCACTTGAAAATTACCCCAAATATGAGGTGTGGGTGAGAAAAGAATGCTTCAGAATTAATGAAACAGGAAGGAAGGAGGAGGCCACAGTGCCAGGAAATAAAAAGAGGCCAAATTACCTCTGTTGACTACTTGAGAGGGTGCTGAAGGCTCCCAACTAACCGCCTCCAGCCCTCACTTTCCCATGCCCCTTCACATATAGTGTACGCCTAATTTTATGGGCTCCTGCATCCTTGCAAATGGTGAGAATGTCCTTACCATGATGATTTTGCTGCTGCTGAGTCTGTTCTTTTTTTAAGTACAGCTAATTTGGGAGCACTCTATTCATATCTCAGACGTGACTTAGGACCTGATTTATATTTTGGCAGTTGGTCCGTTTGCCCTCTGCAACTGAGATTTCAATCCGTCCGTGGAGTATGCAGCGTATCTCCTGCCTGATTTATATCTAGGACTCTGCAGCCAGCAGTTCCCCTCCATTGATGACGTATAGTCCCCAGTCATCAGACACCACTCCAACATCGATGTGGTGGTGGTATACCACCCACCAAATTTATATATTTCCGTCATGGACGCGGTTTCGCAGTGGTATAGCAACAGAGGAACTACGCTGTAAGCCTGTTTTTCTCCGCCTTGTACATTCATGGTGAAAACAGAAGTGCACTTCACACAGCTAATATGAATGCACAAATTCTCTACAGCTGCACTTTATACTATAAAATACACCCCAGGCAATACCATGATCATTTGTCTTTCCCATTGTGAATCTGCAAGACATAGGGAGTTGGTTAGGTCGCTGTCTATTATTTTAGTGTAATTATCTGTTTTTTTAACAAGTTTAAAAGAAAAAATGTGCAGGAGTTTTACCTTTAATCCTTTGTTTTAATTTAAGTTTTGTTTTCAACATGGCTGGGAGAAGGAACCTCAGATTTGGAGGCTGGTAAATACAAACAATGTTGGTCAAATAACAACAGTGTTTGCAACATTACTATCACACTAAATGGCTAGGATGCCTATTTTGCTATACTGCTCTTTAAAAGGTTGATGTATAAAAGTAAGATAAATGCATGTTTCAGTGAAAACATTTGCCTTCAAATGGATCACTGACATAATAACAATGCATACATTATTGAAACACAAAAGTATCAGAAAATAAATATTGAAAACAAAATTATTGACTTTCTCTTCTTAACTAGAAAAACAGTAAATATTGAGAACACAAATACTGGGAAAAATAAACCTTTTACGTTATTTAAAAATAAATTTAAAACATTGATACACATTTTAAATTAAATAGTAATATATTACTTCACCAAAATATTTATCCTTCATGCCAAATAATATTATATCTGAAATCATTAAAATATGAATGTATTAATAAAACACTCTCCTTTTTACATAGTCTTCTTAAAAGCAAACACTATGATTTTGGAAAAGTGATATACTGCGGAACATAAATATCTTTCAGAAACCAGCAAAAAGATTTAAGTAAGTAAGTATATATACACCATATTTAAAAACTATAAACGCACCCAGATAGCGAGTAAAAATAAACCCAATGACCTCAACAAACTACCAACAAATTAACATTTAAAATTAAACTAACTTTTTTTTCAACCTATGGAAAAGAAGTCTCCTTCTTCACATTAGAACACCCACAAAGGAAAAGCTGAAAAAAGACATGATACATCTACACAGAACATACTTGTAAGTATACAAAATAGAAGTAGTTGCATAATTTTACATGTAAATAAAAAAAACGTACAAACTATATATAGTATATAATTATACTATTACAGCACTTTCAGAGACAATGGCAGAGGCAGCAAAATACATTAACTCACAAAAAGGTTGGTTACTAAATCACATGGGCTACACCTACAGCCAAGAAAGTAAATCAACAGAGAACATACATTGGAAATGTGCCAAATATAATTCTAGTGCATACTATGTAAGAGCAATTATAAAAGATGGTGTTGTAATTAACGTAGGAGAGCACAAGTAGTCTCCAAATGTAACAGAAATAGATGTACCGGAGGTATTGGTAGAGTAACTACAGAAGATGATGGTGTAAATCATGTAAGGGAGCACATCTACCTCCACAATTAACCAGAAATATCAGTAAGGGAGGTACTGCAGGATATAAGAGAGGGAAGCACTGGTTCCCAAGACCTCACAACTAAAATCCTTAAAGTATACTACCTAATGTCCCCGTACACATCATAGACCCACTACCACCTATACCCACTTTAAAGTGTTTAATTCCAAGAACTAAAAAGGTCACCAGCAATACTTCTACTGCCCCAGAAGGTACCAAGACATAGAAATTCCTAAACATATACTAATGGCACATAATGAGGAACCTTTCCTTTTACATGTTAACCCAAACTTTAAGAAACTTATCCTCATATTCTCTTCAACAAATAACTTACTAAGACTAAGGGCCTAAATACAAGTCTGGTGGTCACTAGACTGCCAGACTCACAGTGGTGGCATGGACTGCTGCTGCTGTGGTGGTCCAACCACCACATTACATCCATGGCGGTCCGACCACCAGGGTACCGCCGTCTCCGCAAGGATCAGTGATCCCGACGGACTGACAGCAGATTGTAATCACCCCACTTTTTCATGCCGGTGAAACCTCCATAAAAAAGCTGGTGGAGAACAGGTGCAGAGTGCTGCAAGGGCGGTCCTGGACTGCCCAATCCCCCTGCCCAGCACACTCATAATGCGCACTGTCTGCTGTGTAGACAGTGCGCATTACAAGGGTGCTGGTGCCTCCTCTGGGCGGCAGCATTGTCACCGGCTCGATTACAAGCCAGCGGCAATGCTACTGCCACTTTCCCACTGGGCTGATGGGCGAAAACCTTGGTTTCAGCTCGTCAGCCCAGAAGGAAAGTCATAATGGGTCTGCTAGGAGGTCGCCACTACAGTGGCAGCCACCCTGTCGGGAGTTTGGCAGACGGGTGTCCCTGTCTGCCAAACTCGTAATTAGGCACTTAGCCACTGTAAAACCTTGGTGATGGATAGAACCTTCAGCATGTGTCCCAAACCATTCACTCAAGTATACACCTTATATGGTGAATGTGAAACATAAATATCATTTTTGTATATGCCCTACAATCAAATAAACAAAGCAGAACTTACTATGACCTCTTAAACCGCAATAAACATAGAACAAATAACTATCACCCAAAAAAACAAAATCATAGACTTTGAGCAAGCCATGATTCAAACTATTTTGAAAATGTACCCTCACACAGCCATACAAGGCTTTTACTATCATTTTAATGTAAGAATATGGAGAAACCTCCATAATCTGCAGCATGTGTAAAATATGCTACAAACAGCCAATTTGCCTTTGAAATCCCAAAAATGATAGCAACAGCCTAAGTCCCTGTGCAAAGGTAGCTAATCACTACAATTTACCAATAGAAAGCCCTTTCTACCAACAAAACGTAGGCAAACTAAGCTGCCTAATTGACTAATTCGAAGACACTTGGGTTGGCAGACTGCATCGATCAGGACATAGACACCACCTCAAATACCAAATACAATGGGGGGAATGTCTATGACAGCCCCTTGGCACAGGAAGCCAAAACAAATAATGCAGTTGAAGGATGGCACAATCCACTCCAATCCACACTATGCAGACCCCAACCTACATTCTATAAACAGAGGCATTGCAAATAAAGCTAAGCTGACAACAACTATGAATAGAGCAATCTGCAAGCCAAACTGCCCCTAAACATAGCAAACAAATTAAAAGAATGTATGAGATGCTGCAATGTAAAGTGAAATGGCCTTCTTATGAGTTTGGCGGTCCCACTGCAGGACCTCCAAACTTGCTGGGTGAACGCCACCACCATGGCAGTGGTGTTCCCCCAAGCATATTACAATGCTCCTGCCGGACTGACCGGTGGAACATTGTAGTAGGTGGTGCTATGATATTGGTCTTGTCCGCCTTAAGGAAGCCGATGCCAATACCGTAGCACACAGCACCCTCAGAATGCGCACTGTCTGCATTGCTTTGCTTTGCAGTGGGCAGTGCAGGGGACCCCCTGTGGCCATCCACTCTGGCTTTCCACCAGCCTTCTCAAGGCGGGAACCCTGCCATGGAAAGGCTGGCGGAAAGCTGAGTTTCAATCAGCCAGGTGGCACTGAACTCAGCGCTACCCTGGCTGTGTACAACTCAGACCTCCATCAGACCATCGAGAACCATGTTCTTGGTGGAGACGGCAGTCCCCTAGTGGGTCTACCTGCCAGGGTTGTAATGTGGTGGTCGGACCACTGCAGCGGCCCAACCATCACCGGGAGGATGGCGGTCCTTAGACCACCAGCCTATAAATAAGGCCCAAAAAGCCTATAAATAACAAAGGGGTAGATTACTTAAAAATAATAGCCAAAAGCATATTATAAAATAAATAGTAACCTCCCCAAGTTCTAAAAAACCTAAACCAACATAACAAATGATTGGTATTTAACGAATAATTATGATACTTTCCTACAGCAGTCTAAAATTAAATAAAACTCCAAAGTTAATGAAGACTGAGATAATAAAATTATATATAAATAATTTAAACAAAAAATAAAACCACCACTGACTAAAGAACAAACTAAATTGATCATATATAATAAGTACAACACATAAACCATACAATTTCAGTTAACAATCATATAATATTTACTCAAACAATAAAATGTAACATTTCCCATCCAAAAGAAGTGAAAAAAAGAATGACTGTTCGGTAGCAGCAGATCTTGCTCTGTTCCTATATGGTCAAAAATAGTAATGTACAAAAAACAGGAAAAATATGATCCATAAACCCCCCCCTCCCCCCCAAAAAAAAATGCAGAATCCTATAAAGATCACTTAAAGCAGTCAAAAGTATGCAGGACCATATAAAAAATCTGAAAATGAGTCTATGACAACAACACTCCAGGAAAAGCTCAAAAACCGAAATCAAAGTAAAAAGCATTGTCTTATTATAAACCAAAAATTATTTCCATTAAAAAAACAGAAACTTCCAATGACCATTGGACTCCTTCGTAGACAAAAACCTATAAAACCACCCACAAACTACAGTGCAATACTGAAAATACATATATATCACACTTAGGGCCTGATTACATGCTAGGCGGTCAGAAAATACAACAACCAGACCCGTGGTGAGGAGACCACAGCGGACATGGCGGTCTCCCCACCTGCACCATTCCGAGTTTTCCATTGGGCTGACAGGCAGAAACCAAGGATTCTGCCAGTCAGCTCAGTGGAAAACATGCAGCGACATTGTACTCAGCTCCATATGGAGCCAAGTCCAATGCCGTCGCACAGGGGGGCCAACCAGCACCCTCGGAATGCGCATTGTCTGCTGCAAAGACAGTGCGCATTCCAATGGTGCTGAGAAGGTGGGCCCCTGCACTGCCCACGACAATGTTGTGGGCATTGCAGTGGCCCCCAGCACCTGTTCTTCTCCAGCCTTTTCATGGTAGTTGAACCGCCATGAAAGGGCTGGTGAAGAACATGGTTGTAATCAGCAAGCCATGGCTGATTGTAACCAAGACTATCATCAGGCCGTTGGGATCAGAGATCCTGGCGGTGATGGCTGTCTTCTGGCAGTCCAACTGAAAGGGTCATAATGTGAAGGTCAGACCACCACAGCCGTGGCAGTCCGACCGCCACCGCCAGTCTTGAGACCGCCAGACTTGTAATCAGGCCCTTAATCATCAAAATTTAAGTAAGGTAGCACATTTTAATATAACATAATGATACATTATTAAAACAGTGTATGAAAACCCAAAATGAAAAACCTGTGAAAACCACTACTAATAATGCATGTAAATATACAGCAAACCCAACTACCTTCTATCTCTCTCCCTAAACTCCCCTTCTCTCAAAACCTTAAAAATCCTTAAATGAGGACTTACATGTTCTGATGAACAACAGCACCTTACCGCAACCTGGTACTGGGAAAATAAGCTAAAATTAACATAAACAGACCACAAAATAGACCTTGGTGGCAAAAAACATGATTACCAAATGGACTATTGATTGTGTTTATTCATTTACAATACTTCGACCTCTCCCCATAGAGCTAAATGGGAGAAAATGTTGAGGAAATGTATGAAAAAATATAAAGAATTATTAAACATGTAAACATATAATAGTGAAACATATATATAAATATTTACTATATACTTAAACACTTATGTTAAAATAATGTTGAAAATATGTACATGAAAAACTTTAGGAAATGTTCAAAAATGTCAAACAATTGAAAAAAGTGAAAAATGTACAACATACAACAGTATTTTAATATATTTTATAATTTTGATTTAGTAATAAAAATGTTAAAAAGTTTTATTTATTTAACTACATAAATACTTAGTGTTATGTTTAACTATATCTGTTTTATAAAACTGCAAAAATGCACATTAAATAATGGATGAAAACATAAATAAAATGTTAAAAATGTAATTAATTGTATTTATTAAGTATTTTTTATTTTATTTCTAAACACCGACAATACAAATAAAACAACACAAGCTATATCTACTTCATGAAAATAAAATGAAAACAAAGAATTTCAGAATAAAATTATAAAATGAAATAATCACACTCCAACATAAACCATTTTTGAGAAACTGTTGAACACTAAAGGGGTGATATTTATTATTTTTACTCCAGTGTAACCCAATCTGGGGAAAGAGTAAGCCACTAAAAGTGGGTCATTTATTATTCCCACTAAAGAGTATACCAATTTGGGGAAAGTGTTGGACACTAAAAGGGTGTGTCATTTACAATTTCCCCACCAATGTATACTAAATTGAAGAAGATGCTGGACACTAAAAGTGTGAAAAATATTATTCCCGCTCCAATCTAAATCAATTTGTGGACAGTGTTGGGCTATAAGGGCCTAATTATGAGTTTGGCGGTCACTAGACTGCCAAACTTGCAGAGGCGGTCCGGACCACTGCAGATTTACCAGACTGATTGTCAAATTAAGAGTTTGGCAGTTGGACCGCCAAAAGACTGCTGTCTTTGCCAGGATTAGTGATTCCAACATGATGACGGCGGCTGTGGTTGTAATCAGCAATGGCGGCGCTGAAGTCAGCGCCGCCGTGTTGATTATAACCTTGTTCTCCACCAGCCTTTTCATGGCTGTCTGACCGCCATGAAAAGACTGTCGGAGAACAAGTGCAGGGGGCCAGAAGGGGGGGCCTGCACTTCCCATGCCAATGGCATGGGCTGTGCCGGGGTCCCCCTGCCCAGCACTCTTAAAATTAGCACTGTCTGCTGTTTAAGGGTGCTGATGCACCCTGCGTGTGGCAGCATTGCTGCTGGCTCAATTATGAGGTGGGAACAATGCTGCTGTTTCCACCGATCAGCCCAGTGGGAAAGTTGTAATGGGGCCATTGGGGAGAACACCAGCCCCGTGGATGTTTCCGTCTGCCAAACCCCTAATGACCCCCTAAAGGGGTGGAATTTCCTATTCCTACTCCAACCGATATCAATTTGGGGAAGGTGATGGGCACAAAAAGGTAAAATTTCTGTCCCCACTCCAATCTATACCAATTTGGAGTAGGTGTTGGACACTAAAAGGGCAACATTCACTTTTCCTTCTATACCAATTTGAAGAAGGGGCTAGACACTCCCAGGGTGTAAAATACTATTCCCACTCCACTCTAAACCTATTTGGGGACAGTGTTGGACACTAAAGGGGTGACCATTACTATTCCTACTCCAATGTACCAATGTGAAGAAGGTGTTGTACACTAATAGGATGACATTTACTATTGTCACTGCAAATTAAACCATTAAAAGAAGGTGTTGGACACTAAAAGGGTGTAATTTACTATTCTCACTCCAACCTACACTAATTTGTGGAAGGTGCTGGACACCAAAGGGGTAACAATTACTATTCCAACTCTAATCGGTACCGATTTGAAGAAGGTGTTGGACACTAAAGGGTGAAAATTACTATTCCCACTCTAATCTAAACCAATTTGTGGGCAGTGCTGGACAGTAAGAGGCAGATTTATGGAAAGTGGTGCTGCACCGAGTGCAGTGCCACTTTCCCTGTGCCCTTTAGCACCCCCTACCACCACCATGTGTGAGCCATATTCAAAATACGGCGCACCATGGCACCGGGTAGGGGGCAATAATGTCATTTTTCATGACTCTATAGATACTGTACAGGAGTAGTGCCAAAATACTGGTGCTACTCCTTCAGAGTACATAGGGCCCCATTCTAGAGAATGAAAGGCCTCTTTTGATGCCTGCTCTTGAGCAGGCATTAAAAGTCCCACAAAAAATGGCCTGAGGAAATCTCATAGATTTCCTAACGCCATTTTTCTGGCTACCCTAACACGGGAACGCCCCTGTTTCATACATTATGCCTGGCGCAGGCATAACGTAGCGCAGAGGGTTACAGAGTGGTGCAATGCATGCATTGTGCCACTCTGTAAATATGGTGCAGGGATTTTGGCCTTCTTGGGCCACATTAACATCAAAATAAATTATGTTAATGTGGTGCAAGGTGGCGCTAGGGGCCTATAAATATGCCCCTAAATGTGCTGTCATTCCCTATTTCCTCTCCAACCTATACCAATTTGGGAAAGATGCTGGACACTCAAAAGGTAACGTTTCTAGCCCCACCTAACCTTTACAATTTAGAGTAGGTGTTGAGCACTAAAAGGGTAACATTTAGTGTTCCTATTCCACCAGTTTGGAGAAGTGTTGGGCACTAAAGGAGTGACATTTACTATTCCCACTCCAGACTAAGCCTATTTGAAGAAGTTGTTGGGCACTACAGAGGTGAAATTTAAATTTCCACTGCAATCTAAAGCATTTTATACAAGGTCTTACAAATTAAACAGTTTATGTACACAATATATACTACATACTTACAGTTAAAAAAACAAAACTATAAATCTACATATTCACATTTAAACCATGTATAACAAATATTGTCATAACTATAAATGATAAATATATTTTTCAAATATTTACTACCATCCCTAAACTTTAAACAGTAAAATTAAAAAGATATCTTAATCCTCAATTTACAGTCATAAAATAAAGTATATATATAACACATTTTTAAAGTAAAAAAGGAAAGTATATATATATTTTTAATTATTGAAAAAAATTATACATTTCAAAACGTTTATATAAAATTAATTGTTTTATATTATTTCATTAATATTTATATATTTGTAAATATTTAAATATTTTTATACATTTCTTTTGCTGTATTTTACTTTTTTATTTAATATTATTAACATATGTTTGAATTAATTACAAATTAAGAATTATGGCAAAATAATAATGTTACAAATTAAATTTAAACATTGTAAAATATTTATTTGCATATCATTAAAATAATTAACATAAAAATTATTTTAAAATATAATTTTAAAAAATCTCTCCACTGTTATCCCCTAGAAAACAAATACCCTATACTAAAAGTGATTACAAAACCATTACTTATAAACAAAAACAATGTCACAAACAGAAACATATAGAATGAAACACACTAATACAAATTAACACTTACAAATTATATTACATACAATGATATTTTCTAAATCGACAATATTTACAACAATATTAACCGGTTCTGTGCCGGGGACGTAATGGATACGTCACGCGGCACAGTGCTCCTGTGCAGAGGACGTAACCATTATTTCCCCGCACCAGGGATCTGAACGCTTCCTCTGTGGGCTTCCTCCAATCCCCCCCATGTCAGGGCTGGAAGGGGAATCACTTCCCCTTCGAACCCGACCCGCCCGGTGACGTCTGATGACGTCAGCACAGGATCACCTCCCATCGAAGCATACTTCCAGCGCGATGCGGAAGAGAAATGCTCAGCATTTCTCTTCCACTCGGGAGGAGGTGGCCGGCAGAGGCATGAAAGGAAAGTCCTTTCCTTTCATGTCTTTGCAAGCATTTCTCCTGCCGGATCGCGATGTGATTGAGCGGCAGAAATGCCACTAGACACCAGGGAATTTTTATGTTTAGGTCATTGGAAAGAGGGGAGCGGCCCCTTGGGCAAGGGCCACTCACCAGGGGGCAAAATAATTTTTAGGCCATTTGTGCCCCCCTAGTGGCAGATCGGCCTAATATAATTAGGCCGATCTGCCCCTAGAGGAGGGCAGAAAACTGCTAGACACCATGGATATATATTTTTTTCTTTTTTTTTTTTCTTTTAGGTGTGGGGAGCGACCCCTGAGGCCAAATTGTTTTTAGGCCATTTCTGCCCCCCGGGGGCAGATTGGCCTAATAAAATTAGGCCAATCTGCCAGAAACCACTAGACACCAGGGAATTTTATTTTATTATACTTATGCATAAGGGCAACGGCCCCTTGGGCAAGGGCCGCTCCCCAGTGGGCCAAAATATTTTTAGCCCATTTTTGCCCCCCCATGGCAGAAATGGCCCACCTATTTTTGGAAGGCCTATGTGCCCCCAAGCGGGGCAGAAAGCCCACCAGAGACCAGGGAAGAATTTTTTTTCAAAATAAGAGGGTGGAGGTACGGCCATACCCCCACCCCAAATAAATGGGGCCAAAGTTTTCTGCCCAGCAGTGGGGAGATGGGGCAATTACTCCAGATCCACACCCCGGGGGGGCAGAAAGTCTACTAGATTCCAGGGAATTAAAAAAAAAAGTGGTTGGTGGCCACCAACGAGTGTGGGCCTGGTTATGCCCCCACCCCAACTGAAGGGGGTAACAGTCTTTCAGCTGTCCCACCCACACACTAAAACATTTTATCCCACGGCAAGCAAGACTACATTTGATTATTTGGGGTTTTGGTTTTACATTTGGGCCATGAGAGCTTGGCTAACTCTCAAAATCGTCCCACTTGGAATGGTGAGGGCTGCACTTTTTGGACTTTGGGACGCTGCCATGAACAAAAATCCACAAGACCTAGACACATCTGAAAACTAAACATCTGGGTGAGTCCAGGGTGGTGTGCTTCACATGCACCTGCACCATTTTCTTACCCACAATGCCCTGCAAACCTCCAACTTTGCTTGAAATCACACATTTTCCCATATTTTTGTGATGGAACCTTCCAGAATCTGCAGGAATCCACAAAATTCCTAGCACCCAACATTGTCTCATCTTTACTGATACAATTCTGATGCACTTGTCAGCCTAAAAATTTATTTTTTTTCAAACTGCCCTTTTGGACCCGCTTTGGTTCCCCCTCAATTTCGACATGTTTTTGGCTCTTTCCTATCACAAACACTTGGCCCACCTACACAAGTGAGGTATCATTTTTACTGGGAGTCTGAGGGGAACGATGGGTGGTAGGAAATTTGTCCCGGTGCGTAGTTACGGTGGGTAAGAAAACATTGGGGGATCCACGCAAGTCACACCTCCCTGGACTCCCTCGGGTGTCTAGTTTTCAGAAATGTCTGGGTTTGGTAGATTTCCCTGGATGGCTGCTGAGCCCAGGAGTAAAAACTCAGGAAACCTCCCCCCCGCGAAAACAGGTAGTTTTGTATTTAATAATTTTGATGTGTCCAGACAGTGTTTTAGGGCATTTCCTGTCGCGAACACTAGGCCTACCCACACAAGTGAGGTACCATTTTTAGCTGGAGACTTGGGGGAACACTGGGTGGAAGGAAATTTGTGGCTCCTCTCAGATTCCAGAACTTTCTGTCGCCGAAATGTGAGGAAAAAGTGTGTTGTTTGGCCAAATTTGGAGGTTTGCAAAGGATTCTGGGTAACAGAACCTGGTGAGAGCCCCACAAGTCACCCCATCTTGGATTCCCCTAAGTGTGCAGGTTTGCTAGGTTTCCCTAGGTGGCGGCTGAGCTAGAGGCCACAATCTACAGCTAGGCACTTTGCCAAAAAACGTGTCAGATTTCAATGTAAAAATGTGATGTGTCCATGTTGCATTTCCTGTTGCGAGCATTAGGCCTACCCACGCAAGTGAGGTACCATTTTTATCAGGAGACTTGGGGGAGCACAGAGTAACAAAACAAGTGTTATATTCCCTTGTCTTGCTCTACATTTTTTTCCTTCCAAATGTAAGACAGTGTGTAAAAAAGACGCCTATTTGAGAAATGCCCTGTTTTCACATGCTGGTATGGGCACCCCGGAATTCAGAGATGTGCAAATAACCACTGCTTCTCAACACCTTATCTTGTGCCCATTTTGGGAAAATACAAAGGTTTTCCTGATACCTATTTTTCATTCTTTATATTTCAGCAAATG
The DNA here is from genome assembly GCF_031143425.1 of Pleurodeles waltl. Taxonomy (NCBI): domain Eukaryota; kingdom Metazoa; phylum Chordata; class Amphibia; order Caudata; family Salamandridae; genus Pleurodeles; species Pleurodeles waltl. The sequence goes on from NC_090443.1 coordinate 502,932,862, forward strand.
AATTGCTGCATACCCGGTATAGAATGAAAACCCATTTCAAGGTGCAGCTCATTTCTTGGCTCTAGGTACCTAGGGTTCTTGATGAACCTACAAGCCCTATATATCCCCACAACCAGAAGAGTCCAGAAGACGTAACAGTATATTGATTTAAAAAATCTGACATTGCAGGAAAAAGTTACAGAGTAAAACATGGAGAAAAATGGCTGATTTCATCACCTCAATTCCAATATTGTTTAATTTCAGGTGTTATTTTCTGTAAGAAACCCTTGTAGGATCTACACAATTACCCCTTGCTGAATTCAGAATTTTGTCTACTTTTCAGAAATGTTTAGCTTGCTGGGATCCAGCATTGGTTTCACACCCATTTCTGCCACTAACTGGAAGGAGGCTGAAAGCACAAAAAATAGTAAAAATGGGGTATGTCGTAGTAAAATGCCAAAATTGTTTTGAAAAATGGGGTTTTCTGATTCAAGTCTGCCCATTCCTGAAAGCTGGGAAGATGGTGATTTTAGCACCACAAACACTTTGTTGATGCCATTTTCAGGGAACAAATCACAAGCCTTCTTCTGCAGCCCTTTTTCCCCATTTTTTGGAAAAAAACGAAATTTTCGCTGTATTTTGGCTAATTTCTTGTTCTCCTTCAGGGGAACCCACAAAGTCTGGGTACCTCTAGAATCCCTAGGATGTTGGGAAAAAAAGGAGTGCCACTAAATTTGTTTTTTATTAAACCTTGTAGGTCCATCGGCCAGAGCAGAAATCCAGAATACAGAAACAAATGCTGCTGCCACAACTCCACCTTCTGTAGCCCCTATGAGTGGAGACCAAAGGGCTTGATTACGACTTGGGTGGTCCGACAAGCGGACTGCCAAAGCTGTGGGGAGGAGGCTGCCATCAAGCTGGGGCCTCAACCCCTGTCATATTACAATGTATCCACTGGGCTGACCGGCAGTACATATTGTGACGTTTCTGCAAGTCAGTCAGGTGGAAACTGTGTGGGGGCAGTGACCTCAGCTCCCTTAGGAAGCCGAGGCCAATCCAATCGCACAGAGGATGCCCCCAGCCGTAGCAGACAGTGCTCATTCTGAAGGTTGTAGCAGGGGGGCCACTGCACTGCCCACGACATGGTCATGGGCAGTGCAGAGGCCCCCCGCATCCCCCAACACTGCATTTCCACCAGCTTTTTCATGGCAGGGACCCCGTCATGAAACAGAAAGAAAAGTCGTGATGAGCCTGGCAGTGATGAACTTGGCACCACCATGGCTGACCACGACTTTGACCACAGCCAACCTGCGGGATCCCGTATCCCAGCGGAGGCAGCGGTCTCCTGGTGGTCTGACTGCCAGAATCGTAACCTGACGGTTGGACCGACAGGAGTGTAGCAGTCCGACTGCCACCACGATTTTGCCAGTCCATGGCCAGCCAAACTCGTAATCAGGGCCCAACTCATGCTGGTCCATATCTGGGTGAGGACCAATCTGGTCCTGTCTAGGCATGCTGCTACAGTGACCCTAACTCAGTCAACTCTTCCATCAACTACCCATTATGAGAAAAGTGGGCTTTTTGCAGATGTCCCCCTGATTTTTTGCCACCATGTTTGAATGATACTGGTGTTTTCTTACTCTGATTGTGCCCTGTGCTTTACTAACCAGGCCAAGTGCTGGTGCACTGTGTAAAAAGATATATGGTAATTACATATATTTTTAATTGGTACTGACAACCTACCTGTAAGTTCCTAGTACATGGAAGGGCATGTGGGTTAAGAGGCCCAGTAGATTGAATGCACTTAAGTGTGCACTGCTGTGCTGCCTGCTGTCTTTTTAAAAGACAGCCCTGCCTTGCAGGCTGCTTTTAAAATAAAACTATGTCTGAATTCCCTTTTGGAATTAAAAGTACTTCCAAAGTCTTAAACTACCTAATTTTTACACATGTCACCCCTGAAGTCTATCATAGGTGCCACAATGGTAGCGTGCAGTGGCGGCCAGTGGCAAATAAAACAGGTGAATCCGAAAACCACTGACATGCACTGATTAAAAGAAAACAGCAGTGCCCTTAGGCTCTCTCAATTGTGGTCCATTTTAAGCAGTGTTTATAAGAGGCCACAATTGAGAGCTCTGGAGTTGAGGCTGAAGGCACTGCGAATTTCTCACAATGCCTGTCAGTGGGTTAAAGGAACTCAATAAAATAAAAGATTCACTTAGCTACTGCTTCGGGTTCTGTCCCTGGGTGCTTTGAGGACTGAGTGGTTGCAATCAGTCTCATGTCTAAACCAACCGTAGTCTTGCAGTCCACCTACGTATGCCACAGTGCACGGCTGGATAGTCTGGCCGAGTTATGATGTTACCAGTGCTTAATTTTTTTAATAACTTTTTTTTAAAGTGCAAGGACTTAAAACTTTTCTTTGGAGCTTGCTTCCCATGTTACTGAATTTCGGGGTCTGGTGAATACCAATGCTGTGTAGTTTTGCTACCATCACTTGCCTCTTTCCTCACTAGCATGTAGTTGTGCTTTTATACCAATCTTGCAGGTTCTTTTTGAGCTGTTCTCTCCTTTTGTCATCCTTTTCTCTCCCTTTATCTTCTTTCTCCCCTTTCTGCCTTCCTCTTTCTTGCTTTAAGTAAAAGTGTGATGATGAAAAAGTAAGTCGCAGGGCCCAGAAATGAGGGCATTTCACAGCACCTGTAACCACCAGCAAAAATTAAGCCCTGTGTGGATCGATGGGACAAAGAAGAATGCGTGCATGATCCATGTGTCTAGAGGTCGTCTGTTATGATTTTAAAAATATATATTTCTACTCTGAAAGTCCTTGTTCCTGTCATGACTCATCTCTAAAGTTTGCTCTCCAAGGGCAGGGTTTGTTGTGGCTAATGAAGGGCAGTCCTAAATCTCAGAGTGGGTGTTTACTGTGAAACAGTAACAGGAAACATTAACCTGTGCCTCGTAGCTAATCCGGATGGAGAAATTGCTGATAGTGGAAAGTGGGCTGAGTAGTGCTAGGTTGCATTTCAGTTTCAGTTGCAATGTTGGCAACACTTGTCCTGCTGGCAGGAAAGGACGTGAAACTTATTTTACATTGCCGGTCGGGGCGGGGGTGGTCGGGGAGTGGTGAGTGTATGCATGTATGTTTCCTTCAGCTTTCTCAGACATATTATTAAAGCAGCTAGGTAGATTGTTACAGTTACAGAGCAATTTAATGGATATCAATTGTATGTGTGGCTTCTGTATCTAACATCCAGCTATTGGTGGTCCAGTTATGGTGAGGGGTGAAAAGAGTACAGCTGGGGTTCTCTCTTCTCCCAAGCTAAGAACACCCCATTCAGGGACCCATTTCAGGGACCAGGTTCCGCATTTTACACATTCCTTTCCTCCTGGGTGTCACGTGGGTGGAAGCAGTTGTGGTAAAGCGATGGAAGCCTTTCTGGGTACAGCTGCATCTCACCTTTGGCCTCAGAAACCATCACGGAAGCAAGCATTTGCAAAGCCAATAGGTCTCGCCAGTTACCCAAGCAGTCCTTCCCTGGAACGGCCCTGTCGTGGCCACTGCTGCAAAACATCCCCATTACTGACGCTGGGCCTGAGGACGTCATTAACTATAATCTATGAAATAGACTGTTTGACGAGGTGCCACATGGATTAATTGGTCTCCTTTGTGCGCGACCATCTGGCAGGGCAGGGGAAGGGTTTGATTCCATACTAGTATGATTGGACTGGGCAGACTGTAGGGCTCGGCAAGATGACAATGCAGCCCAAGGTCATTGTCTCACAGTTGACCACCAGTTCTTCTTTGGCCTATGTTTATGCAGGTTTGTGTTTTTTAAGTAACAATTCTTCTCTGTGCTGTTAGGTGCAATTAAATATACACACTACATCAAGACACTTCCATAGGAAACAGTACAGACGCACACTCCTGCATCCAAGCATGCCCAGAAAGTTGTGTGCTTAGTGTCTGTAAATGTGCGGAAGCATCTCCTCAGGAGGATGAAGCGCTTTATAAATAACTCATTACAGTTATAAGGGTTGAGCAAGGGTTAATTTAATGGGAACTTAACTGGACATTATTTGTGATTGTGGTGTTATTACTAAGTGTAGGTACATAGCTGCCCTTACTAATAAACCACATACCAACACCCATGTAGTCTCTGCTTCACCTCAACAACCTATAGGGCTGACAGGTCCCTGTAACCAAACACCTACCACAACTACTGAAGTGTGCACCCTCGCTCCTGTGTTGCCAACTACTACTTCTGCAGATGATCAAGGGCCGACTACAATAGTGCACACAGTTCAAAGGACACACGGAAGTGGAGCAGAGCCTCACTGGGAGGCCAGAGTGAGTCCACTGATGTCCATAGTTTCTGTCAAACTATGGGCCACTGGAGCACCCTCCAGACTCGAAGGCCAGATGGGCTAGGTGACAGGCTTCTCGTGAGACAATAATGACCTCCTAGGGGAGCAATTCCAGTTGCCAAGGGATCACAATGACCTCGTTGAAAGACAGAAGTCCATTTTGTGTTCCATTTCTGAGGTGGTTCCAGTTGGTTTTAACATCTGTACAGCTATAAGAGAGTAATCTATCCCTTTCTGTGGAGCCTCTACTTCAGGCAACAGTCCATCAGGCTCTTCCACAGAAAGGAAGGCCCAGCAACTTCAGAAGTCACCTGTCTTCAGCTCAATCTGAGCAACTGTGGATACCTCTATCCCCAGCAGGTGGGGTGAATCGGCTGGACAAGTGAGAGAGGATTCAAACAAGACCAACACCAAAAAATAACATCCTCCTGTAAGGCAATATAATTCAGTCTCGTGACAAATCTTTAAACTCACATTCTCCATGTATAGTATAACCGTTTCTGGGCAATGATTCCAAAGAAGTGTTACCTTACCCTACATATCAAGATCACTTCTCATGTTAATTCTGTGTCTGACAAATATGTTTCTTCTTCCATGTGTTCTGTTAATTTATGTTACAAAAAAAAAAAAATCTGTCATCCACTCTTGTTTTGTGGCTCATTTTTATTTGTGTTATGAGTGCTTTAAGACACTTCTGGGTGAACTTTGTAATATTAGGAGCTATAGAGTAAAATACATATGTACTAACGTGTTCGGCAAAGCAATTATTGTTATATATAATCCCATGTGGTAGATGGCCTAAAATGTATTACTGCTCAATCACACATATATTTGAAAACTCATATCATGAGGTGCCACCTTACAAAAAATACTATGATGGTGCTGAGTTTTAAATGTCTTTATTACACACAGAAATCTAAAAATATATATTTTTAAAAATATTTTATTGTAAAGCCCTTGTATGAACGCACTAGCAACATTTCATTTAGGCATATAACTTAGAAGCCATTAATGACACCACACATTGCAATGACTTCAACACTGATAAGAAGTGTTGGAAATCCATAATACTGAGTACCACAGCAGGATGAAAATTGTGTACATTCAAGATCTGTACTTCACAAATCATGTAGCTTACCCTATCCTAGGTTCTCTCATAATTCCTTTGTTCTACAGAAGATAACAGTGTGATGACCTGTAAAATTAAAGTTTTCATCAAATAGTATAATACATGATTCTACACAATAATTAATACACATTTGATATGCATAGCATACTTTTCTACATTTACAAAGTTTCACTTCTCCCATACTAATTACGGATAATGCTGACATATTTGCAGTATGGTTCACGGGTAAATTATCCCCACATACACAAGCAGTAACAGAACACTATGTATAACCAAACACCATCAGTGTACAGAGAACTAATCACATAAACTTCGTGTCACCCTAAAATATGTTGTTTGCCTGTAAGGAAATAGTGTCAATGAAGGAAGCAATATTACATCATAGTACTTACCATCATTAGAAGACATCTACGACATCTCTTCTCAGATCATTCCCTTCTGTCAACTTGATTTGACGAATCTGCAACATCACCCTAGGCCTCCTCATTGTAATCATTTGGAATGAAAGGAATGTTCTGCCGCAGGACAATGTTGCACAGCATGCAACATAGTACTGTGTTTTGACACACCTTGTCCAATGAGTAGAGGAGAGCTCCTCCTGATTTATCCAGGCAATGCAATCTGTCTTCCAGGAGACCAAAAAACAGTTTACACAGATCTCCTACTTTTACCTTGTGCCTCATTGAAGCGCACTTCCCTTGGCATTGTTGGATTTCTGATAGGTGACAACAACTACAGTCAACTAGGATAAGCTGAATCACCTTAAAAATAGTTTAAAAACAAACAAAGTTTTCAGTCATCATGCAACAAGAATATAACAGCCAACACCTAAACCTGTTTATTCAATTTCCAATGTTAGTCTCACCCCTTACAAATAAGCCAGGCCTTTCTATTGCCAAGTTGTGCCTTTTGCTGTTGTCAACTATTCGGTAGAACAAAAGAATCATGGGAAAACTTGCACAACCATGTGTGATGTAAAGACCTGGAAGGCACACCACTTGCACATTGGTAGAATGGAAGTGTTTCCAGTTGCTTTACACTTCTTCTAAGTTGGAACCAAAGCAATATGTGTTCCATCAGCTGAGCGAATTTCACTTGCTATTCCACCTAAACCATAGAATTCAGCCTTAATATTTTTTATATGATCATTGTTAGAAATGGGGTCTTTGGTTGACAGTCAGGTTACCCCCTGTTCAAGCAAGGACCCTCACTCTAGTCAGGGTAAAAGAGAATCACCCTCAGCTAACCCCTGCTTACCCCCTTGGTAGCTTGGCAGAGCAGTAGGCTTAACCTCAGAGCGCTAGGTGTAAAGTATTTGTACCAACACACACAGTAACTCAATGAAAACACTACAAAATGACACAACACCAGATTAGAAAAACAGGAAATATTTATCTAAACAAAACAAGACCAAAACGACAAAAATCCGACATACACAAGTCAAGTTATGAATTTTTAAAGATTATACTCAAAAATAGCACTTAGAAACAAAAATGCTTCAATGAGATGTTAACACGGCGTCGTGACGGAGTCGTTCCCAACAAGCCGACACCAGGGGCGCCGGACACGGAGTCGTGTAGACCCCCAAGTACAGTACCTTTGGTGAAGAGTGAAAACAAGCCGAGGCGCGAAGTCAGGAATCGCGGCGTCTGTGCGAAACGTTGAATCCGTGCACTTCAAGCGGCGTCAGTCACGACGTGGTGCGGCGACTTCCACGGAGTCGCGGACTTCAGCGGGCCTGATAAGAGTGTCGCGTTCCAGCGAAGGTCACGGCGTCAGGTGCAGGCGGCGTTACCGGATTCAGCAGCGGCGTCGGTCCGGAGTCGTCTGAAGTCGATTTCCTTGGATTTCCACCAGCTTTCCTTTCAAGGGCCCAGGGACTGGATAGGGCACCACTTGTCAGAGCAGGAGTCTCTCCAGAGACTCCAGGTGCTGGCAGAGAGAAGTCTTTGCTGTCCCTGAGACTTCAAACAACAGGAGGCAAGCTCTAAATCGAGCCCTTGGAGATTTCTTCACAAGATGGAAGGCACACAAAGTCCAGTCTTTGCCCTCTTACTCTGGCAGAAGCAGCACTGCAGGAAAGCTCCACAAAGCACAGTCACAGGCAGGGCAGCACTTCTTTTTCAGCTATCAGCTCTTCTCCAGGCAGAGGTTCCTCTTGGTTCCAGAAGTGTTTCTAAAGTCTGTAGATTTGGGTGCCCTTCTTATACCCATTTTAGTCTTTGAAGTCACCTTTCTTCAAAGGGGACTCACACCTACTTGTGAAATCCTGCCTTGCCCAGGCAAGGCATCAGACACACAGCAGGGGGTTGGAGCCGGCATTGTCAGAGGCAGGCACAGTCCGTTCAGATGAGAGTGAGCACTCCACCCCTCCCTCCTAGCAGAGATGGCTAATCAGGAAATGCAGGTTACACCCCAGCCCCCTTTGTGTCACTGTCTAGTGCGAGGTGAAAAACAACCCAACTGTCAAACTGACCCAGACAGGGAATCCACAAACAAGGCAGAGTCACAAAATGGTTTAAGCAAGAAAATGCTCACTTTCTAAAAGTGGCATTTTCAAACGCACAATCTCAAAATCAACTTTACTAAAAGATGTATTTTTAAATTGTGAGTTCAGGGACCACAAACTCCACATGTCCATCTACTCTCTAGGGGAATCTACACTTTAATCATATTTAAAGGTAGCCCCCATATTATCCTATGAGAGAGACAGTCTTTGCAACAGTGAAAAACGAATTTAACAATATTTCACTGTCAGGACATATAAACCACATTATAATATGTCCTACCTTATCCATACACAGCACCCTGCCCTTGGGGCTACCTAGGGCCTACCTTAGGGGTGCCTTACATGTAAGAAAAGGGAAGGTTTAGGCCTGGCAAGTGGGTACACTTGCCAAGTCGAATTTACAGAGTAAAAATACACACACAGACACTGCAGTGGTAGGTGTGAGACATGATTACAGGGTTACTTGTGTGGGTGGCACAACCAGTGCTGCAGGCCCACTAGTAACATTTGATTTACAGGCCCTGGGCACCTCTAGTGCACTTTACTAGGGACTTAACAGTAAAACAAATATGCCAATCATGGAGAACCAATTACGTACACATTTTAAACAGGAGCACTTGCACTTTAGCACTGGTTAGCAGTGGTAAAGTGCCCAGAGTAACAAAAACAGTAAAATCAGAGTCCAGCACACATCAACAACCTGGGGAACAGAGGCAAAAAGTTAAGGGAGACCACGCCAAGGATGAAAAGTCTAACAATCATCATTCACAGGGAACTGTATGAAACTGTTTCTATGTTATCATCAATGACAGAAATTGCTGCACCACACCTCACCACAGAAAGTTGCTTGAGCCATCACATTGCATTCTCCTGCGGTATATTGAGATGAGCCAGTTGCAACAAAATGTAGTACAGCCATAGTTTTCACAAGAGGTGTTTTAGCTGGGTTTTAATTTAGAGGTTGTTGTAGAGGTCACAACTAATTGGATAAATCCATTTTGAATTAGCAGTTTAATCTGTATTTTTGTATTGTGGCCCTGTCTTGATTGCTGGCCAGCTCAGGAAATGGCTGTTGTCTTCTCATTCTTGTGGGGCCCAAGTGTGGTGGTGGGGGATGTACCTTTAAATTTTAAATACAATAATACATTTGAACCTTCTATTTAGTTAATATATGCATTCACATAGTGTACATGTGTCTCACATATACCAATTCACATTATGTACCAACACATTCTTATACAATTTTAAAATACAGTCAACACAAACATACCTACATGGCATGTTGGTCAACCCTATGTGTGATGTCATCTGCCATAACATGTGACATATATTATAATTTGTTAGTTGCAGTGACCGTTTATAAAATAATCAGAACACTATATTTCCCAGAATGCTGTTGTGATAGATGCTTTGGGAAATAGCATCACACATGGGCAAGAACCGGCATAACATATGCATGTCATTTAGTTTCTAAATGTTTTTGTGTGTTTTTTAAATTCGTCAACTGAAGTTCCTATAAACTGCGTACAATACAGACAGTAAATACACTTACACATTTGAAGTTATAATGAATAAAGTATTAAAAGTAACAAGATTTAATTTTAAAAGCATTTTTCTGAGCATAGCTATCTTTTTTCCACAATACACGTGGTTCAGTCTAAAATGGTGCCTGCCTGACCTGCCTATCACGGAAACAGGACATTGTGCATCTACTGTGTGTCTACTATGTCAGCAATGTACACACCCATAGATTTACACAGTGTGATGGGTAAAGCACAATCCAATAGCAAATAAAGGCATACAGTAACGTAGGTGTACATCACTGTGACATAAACAATACTCTGTTTTTCAGTTCCCTCCTCACCTTGGTAGAGTTCAGACCTCCTCCACTGTTGCTGCTCCCGTAACCCAGTGAGCTACCATGGCAGAGAACACTGGAGACTCTACCCCAAACTTAACTTCTGAGTAGTTGGATATTCTTGCTAATAAGGTCCTGTCCCAGTATAGCCAGTTATATGGCTTGCATGAGCAACAGGTACACATTTATATTTAAGTTTTACACATAATAATGGTATTTGTTGTGACAAATAGAAGGTATCAGATTTATATAGTTTGAAGAATGCTAAGTGTGTAATTTATGAAGGAACTGTAGCTGTTACTGTTTGAGCGTAGTCATAGCCAATGGATATTAAGTGCTAATTATTTAAAATGTCGTCATATGTTATTTAATATACAAAATGTGAAATGTATTATAGGTTCTTTTTCCCAAAATTAATTTTCAAAATAATTACATGGAGAAATCTACATGTATGAATTAGAATTCATAAAATATGTATGTTTTTTCTTTATTTTTTTCTTTACTAAAGTGCATATTTATATATATGTAATATGCCCTGAAGAAAACCCACAAAGGTTACAGGGACGTTATTGTTAGGTTCTGGATTTACTCGTACAAAACCATAGAAATTCAGCAGTTATAGTTGGAGTTCTTTCAAGTAACTATAACTCACGCCCTTTCCATGCACAGTTTTCTTATCAATAATTTTATTGCAATTGTTGCAGTGATAATATCAAAAATGCCATACAAGATCTCATCAGTGTTATAATATGTGGAGTAATAAGCTGTGCATGGCGAAGGCGCAGGTTATAGTTACCTTGGGGAGCGAGTTATAGTTAGTTGAAAGAACTCTAACTATAACTGCTGAATTTGTATGGTCTTGTATGAGTAAATTCAGAACCTAACTATAAAGTCCTTGTAAGCTTTGTTTTTTTCAGTGAATTTCTATGTTATTTTTAATGCCAAGCCCTTATAACCATCCAACCCTGTGCCATACACTTGGCCACAGGGCCTGTCTCTGTCAGTGGATCTGTGAGTGGGTGCATGAGTGTCTGAGTGGGTGTGTGAGTGGGCGCATCAATCTCTGAGTGCATTTATGAGTGAATGAATTAATGTATGAATGAGAGTGTTTTTTCTTTCAAATATTTTCACATTCACAAATATTTTGTGAATAATTCACAATGTTAGCGAAAATGTGTGATTTTTTGTGAATATTGTGCATGGTGACGCAAAATTATTTTAAAACCATAATAGAAAGTTGCGACTGCCATTTTATTTCATTGGACACGGTCCCCGGGGATGAAAATTCTAATTGAAAGTGGCATAAGGGGTCAGGGTGAAGGTACCCTGACCTCAGGGGTGTGATATAGGTGTGTTATAGGGGCAATTTAATGGTTCAATACAATTTTGTGCCACGGTTCATGATAATCAGGAAAATTCGCAAATTTTCATGGATTATTAGAAAAATATTAGTGAATATGGGAAATGTGAAAGAAAAACTACAGACTCAATCACAAACTAATTCATTCACTCATACAGGCACTCAGAGGCTCTGGTGCCCACTCACACACCCACTCAGACACTCATGCACCCAGTCAGACCCACTCATAGACTCACACACCCACTCAGACAGTCACTCGAGCACTCACAAATCCACTGACAGAGACAGGCCCTGTTTCCAACCTCTCCTGCGCATAGCCAAAGGTCATGCGTGGCGCCGGGTTGGGTGGTTATAAGGGCTTGACTGCAAGGCCCAGCTGCAAGGCCAGGCCTTGTGACCAACTACTGCAGCGCTAGGCAAAAGGTCGTGAGTGGAAGGGGTTGGAATAATGTATAGTACGTAAAATTACTTTATGTTAAAAAAACATAGAAATTCACTGAAAAAAACAAACGTTACAGTTAACGATATAGTTAGGTTCTGAATTTACTCATACAAAACCATAGAAATTTAGCAGTTATAGTTAGAGTTTTTTCAAGTAAGTATAACTCGCACCCTAACGCAACTATAACTCGCACCTTCGCCATGCACAGCTAACTACTCCACCTATTATGTCATTGATGAGATCTTGTATGACGTCTTTGATATCACTGCAACGTTTGCAATAACATTCTTGATAAGAAAACTATGCATGGCAAGGGTGTGAACTATAGTTACCCTAGGGAGCGAGTTATAGTTACTTGAAAGACTCTAACTAAAACTGCAGAATTTCTGTGGTTTTGTACTTGTAAATTTAGAATCTAACTTGTAGCCTTTGGTTTTTTTTCAGTGAAAATATATATATATGTGTATATATATATATATATATATTTATTATAGTTATATTTATCTCAGGAAACTATAACTCATGCCCCCGCCATGCACAATTTTCTCATCACTAATTGTACTGGAAATGTTGCAGATATATTATGCATTATGTCATACAAGATGTCATTACTGATATAATATGTGGGGTAAGTAGAAGTGCATGATGAGGACCAGTAGGTAGTTATAGTTAGACCTAATTTCCATAGACGGAGCCGTTATTGTTTTTCTAATAACTGTGGTGCCGTTTGACGAATCTTCACAAAATTTTCCAAACTCGCTTGACACTACCTTCAGTTGCTGTCTTGAAAGTTCCAGGGTGATTCGTCAAGCGGGGGTCAAGAGAAAGAGGTGGTCCCAAAACTAATTTTCCCCATGCAATTTCCCACAGGGATTTTGAACACGACTGCAGCCCGAACCACTGGACGGAATTACACCAAATTTGGCAGAAAGCTATCTCTTGGTCCAGAAACAGCCCTTTTTGTAGTTGAATGTAGTTATTAAAAAAAAAGAGCTTGTATTTTTTATGGAAAAATCTTCCATGAATCTGACACATCTCATGCTGAGAGCTGATTGGCTGCCAGTACTTCAACCAGGAAGTGCAGGGAGCCATCTTGGAACTAGGACTCTCTGAGACCCAAGGAAAAAGACAATAAAAAAGGGGGAGAGCAAGTTAGGCCTGGTGCTGGGGTCTCACGGAGATCCCGCCTGGGGCACAAAAAAATTGCCACGAATTTGTAGAAGCTGTGCCTTTTTTTACGTGCAGTATTTCTAATATTTCCATAGCGATTCATAGCCCGATGCGCGAAGGCAGCTTTGGTGGACAGGCAGCACTTCAGGGGAGTGCTGGGAATTTTATCCTGGCAGAAGAGTCCCCAGGTTTCATTTTTCGGTGCAAATAAGCAGCAGTCAGTAGCTTTGCTGCTAAGTGACACGTGTCACGGGCGAGGTCGAATCCAGTCACGTTTTTTGGGCACAATTCCCTAGTTGCAGCCCAATGCCTCAATGATTCGCCTCTGCCCTGGTATAGTACGTGCGCCTTTGTGCTCAGAAAAGCGCTGCAGATGTGAGCCTGTGTTTGGAGTGCTATAATTAAGCTAGCAGCGCTGTTTGGATGCGCTCGTGCCAGCGGAATATTTGATTGCAGTTTCTTATTCAAAACATTACAGAAACGAATCTGACAAATTATTACGTCATATCGCACAGAAATCTAGCTGGAGGCGGATTTGTTTTGCTCTTTGTACACATCACACAGAAAAGAATGTTTTTTGAGGCAAGAACAGAATGGAATGGAAAAATAATACTGAAAGCTAGCAAATAATGCTGAACAAAATGTTTTATTGACTGAGTCACCGTGGTAGAAAAGGCACTATGCTGAATAGGTAATCAAACTGCCAATGACAGTCAAATGCTATTTTCATTTCAGGATGAAGCAAAGAAAAACATTGCAGTGAAAGTACAAAGATGAATTGCTGGTGTAGGCTGTTCTATTGAATATGGAAGCTGATTCTATGTTGCAGCGAGCATGGGTGAATCCAGCCTTTATCACAAAGTTGTTTTGCATTTCGGGCAAAACTGGAGAGAGACAAAAACTACTTTCTTATGAGTGGGAGGCAATGAAAGTGGAACTTTAGCTGAATGATAATGAGTATTGTTAAAAAGGCAATACAATTGGCTGGCTGCTAGGCCTAGAGTGTCAGGAGTTAATTGTATGATTGGTAATGGTGCGGGGTGCGCGCAGATGCTCGCATACCTTTACAGTTTGAGACCCAACAGCAAATTCCTGACGCAAATTTGAGGGATGTCTTGGCACCCTGGAGATGGGGATAGGAGCAGACGTATCCCTGCGCCACCTGCTACATGTATTGTTGAGGGAAAATGCATGACAAGTCCACCATATTTCCGCTGACCGATGCCACCACCCAATTTGTCTCCGCTTTCCCGCTCTGCTGAGTGTCGAAGCCCGCCTCCGCGACACCTGCGCATAAACACGGTGGCTTGCACAATGTGGGCCTGGAGGGAGCTTTGCGTGAGGGCCTGGACTGATCTTGGTGCCTGTTCTTGGTCAGCCAGAGCTGCCCTTCACTGAGGAGGCGGGCACACGTTGCCAGCACTGCGCAATGCACTTATCGAGCATGGGTGCCTTGTACCCAGAAGGGCTGTAAATTGAACCAGAGCAGGCTTTGCAGGAACCTCTTAATACCATCATGTACAGACTGACCTACTTTTAGCTGTGGGCTGCCATTCGCTGCCAGCATGGCTTCTTCCTGAAGGCCTTTGTGGCCCTCCCAGCGCTGGAGGTGCTGCTTTCTTCTCCCTTCCAGCGCCGCATGATCGCTAAAATATACCTTGCTATCTATGCAAACTACTGCCCCTGTGACGCTGCCTTGCACACAAGAGGTGTGGGAGGTGGAACAGGGCACCCCCTCCCGGCTGATAGATGGAAATACTGCTGCACACATATTCGCACGCTCTCCCAAAATTACAAACTACGGTTGATCCACTTTAAATTTCTTCACCGTCTTTATTACACACCTGCGCACTTGCATAGACTGGGCCTCCATTTGGATGTGCACTGCCTGCGCTGCTACACCCCGTGGCGGATTTTATGCATATAGCCTGGTCCTGCCTCGCAGTGCAAGCTTTTTGAAGGGAGTCTGATGTACTTTGTGAAGTGATAAACTGTCAGGTCCCCCGCTCCCCACAACTAGCCTTGCTCAGCTAGATAAAGGATGTCCCCGACGGAGGACGGAAGCTAGCAGGCATGCTCTTGCTATTGGCAAAGCGCAGGATTGCAGTGCACTGGGGTGAGCGCAAAGCTCCCTGGAATACTGACTGGCTCTGAGATGCTGCCTACTGCCAAGATAATTACAAACTTATTGGGACCTGATGCCAGCTGGTTCATGCCCTCCAAACATTTGGTCTCCCCTGGTGGCTTCACTGGAGGGCCACGCTGGAGATACACTACGATCCATCCTGTATCCATCAACATACCTCAGTGCTGGAAACGTTTTCCCTGTTGACAATGTGTTGTGATGGTATATTCATGCTAATAAGGCATCTACTTCACTATACTGGTCTGGTTGCTCCCCTTCCCTCTCTTGATTTCTCCCTCTCTCCCTCCACCCCCTTCCTCATCCCTACGCCCTGTCCACTCTGCACCGTCCACAACTGTATTGGGGATTTATGTTATCTGCATAATTTGAACATTGCAGTGTACTGTACCCGACCTGTTGACAATCACTGACTCCCTCTCCCTTTGGTACTTCCTTCCATATACCTGTTTGTGACTTGCTTGTTGTCTGAAAACTCAATAAACAAAGTTTTTAAAAAACAATCACGAAGTTTTTTGCCGCCCCGATGACTTGATAACCCCAACAACTCCCTCCTTTGTGAATTGAAAAATTAACAGAACAACAGGAGGAACATGTAAACCTCTGTTACAGTATCATTTGTACTGCCATTGCACATAATCCTTTCCCAAAAGACACTCTGGTTTTGCAAATTTGACATGGTGCGGTGAAAAGAAGAACACCCCCTTCACCACCAGTTTGGCAAATGCATTGGTTGCAACTCTCATCATCAAGTCAATTTCTTTTAAATTAACAACAACAGCAAAACTGGTAAATGGACAGCATTCTTCCCATGGGATCCCTCTTCCAAGAGACCAAATCTGGCCTCAGAGGTGGCTACTGTACAGAACAGGCGGCGGCCACCTCAAGGCTGCTTACAGCATTTCTGCTGTGGCCAGTGCTTAATTTGTAAATAAAATAGTGCTGGTGCCCAAAGCCCTCCTCTTAAACATGCAGCTGATGCAATTAAAAGAACGAACACGGAATAGTGGGGCAGGGTAATCCCGAAGCCATCTCCGTCCTCTTCAATCCATTTAAAGTCACTTCCTGCCCCTTCAGCTCATTCTGGTAGCTTTTTCGTTTTTCTCTTCCTCCGTCTTTCCCAAATGTGTCTTTTTCTCGCAGTAATTACTTGAGGCAGAAAAATAAGTGCCAGCCCTCCATAATAAGTGCTGGTGCTCCGCACTGGAAACAACAAGCACAACTTAAGCACTGGCTGTGACCAAACACCAGGTTAGGGAATTTACACTCAGAAGACCTCTCACCCAAGATCACACTCATCTCTACATGCACATAGTCACACGTCAGACAGCCCTGAAATGGCAATAACTTGGCTTGTTACTGCTACATAAAAGTCCTTGTTATAGGGATGTAACAGTTAGGAAATTGTATTACAAATGTAGAAATTCACTGAAAAAAACAAAGGTTTCTGGGATGTTATAGTTAGGAAAAAACTTAGAAATTCACTCAAAAAAGCCAAAGGTTACAGGGACGTTATAGTTAGGCTCAGAGTTTACACACAAAACCACAGAAATTCAGCAGTAATAGTTATGTTTATCTCAAACTATAACTTATGCCCTAAGGTAACTATAACTCACTCCCTTGCCACACACTGCTAATTATCCCACATCAGTCATGACATTTTATATGACATCATTGATAATATCCCTGCAACATTTGCAATAAAAGTATTGATAAGAAAATATGTGCAATTGATCCTCAAACGTTTTTATGCTGCACCCCCGTGAAAATTAAATATAAGGGCCCCATGAAGTTTTTACAATTATGTTATTAAATTGGCAATGTTTAAATATGTGCAGATGTATTTAAACATTCCAATTAAGTTCTGATATTGTTTTAAAAATGAAATCAAATACATGATGCCAAACATATTCTTCTTCTCAGGCAGGACTTACTAATGTGTAAACGTTTTCAGTGTGTGATTATTAGAAGTGGGGGTGGAGGTTTGGAAGAGTATTTGGAGTCCCTTCCCTTTTGACACATACTTCCAGCTTGGATATAAATGAGAAAACATGTTAGTGATGACCCATTACCAAGCGGTTTACTGCTGCTCATTTTCTTTAGCCCTGTTATCAGCATAATGCTTCTTTTGGCCAGAGCCTGCCCCCCGGATCACTAGAGGCCCCCTTAAGGGAACCCGTCCCCCGGTTTGAAGACCCCTGCCCTAACTCATGATGTGTAGCACCTAGCAGGGTCGCACATCCCGGCACCCTCTACATGCCAAGCACTATCTACACCCACCACCTCTACCCTTCCTACTCCATCACAACCCACCCATACTAATCCGAAACCCCTCACAATTATATATATGAGGGGCCTGCCTTCAAACAAGGTCCTGTAACCCTTTGGAGGGGGATTTATTATTAACTACAAATGGACCTAGGGTGAATATATGTAGCTATGCTTATATTAAACCCTTGTGCAGTGCATCATTGCTTAGATGTGGTTACCCTTATGTTATTATTCTTCAGACAGAGGTATCTCTATAGCAAATAAATGTATTTTTTCTAAAAGTTGTATATATTGTTTCACAGATAAAGTACAAGACTATTGTGGCTATTGCCATTCACAGCATATATATGCTGAACTTTATGTTCACGTATTTCATTATTGTTTTCCATGTTAAGTGCTTCTATGACATTGACATCTCATTGCTTATATTTTGTTCAACACACATCTGAGGTTTGTAATGAGTCTATTGTGCACATATCTGACAGCAACTGGGTGAATGTTTGAGGGTGTACACAAACAGCACAAGATAAACGATGTACTGTTATGATTATGTAGCAGTTTAATCAGTTAATTCATAATAAATGATAATTGATAAAATTCTGAACTTGACAAATACCTGATTACACATTCACATAGGAAGTACTGGCAGACATTTATATATTGGTATGGGGCATTTAAGTGGGTGCCGCATGAAAGAATGTTAGTTCACAATTACCATTATCATTACTACTCAGTTATTACTTATGTACATGTTGTACAATTGTCTTTGAAAAATAGAATTACATACGATGTAGCAATGTTTAGACATTTATTTTCAATAGCTTTACAAATGGGAGAACATGCCAATAACAACTGGTTACCTGTGTTTGAATCAGCAGTGTCCTGATTCAAAAGAATTTTAATATCTAACTAAAACATAAAAACATAGCGTTTACTAGAACAATATGTATATTAACATTTCAACAAAGGTTAAAAATTGTTACAATCAGTGAGAAGGTGGCTCAAGTTATGCAGGTTTCTTAAATATTACATTATACACAGTAGTATTTCAGAAATTTGCATAGCATTACCACCATTTTGACCTATACGAAAGGGAATTTCAACTTTAATGCAAGGAAAATGTTACCTACACTTATAAGTGCATGTGTGAGAAATACAGTTAAATGTTGTTTATAATTGATTTATTTGCTCACAGTCTCTCAATGTTGACATATACATTACATATATGTTTTGTGTGATTAGGTCATGTTGATGGAAGATCACAACACATCTACAAAATATATTAAATGTGGTCTGCCAAGTTATTCAGCAAGGATGCATAAATTCATTTTTATTGGAGCATTTGAAAATGTTTTTTTTTTACAGATTTCCATATGTTGGAAACTGGACTTTATGAAGTTATGGATCAATATAGCGGGGCAGACTTAAAAAATTTAGTAAATACAACATTGTAACTGGGAACGAATAAATTGAAATTAACCCAATGAGAGGAGAAAACAAGCCTATAATTACAAAGGCGGCGTGGTGGCTGATCATCCATGCCGACCTGGAGGCAGGCAGCACCATGCAACAGCATATTCATGGTGAAATTTGAAAGGTCGGTAGTGTTTTGTTTACTCCTTATATAGCTCAAAACTTCCAGTTCAGGTGTGGAGGTTTGACTGCCGTGGTTATGGCGGCGTTTACCTACATTTGAAGTTGTGGCTGACATGCTGGCATCCGCCACCTTTCACCAAATACTCTGCCAAAGGAGTAGTCTGCACACGATGGAGACGGAGGAGAATACAGAGAGTTTTGTCTGTCAAACCACCTACATATAAATCAGGCGGGAGTACACCAGATGGATGGAGCAGTGAATTTGATGTTTCAGACACCCGCTGAGATATGTCGGTCCCTTAGTCTTTGTTGACTGTGTTTACCTTCTATAGTAAGCTTTGACTGCTCACTTTCTATACAGCTGGAGACTCAAGTGTACAAAGGGTGTAACCTGAATATGCAACAGAACTGCTTTGAGTCCCAAGACTGTGAGACATAGTGATAAACCTCAGTGGCCACTCTGGGTAGTTCCCAGTAACCAACAGAACCTCATGACTCATAGGAAAGGCCTGACAGCACCATTATAGATTAAAATAGAAATCAAACAAATTCTATGATGATAAGGAAGAAAAACAAGGGACATCAAATAAGGCCACTCACAGGAAAACAAAGAAATTATAAGGTTCTGGGCCAGAATTTAAACTACTTTCAATATCTAATGTCTGACACACATGGAAAATAGAACCCAGAATGAAGATGATAACAGGATATGCAATCTCACGCCAGCATGTGTGCCACCTTCAGAGTGTTCTGGCTGGTTAGTCAACAGCATTTTAGGGGTTTCATTCCTACTTTTAACATTGAAAGCTGATTTGCTGAAAATGTCACAGATGCATGAGGCCATCTGGGAGCCCTGTACATGAACACAATGCATAGGAACTCAGACAGAGCAAGGAGTGTATACTTGTTCACATATGAGAAATATCCCAAGGAACTCAAACTACTCTACAGCCAAGCTGCTAACAACTTGAAATATATAATACCTGGGACAAATAGATTCAAGAAATCAGACAGAGTTACAGTCAAATAGCTAACATAATTGAATACCTAGCACATCGAAATAAACTAGCATTTCTATGCCAAAAGCCCTTCATTGATGTTATGATACTTTAAGGGTTTTTCACCTGTAGTCACGTTACCAAGGTGTACATGTCCAACATTTCTGAGGTGAGCTTCGTTTCCTACTAAATTGTAATGAATTGTGGTCCACATGTGCTTCTTTTCTCAGTTTGCATGGACGTGTGATACTTTATACTTCCTGACGATGCATGCATTCAAAAGCCAGAAAGTCAGGCAGTGTGTGCACAGTGTTGACACTGCTTGGAGAAGGGCTTCAGATTCATGCAGGATGTGCTACGTGAAATACATGGCTCCCATGAAACCACAGGACTCCTCTGAGATTTCCAAATATTGTTTTAATTTTAAAATCACAGTATAAATTCCTCGTGGTCCACTGTGTTTATTGCTGGGCAATCATGATACATAGATGCTGCTGCCAGGACCATGTTGGCAGAGTGTTCAAAATTCACAGACTGTTGCTATGCTTGAAATTCAACAAAAATTTCACTGGAATGAAGAGGTTTTCTAGAAAACGTTTTGTGTTTAATAGTTTCAACTTTTATTTCTAACCACTATTCCAGGTGTCATCCTTTGAGGATTATGAATACATTATGCATCTTGTTATTTCTATGTATAGAGCAAAAAGCATCCACATCTCCATAGATTTTGATAAGCTTCATTTTAACTGCTTGTATGACAAAGGGTGGGAAAGTGATTATTTGTTGTCACAAAAGCTATAAAACTAATATATATATATATATAATATGTTGCAGTTTATGAACCTGTTGGTTTGATCAAAATCAGAACAAACATGTTCATGTAACACAAAAGTAGTTGGCTGGCATATTCTTTACCGCCAGTCTCTTGGCGGTACTACCGCCACATTATCACCGACCGCCGGGGTCATAATAGATGGTAATCATGTTTCAGCTGTAAGAGGACACAAAGGGCCTGATTTATGAAAGGTTTGCGCCGCCTTAGCATCATTTTTTGGCGTAAAAGCGGTGCAAATTAAAAAATATATAATTGTATTTGTAAGTTTGCGCTGCTTTTGCATAAAAAATGACACAAAGGAGGTGCAAATGTTTCATAAATCAGGCCAAAAGTTTAATCAACGCTAAGAGGGTTGGAGGTCCAAAGATTGCTTTAAGGTATTATATATTCCATAGAATCGGATGCTGTAGTAAGGTGAATAAAATCACTAAAGACATCCTCTTCTGTACAGTTATCAATGCTCTCCCCATTAAAGACAGTGACCTGCTGAGTGTCCAGGCAGGTTTTCTCTCTTATACCATCCCCCTTTCCCTGGGCCTACTTCTAGCCAACATATCATTGCATACTAGGCTGGCAATGTATTCAGAGAAATGTGGGAGAACACTGCTCCAGTTGGATTCGGGCTACAAAGTTATTGCTTTCTGAAAGAATGTTTTTTTAAACAAAGGGCTCAAAGTATCAAGCATATTTGGGAGACCTTTAGTTCAGGTATTTCTACTCTTTATTAATGCACAATCTGCATTTTCATGTCAAGTGTGTCCTAACACGTGCAATGAAAATTTCACATGTGGCAAGCATAGGGTTCTCTAGGCCACTTTATGTGACATGTGGACTGCACCTCACTCTACTCTAAAGATGAGAACTGGCAAAGGCAAGGGTGCTCACCTTTTGGTTTTGCAATCATTTAAATGCATGGATGTGTCTTCATGCATCCAAACATGTCTTCCATGATGTTTCAGCGGACCAGTGATGACTATTATTATGCATTTTCACCACACACGGACACGTATATGTCATTGCACAGTCACAAATACATATTTTTTTAATTTACCATTCCAATTTGGGAGCCATTCATTTTGGAGATGTGAATAAAAAAAAAACATGAATAAAATGCATGCTAAAATTCATTTTCAGAAAGGAGGAGCCCAGTAGGATTTTGCAGCTTCCCCGCTCTTCTAAAAAGTTTTTAACAATTAATAAAAAAACAATGGATGGTCAAGGGAGCAATATAGAAATGTGGGCAGGGGCTATCAAACAAATGCTGCAGATGAGCTGCAGTATTACCTTTCAAATATTACTCTATGAAAAAATTGTTAACACATACCAATACCAAGGAAAGTAAATAAATATGAAAATTCACATCATTACAGTAACAGTAAAAACTAAATTCATTAAACAAAAAATAATTCCAAAATACAAAAAAAATAAAAATAAATATGCGATGAATATTTAAAAATGTAAACACTAACACTAAAAAAAAGTATTTAACAAATAATAATAAAAGCTCCCCAGCCAATTCCTCCAAGAAACCTACATACCACTCCGAGAACATTTCACAAAAATAAAACAACATGCCAAACACATAAAATTCTATTAACATTTAAATATTAAATTACAAAATGTATTAAAACGACTATGGGCCCTATTACGAGTTTCGCGGTCCGAGGACTGCCAAAGCCCCAGTGGTGGTTGGACCACCGCACTCCTTGCCTTCCGATCTCCAGATTACAACCCTGGCGGTCAGACCACCAGAGAAGCACCACCAGGTTCTTTGATCCCTGCGGGGTGGCGGCAGTTGGGCTTGTATTCAGCCATGGTGGTGCCACCTGACTGATTACAACCCCGATTTCCTAAGCCTTTTCTTGACAGGCACCCAGCCATGAAAAGGCTTGTGGAAAGCCAGTGCTAGGGGCCACAGTGGGGCCTCTAACTGCCCATACTCATGGGCAGTGCTGGCCCCCCTGCCCAGCACCATCGGAATGCGCACTGTCTGCAATGAAGTGCCTGCACTGCAGGCAGTGCGCATTCCATTGGTCCTGGAGGGCTCCCCTGTGCAACCGCATTGACCTCAGCTCCATGTGAAGCCGAGATCAATGCCACCGCACAGTTTCCACTGAGCTGACCAACGGAAACCTTGGTTTATGCTGGTCAGCCCATTGGAAACCTTGTAGTGGGTTTTGAAGGGAGACCGCCAGCTCTGCGGCGGTCTCCTCACCACAAGCCTGGCGGTCGGCTTTTCCAACCGCTAGACTCGTAATGAAGCCCTGTATCAAATCAAATCAAAAACATTTATAAAGCGCGCTACTCACCCGTGAGGGGTTAGGGGGAGGGGGTTACTGCTGCTCGAAGAGCCAGGTTTTGAGCTGCCTCCGGAATGCAGGGTGGTCCTGGGTGGTCCTGAGGTTGGCGGGGAGGGAGTTCCATGTCTTGGCTGCCAGGTAGGAGAAGGATTTCCCACCTGCCGTGGTGCGGCGGATGCGAGGGACGGCGGCGAGTGCGAGGTTGGCGGAGCGAAGTTGACGGGTGGGCGTGTAGAAACTGAGGCGACGGTTGAGGTATTCGGGTCCCTTGTTGTGGAGGGCTTTGTGTGCGTGGGTGAGGAGCCGGAAGGTGATTCTTTTGTTGACGGGAAGCCAGTGCAGGTGTCTCAGGTGGGCGGAGATGTGGCTTTTGCGGGGTATGTCGAGGACGAGGCGGGCGGCGGCGTTTTGTATTCGCTGCAGACGTTTCTGGAGTTTAGCGGTGGTTCCTGCATATAGGGTGTTTCCGTAGTCCAGGCGGCTTGTGACGAGGGCGTGGGTCACAGTTTTTCTGGTGTCGGCGGGTATCCAGCGGAAGATCTTTCGGAGCATGCGGAGAGTGAGGAAGCAGGAAGATGATACGGCGTTGACTTGTTTGGTCATGGTGAGAAGCGGGTCCAGGATGAATCCGAGGTTGCGTGCGTGGTCTGAGGGGGTTGGTGCGGTGCCTAGGGCCGTGGGCCACCAAGAGTAGTCCCAGGCGGACGGGGTGTTTCCGAGGATGAGGACTTCCGTTTTTTCTGAGTTCAGTTTCAGACGGCTGAGTTTCATCCATTCTGGACGTCTTTCATTCCATCTTGCAGGTTGGTCTTGGCGCCAGTGGGGTCCTTGGTGAGGGAAAGTATCAGCTGAGTGTCGTCAGCGTAGGAGGTGATGATGATGTTGTGTTTGCGTACAATGTCGGCGAGGGGGCTCATGTAGACATTGAAGAGAGTCGGGCTGAGCGAGGAGCCTTGTGGGACGCCGCAGATGATCTCGGTGGGGTCTGAGCGGAATGGAGGGAGGTAGACTCTTTGGGAGTGGTTGGAGAGGAAAGAGGTGATCCAGTCCAGGGCCTGTCCTTGGATACCGGTGGAGCGCAGGCGGGATGTTAGGGTTCGGTGGCAGACGGTGTCGAAGGCAGCTGAGAGGTCGAGGAGGATGAGGGCGGCTGTTTCTCCGTTGTCCATCAGAGTTCTGATGTCGTCTGTGACTGAGATGAGGGCGGTTTCTGTGCTGTGATTGGCTCGTAATCCGGACTGAGAGGGGTCGAGTAGGTTGTTGTCTTCAAGGAAGTTGGTCAGTTGCTTGTTGACGGTCTTCTCGATGACTTTGGCAGGGAAGGGGAGGAGCGAGATGGGGCGGATGTTCTTCAGGTCGCTGGGGTCCGCCGTAGGTTTCTTCAGTAGGGCGTTGACTTCCGCGTGTTTCCAGCTCTCGGGGAAGGTGGCAGAAGCAAACGAGCTGTTGATGATGGTCTGGAGATGCGGGGCGATGATGTCGTCGGCTTTGTTGAAGATGAAGGGTGGGCAGGGGTCCGAGGGGGCACCGGAGTGGATGGAGTTTATGGTAGCGTTGGTCTCCTCCGCGCTGATGTGAGTCCAGGCAATGAGGGTGATGGCTGGGGTTGTAGGTTCTGTGGTGGTTGGCTGGGTCTGGTGTCCGAAGCGGTCGTGTAGGTCGGTGATCTTACGATGGAAGAAGGTAGCGAGGGAGTTGCAGAGGTCTTGTGAGGGCGTGATGGAGTTGGAGTGGAGTTGGCGTTAGGATTGGAGAGCTCTTTGACGATGTTGAAGAGTTCTTTGCTGTTGTGAGTGTTCTTGTCCGGTCTGTCTGTGAAGGAAGTTCTTTTGGTGGCGCAGATCAGCTGATGGTGTTCGCGGGTGGCGTTTTTGAGGGCAGACATGTTTTCTGCGGTGTGGTCCTTGCGCCAGGCTTTCTCAAGGGTACGGCAGTTTTTTTTGGATTCCTTGAGGGTGTCTGTGAACCATTGAGGTTTCCTGGTGCTGGTCTGTCTTGGGAGGCGTCTGAGGGGCGCGAGGTCGTCCGCGCAGTTTGTGATCCAATGAGTGAGGCTGAGGGCTGCGTCGTTGGGGTCGGTGGAGAAGGTGGGTTGGTTGTCGCTGAGAGTGGAGAGAAGCTGTTCCGTGGGGATTTTGTTCCAATGTCTGCGTGGGATGGGTTGAGTGCGGAGGTGGAGAGTCTTGCGTCTGAAGGTGAAGTGGACACATCTGTGGTCGGTCCAGTGTATTACGGAGGAGTGGCTGAAGGATACGTGGTTGCTGGTGGAGAAGATGGGGTTGAGCGTGTGTCCGGCGATGTGGGTGGGGGTGTTCACCAGTTGCTTGAGACCGAGGTTGGCGAGGTTGTCGAGCAGGGTGGTGATGTTGGGGTCGTTGTTCTGCTCCAGGTGGAAGTTGAGGTCACTGAGGAGGATGTAGTCTGGCGAGGCAAGGGCGTGCGGGGAGATGAAGTCAGCGATGGATTCGCTGAAGAGGGCGTGTGGTCCAGGGGGTCTGTAGATGAGAGTTCCTCTGAGGGTGGTCCTGGGGTCGGTGTGGATCTGGAAGTGCATGTGTTCGGCGGCGAGGGGGGTGTCTTCGGTGGAGGTGGTGACGTTGATGGAGTCCTTGAAAACTATGGCGATTCCTCCACCGACTTGGTTGTTGCGGTCTCTCCTGGTGATCTTGTAGCCGTCGGGGATGGCTATGGCGATGTCGGGGGCCGATGAGGCGTTCATCCAGGTCTCAGTGATGAAGACGACGTCCGGTGCGGTGGAGTCCAGGAGGTCCCATAGTTCAATGGCGTGCTTGTGGACGGAGCGTGCGTTGATGAGGATGCATTTGAGGTGGTTATTGGCACGTGGGCTGGCGGGCGGGGTGCAGTCGCAGTGGAAAGTGAGTTGGCAGGTGAGGCATGCGAAGGGTCCATGGGTGCGTTTAGGGTTGGCTTGGAAGCAGGTTCTGGAGCGTCCCGGGTTGAGAGCGTGGAGGGAGGTGAGGTCGTAGCGGTGCTGCGGGGTTTGGGAGTGCTGGGGGCCAGGGGTCGTGGCGCTGGGCGCGGTCCAGGCGCGGACGGGCGCGGACGGACGCAGACGGGCTTGCATTTGGCGCACCAGCGGTGCGCCGCACAGCGGCCACCATAAGACAGAGGAGGGGGGGAGGAGGGGTCAGCTGGGGGCGGGAGGCAGGAGGGGGGGCGACGAATGGAAGCGGGGGGCGGCGGGAAAGCAGAGGGCGGGGGAGTCAGGTAGAGCGGAAGAGAAAGAAAGATAGGGAAGGCGGGATTACCGAGCGGAAGGCAGAAGAAAGAAGTTCAGGGAAAGAGAGGTGAGTAGCGGGGCTGGGCGGGGGGAGTACTTACGGTTTAGCTGGTCTTGCTGGGAGGTGTCAGGAGCCTGGGCAGGTGGAGCTGCAGCGGCAGGGGAAGCGACCTACCCTGGGGTCAAGGGTCGCTGACTCTGCCGCGCAGCAGCCGCCATAAGAGGGAGGAGGGGGGCAGGAGGGTCAGCTGGGGGCTTGAGGCGGGGGGGCGACGAATGGGAGCAGGGGGGGCGTGGCCAAGCAGGGGGTGGCGGCGGGAAAGCAGAGGGCGGGGGGTCAGGTAGAGGGGAAGGGAAAGAAAGATAGGGAAGGGGGGATTACAGAGGAGGAGAGGAGGAGAGGAGGAGAGGAGTCAGGAAGAAAAGAAGAGAGGAGTAGAAGAGGAAGGAGAGAAGAGTCAAGAAGAAGAGGAGAGTCCAGAGAAGAGGAGGAGAGAAGAGTCAGGAAGAAGAGGAGAGTCCACAGAAGAGGAGGAGAGAAGAGTCAAGAAGAAGAGGAGAGTCCACAGAAGAGGAAGGAGAGAAGAGTCAAGAAGAAGAGGAGAGACCAGAGAAGCAGAGGAGGGAAGAGTCCAGAAGATGAGGAGAAGGCCACAGAAGAAGAAAAGGAACACGCAGAGAAGAGTACAGAAGAAGAAAAGAACACACAGGACGGGGTGCAGAGGAGAAGAGCACAGAACAACACAGAAGAACACAGAAGAAGAAAGAACACGCAGGACGGGGTGCAGAGGAGGAGAAGAGCACAGAAGAACACAGAAGAAGAAAGAACACGCAGGACGGGATGCAGAGGAGGAGAAGAACACAGAGGAAGAGCAAAGCAGGAAGAAAAT